>NC_083351.1:171634217-171952075 GCF_030254825.1 Meriones unguiculatus
ATCTTTCAGCCTCAATTTTCTTTGCTGTTAAATGGCAAAGATAGAAAAATAATCCTCATGAAATGGTTACTTACGATGATATTAGTTTTGGAGATAACTAGACATTTTGTGCCTTCCTTACAGTTGCTTTAGATACATCTGTCATCATGAAGATGCTGAGGTTTAGACCCACAAGTTCAGGCCTCAAAGATTCTGCTTTCCCCACAAAGATGGAGTAACTGTAAGCCAGTTTGTCAGTTTCAGGCATCCAGATTTCCCCAGCCTTACTCCTTTTGTGGACTTGCTTCTCCCTTCTATTTTCTGTCCCTAGCTTGTCATGTGACTAGGGTATCAATGTTTGAAAATATGTTTTAGCTGGAAAGGTTAGTGATTAGAATGATGTCTGAACTTGGGGATTAATGTTACTGTATTACGAAGGTGGTAGTAAAGGCAGACTCCTGCCTTTATTTTCATTTTAAAAGAAATAATTCTTAGCTTAAAAAGCAAATGTGGACACTGAGCTGCCAAGCCCCAACAATAGGAACAGGGACAGTCTCTGACATGAACTCATGGGCTGGCTCTTTGATCACCTCCACCCAAGGGAGGAGCAGCCTTACCAGGCCACAGAGGAAGACAAAGAAGCCAGTCCTGATGAGACCTGATAGACTAGGGTCAGATGGAAGGGGAAGAGGACCTCCCCTATCATTGGACTGGGGAAAGGGCATGGGTGGAGAAGAGGGAAAGAGGGCGGGATTGGGAGGAAGGGGGATACAAAGTAAATGCGGAACTGCCACCCGGTAAACCTGGGGGTCTATGATGTTATTACTCATTGCCAACTTGACAGGGTCATCCGAGGAACACACCTCTGGGTATCTCTGGAGAGGGAATTCCTACACTGGGTTATAACTGAGGATGAGGAGGGAAGACCCACACTGAGTGTGCCTGGCATGTTCCATGGGCACAGGACTGATCACAAAGGAGAAAGTGAGCTGAACCCATCATTCATCCCTCTGTATTCTAACTGTGGATACAGTGAGAGCAACACCTCATGGGTCTGCTGCCATGCTTTCCCCACAAAGATGGAGGAACTGTAAGCCAAGAGAATCCCTTCCTGCCTTAGCTTGCTTTTCAAGTATTTGATGCAGCAATAAAAGGAAGGAACTAACATAGGGTCTCACAGGAATTGTAATACTGTGTGAAACTGAATTAGTGTTTACAAAAAAAGGCTTAAATATCATAATATAGAAGAAAGTAAGTTTAACCCCAAAATTATTCATATATATTCATTTATTCATAAATAAGTTATCGGTTGAAGCCAAATATCTTTCAAACTAAATATTAACCCCAGTTAATGAATTTGCTAAGAAGATGTTTGCAAAACAGCCTGGGTTTGATCTCAGCTAAAACATCCATAACAGCTATAATATCTATAAGTTATGACTTATAACACAAGGGGAAAAGTGCTGTGCTATCCAAAGAAATAATACTAAAAAGCTCAGGTGCCACTAGAGGCCAGGAAAGCAAGAAAAGGACATGCTGCAGGCTGTCCTTAAGACAGCCAGGAAGGTGAGTCACAGTGAGTGGGAGGCAGGTCCCCCTTGAAGAGAGGCAGTGGCCCTTCATCTTCAGTTCAATGCTGCCATTCTAAGATCCACACTAATGTCTGTATATTGAAGTTTTCAGGACAAGCTAGAAATACAGCTGCTTTTGTGGAAACCATTGCAAAATATTAGCTTGATATTTTTTTCAGAACTCAATGGGCAAAATAAAACTAACTTGTGAATTTTTTATTGTTGTCGTTTTAGATTTTCACTGCGCATACCCACGGCGTATGTAACTATGTGACATAAGAACACTTTCGTGAGCGTATCAAGTGTGCAAATGAGCCGATCCCCCCATGCCCTCCTCATTCCCAATGAACCTTCTTGTGAATGTTTAACCTCTGTATTTTCTTTATTATAAGAAATCAGATGAGGGCTAGGAATATAATTCAGTTTAATATAGAGTGCTTGCCTATTATGTGTGAGGTCCCAGGTTCAATTCTGTGACACACACACACATACACACATCCACTAATAAAAAATTTTAAATATATATGCGTTCATAAAAGATATGAACTTACAGGACTTAACCAGTCTTCTCTGTTTCAGCTAACCTAATAAAAGGCCACTTAGAGACAACTGTGGACACATGTCCAAGCGTGAACTTGAAAAGAATCTGACCCAGTGTCAGGGCTTTCTGGTCTGAACCTCTCATTTGGCATTCATGGAGACTGCAGGACACTTGGCTTTACAGATCCTCTATGGCATTTCCCAACAAAACTTTTCCTAGTTGATCCCTCCCATGGGATGGTTGGCATTCAAAAACGCTAGTTCAAAACTTGGTAGAGCATATCAGAGAAGGAGCTGCAAAATTCAAGACCACCACGGAAGAACTGGCAGCTACCATGTATAATGTTTAACAGGGAGAGATGCACTCAGGAACTCATCTTTCCTTTCCCCAAGATACAAGGAGAATGCTTCAGCAATAGAGCCCACACTCCCTTCCTGTGAGGCTTGAGGGCATACAACTGCTCGTTAATGAGAACTGTACCTAAAACCTCGAGCCCACAGCAGCCTTGAAAACAGCTCTTCTGAGCCTGAGAGGTGAAGCTGGAACCTGAATGACTCTGCAGATGCATCCTAGTTTGGGGATGTGTCCGGGTATCAAGGTCTTTCAATATTAAGGGGGAGAAGATGGAGATGGAGGGAACCCTTGATTAGAACCACAGGGACTGAGGAAAAAGAAAGGTTTACTCACAACAAGGCAAGAAGGGGAAAAAAAATGACAAAATGTACGAACCCAATAAACATTATACCCCGTAGATACTGGGAATCAATATATAAAAATCATTTTCGTTTTTTAGAAAAGTAACAGTGGAAACAGCAACTTCGCCTAGGATCCACTGTTGTGAGCCTGAAGGAGTGATCTCCTGTTCCCTGCAATCATCTCACTGCCTTTGTCACTGTTAACTCCAGCTATACCTTTCAGAAAGCCACTGGGCATCCTCCTCAGGCTGTGGGAAATAACACGGACTAAAGATAACACCACAGATGCCACCCGAGGGGGTCTGATTCTCTTGCCATCTCCTGTCAAAACCTTCAAGGAGAATTGCCACTCCCAAGAGGCGGTGACTTTTAATTTTCCTTAAGCTAGATTCCATCCTCAGGCCTTTGCAGTGTCATGAAAGGCCCAAATGACTCGTCCTGAAGTCTGTGAGGCTGAATGACAGGGAATTAACTCTCCACGCTATAAACTCCTTTTTTGGTTTCCACTTCTTGATTGTCTAAATATGGCCGCTACATTAACGAACTCTGAAATAATAAACATCCAAGATACAGTATGTTCTTCCAAACTGATAAGCAGCGATACTCCAGCCCATGGAATGTTATTTAAAATAAAAAGACATGAGGCAGGAGTGGCATCAGCAAAACTAGAGGTGCTACTATGTTTCCCAGCACACACAGAGAAGAACCAGAATGACAGCAACATCCCTGGAGAGTGCAAAGTGTGTGAAGCAGGTACTAGGGACAGGAGGGATACGGCAATGTCGCAGAGATATTAAGAGTGCAGGGACACAGGGTGGCCTTTCCCAGAGGGAAGTGGACACGCTGCCTCATCTTGTGGTAAACTGAACCAAGATGGGCTTGGCCGAGGGAGGAAAGGTAAGAGGAGGCCCACAGCACTTCTTCCCGATGTCTACCATTGAAACATGTGCTACTGGAAAAGCTGATAGCCCCTTAAGGCTTCACCCTGTTCCAGGAAGTTGGCATGTTACCACAACACCGTTTCATTGGAGGAAGTGCCCAGTCCATGTTGCAGTGTCCTCTACCCATACTCCTGCTGCGTGGGGCCATCTTCAGAACCTACTCACCAGGACCCTTACACAGCAGACTAATACACAGCAGGGCGATCAAGCCATGAAACGACAGAGGGAACTCGATGTCCATCACTTAAGGAAAGAGGCCAGAGGAAGGCCTCAGGATTTCAGCTGTAAGACGCTGTGCTGACTGGCATACAGACAGGAAAGGCCAACCATTACCAAGCGTGGCAGCCTAAATGAGAATGGGCCCCACAGGCTCACATGCTTGAATGCCTGGTTCCCAGTTAGTGGAACTGTTTGGGAAGGGTTAGGAGGTGTGGCCCTGTGGTGGCCATGTTGGGGGAAGTGAGTCACGGGGGAGTTTCAAAAGACACACCCGGCCTACCCAGCATCCCTCTGCACGCTGCCTGCCGATCAGTGTGTGGGCTGCCAGCTGCTGCGCCAGCGCCTGTTTGCTTCCCACAACGATGATCATGGACTGACACTCTTAAACAGTAAGCAAGCCCTCAATTAAACGTCAGGAGTGTCTGTGTATGTGTGTGCGTGTGCGTGTGTGTGCGTGTGCGTGTGGTTTGTCAACACAGGGTTTTTCTGTAGCCCTGGCAGTCCTGGAGCTCACTCTGTAGACCAGCCTGGCTGCAAACTCAGGGATCCACGTGTCTCTGCCTTCTGAGTTTGGGTTTAAAGGCGTGTGCCATTGCACCCGGATGAATGTTTACTTGTCATGGTGTCTCCTCACAGCAATAAAGCAGGAAGGGGAGGCAGAGGACAAGAGGGTATTCAGGTATCAATCAGCTCTGTGATAACATGTGGCAAAAACCCCTGGCTTCTGTGGGCATCTGCACTCACGTGCACACAGACACACAGACACACACACACACACACACATATATACACATACACACCATTAAAAACAATAAAAAGTAAATCTTTAAAAAAAAAGAAAATCGTTCTGCTGAGAACAAAAATTATGCCCTGTTTACTAATGCCAGAAATACTCCCTCTGCAATTCAATTTTATTGGCTTCTGCAACTTGTTAAAATGCAAACACCCCTAGGAGAGATTAAAGTTGAAGCCACATAATTCAAGTGGTACTTACTTGAATTTACTTGCTTTGGACAGATTGTTCTGATAGGAGGAAGTATGAGTAAACTCAAGACCACGGGAAAACAGAAACGATTTGTGAATGGAAAACCAGGAATGTTTTAAACATTCTATTAACTTCAGCAACGTAGTTCTTCTTTCTGATAAAGTAGAATGAAACTACCAAAGGCTTCAATTCATGAAAGAAAGAGCTGATAAGCTGGACTTTATTAAGATTAAACTTTTTCTGCTCTGCAAAAGACACCATAAAGCAACTATAAAGCAAGGCACAGAGGGGGGAAATATTTGCGAGCAAATATATCTGTTGAGAGGTTGAATAAATTGAACATGATACTCAACGACCAAACTAAAAACCTGGCCAAAGGCTTTAACAGACACATCACAAAACAAAACAAAGAAAAAAAACACATAGATGACAAAGAAGCATGTGGGAGAAAAGATGTTCCACATCACACATCACTGGAGAAACAAAAATTAAAACAATGAGGTGCTGCACCCCTCCCCCATTAAAATGGCCAAAATTCTGTAGTGAGGATGTGGAAGAGTGGGTGTGCCCCTACAGCTAGGAAAGCAGAATGTACAGCCGCTGTGGACAAGAGTCTCCAGTTTAACTACAAAAGTGCAGTTGGGAAAGTGGGCGCTGCATAAATTTTGGAACCCAGCACCCACCTGAACGCTGGGCATGGCAGTGTGTCTGTCTGTAACCCTAACCTCGATGGTGGAGTGAACAGGCAGATTCCGTGGCTCGCCAAAGAGTTCCAAGTGCTGGGAGAGACGCTGGCTCAAAATAAAGAGAGAGAGAAAGAAGGGAGGGAGGGAGGGAGGGAGGGAGGGAGGGAGGGAGGGAGGGAGGGAGGGAGGGATTGAAAATCACAAGACATTCACCTTTGACATGTAGCCTATGCACACACAAGACATGTGCACAACACATGCACGCCTGTGCACACACACACATACACAAGTACATACTCAGATTGATAAACTACACACAGAGAAAACCCATTAAACACATCTTAACTCTATGACTCAGGAATCATATCCCTTGGTAATTTAGGAAAATAAATTGAAATTTTATGTCTCTCTATATACATACACACACACTCATGGAAATTTACACTAGTTTTATTCCTAATTGCCAAACTTTAGATGTAATTGAATGTGTTAGCCCATAGTATATGGAGGAATAAGCTGCAATTCATTCAAATTGTGGAGTGTTATTCAGTCTTAAACAGAAACGAGCTATCAAGCCATGAAGGACACATCAAGAGAACCTAAGTACGGATTTTTTTTAAGTGAAAGAGGCCGATCTGGGAAGGTGACACGCTGTATGATTTCAGCTGTGAGGCACGGTGTGAAAGAGAGTGCAGTGAAGGTCTTGACAGGATCAGTGGCTGCCGGGGGCGGAGAGAGAAGCGTATGGGCGAATTTCAGGAGAGCGAAAGCAAGCAGTTTGATTCTATGATGCCACACACCTCACCTCACATTTGTCCAAGCCTGCGGGATCTCCAGCACCCAGGGGAGCCCTGACTAAAGGTCTGGACTTTCAGGTGATCACCATATCTCAGTGCAGCGGGCCAACAGCGGCAGGTAACTCGCTGATAGCGCAGAAGGCTGCGCATGCGTGTGGTGGGGGTGCAGAGGGCATTATGGGAAATCTCTGTATCTGTTCAATTAATGTGAGTTTAAAACTGCTCTGAGAAGTCAAGTCTGGTCTTAAAAACAAACAAACAGTGAGCAGCGTGAAAGCAGTGTAACTGCTTAATATTTACACAGCAAAGAGAATACTGAACCACATGTCTGCTTCTTGTCTTGTTTTCCTTGGGGCTTTGGTTTCTTGAGACACATAGTCCAGGCTGGCCCTGAACTTGCTCTGTAAGCCAGGAATGCCCTTGAACGTTTGACCCACCAGCCTCGACTTCGCAGGTGCTGGGATTCCAAATCGCTGTCACTATATCTGGCTCTGCATGTTTACTGCAAATTGTCAGTAAGTGTCAGGGAACAGCAGGTGTGTTTCACAGGGAGGCCAAGGATTCTTTGCTTTATTGCGGCCTCCCCCACTGACATCCTGAACAGAGACGACAGAACTTCCCAGTGTCTGTCCGCCACGCATTTCTTTTCCGATTCCCCTGGGTCCTGGGATCGAGGACAAGTCTCATGTTTTAGAGACTATGTCTCAGTCTTCTCTAGTCTCTAAACACTCACCAAAATGACCGGGGAAGTTGTCAGGATCTAGTATGACCTTGACAATGAAGCCAGAGGCCTTGAAGAAACTTCAGGGGCATCCCGAATACCACCTGTGTGGCGTGGTTAAACACCTAAGGCTGCAGGCTGCAGAACATCATTTCATACTGGCTTCCGAGTCTGTCTCTGCTTGAAACTCCAGCAGGGATAAAGAAAACCCTTCCCTACTTCTCTTAGGATCACTGCAGCTGTTGGCACTATCTTCAAACAAAAGGAGAAAAGATACAGGAAGTGTCCTGATTTGCACAGGCTGCTTCTACCATGGTGAGCTGCTTTGGGCCTTGAAGGATCTGACAAGACTGTTTTTCAGGGGAGGAATCTCCTTTTCCTATGATGAACTCTATAGTAGGTTCGATTTGTGCTTTACCTATGTAATAGCCCTGCACTTCTAAAACAAGAGAGTGTGGGGAAAAAAGGTCCAAGAATGGAGTTGCATGAGAATTCTGAGTGCTTGTGGGGAAACAAGAGTCTTGGGACCTCAGTTTCTCCAAAACCATGAACTTGCTCTCAAAATGTGGTTTTGTGTTCGACCTAGGTATAGCAGACAGGAGTGAGTTTACTTCAGATTATTCACGACAGCTACCTGTTGGAAAAACATGTTTTTTGCCACATGTGGCTTGTCCTTGTGGTGGCACATTTTTCTGGGGTGACTCTTCTTAACACCCGCAGTATAATTGTCCGATGCTCTGAATAAAGTTAGCTCTTGCAGGAGACCTTAGCCCACTTCATTTATCAGCTCCATACTCCCAGGTCCCACCGCCTCTAGAGCAGTACTCAGAGAAGATGAAGCGCTCAGTTATGCTGTGTCCCTCCACTAAATTACGATGAACAACCAGGAGGGAAGGGTCCATATGCCAACGGTGATGTGACCTCTGCCAGCCACTAACCTGACCTAATTAGGTGCCCTCTAAATAAATACTTCTTGTCTTAAAGGATAAATGGACAAACTCACTGCTTTCCCCTGCTGCGTGAGGGCTGAAGGAAAAGAGTAGCTCAGTGTTTGGACAAGCGCCTGATACATTCCGGTTGTCAGGATAGCATTCATCAAACCTCAGCTTAACTTCTCCCGTTCACTCACATTCCAACAGAGACAACTTTAAAGTACATTTAGAGAGGTAATGAGCACCTACACAAACAACCCAGAGCGGAGGGAGGGCACTGTTCTGAGGCAAAGGCGCTGCTTCCAAAGCTACCCAGGCAGTCAGCGTGGCAGAAAAGGGGTTTCCATACTCCAAATAAGACAAATGCCGTTAGCTAGCATGAGCTGGTGTTTGCGAGACATCAACCATGTTCCAGGAAGCAGGACAGACACCTCACGTATATAACCCTATGCCTTAGGGTTACCATCAACCGTGAGGAAAAGCCATGGCCAAAGTAACATGGGCTAGACAGGGTTCATTTTACTCTCGGCTCCACATATAATAGTTTAATCATCAAAAGCAGTAAGGGCAGGAACTAAAGCAGAGCAGGAACCTGCAGGCAGGCACAGACGCAAAGGCCATGGAGGAATCCTGACTGGCTTTTTCAGCCAGCTTTCTTATAGAACCCAAAACCATCAACCCAGGGATAGGACCACCCACAGTAGGCTGGTCCCTCCCCCATCAATCACTAATTAAGAAAATGCCCTTGCCCAAATGCCTTTTGCCAAAAGCCTGATCTAATGGAGGCACTTTCTCAATTGAGGTTCCCTCCTTTCTGATGACTTCAGCTTGTGTCTCATTGACATAAAACTATACAGAGCGCCTTAAAACTCCTCAGGCTAAGAATTATCATCTCTGTGCCGTAAGATTTTTTTTAAATAGCACTCAGAGAAACGTCTTTCTGAACGTGAAATCACACAGATTAAATCCTGACCCTTCCTAGCTGTGTAGCTGCGGGCCAACACAGTTTAACACGTAAGTTCACTGTTTTCCCTACCTGTAAAATGGAGATTACCGTCTCTTGTCCACCTGCAAGCTCACTCTCCCGCCACCAGCCTTGGGACGCTGGAGTTGAGACTGCAAAGCTGGCTTCTTGCCACGTCAGCCTGCTTGTTATAGCGCCCCCTACTGGAGGGTAGGGAAGCTAGCGCTAGGTTGTGGATTTAGTGGGACAATGGCCACCTTCTTCCAGAGCACTTCAAGACCATCTCAGCGAGGACAACATTGTTTTCTCCCCACAGAGCCAATGAGCGTGGCTTTTCCGGTCAAAGACTCGGTAGCTTCAATGTGTGCCCTTCAAAGACACCAGTATTCACAAGCTAGAACCCCGGTCTCCACAACCTGAGTTCACCCACTCCGAAGGCTGCTTTTCAATCCGGGAGTTGGATTTCTTGCGGTTCTCCTTCTGCCCCTCCCATTACCTAGTTAATACCTTACATGTGGTCAGCGGCTCTCCCCACTCTATTCTCTGTTTAAATGGTCTGCTGACAGACCCCGGGGAAGGCAAACTCTGTCAGAAGGTGGAGTGTATTAATGTGTCAATCATTGCTCAGTGAACCCACCTACCTAGAGCACAGGATTAGCTGTTACGATTCTCTACTGAAAACAGCAAGACCATTCTATTGTTTGCCTGGAAGGTATGGCAAGGACACTGCAAGAATAACATTTTAACTCTGACCCCCTCCACAACTGAACATAAACGTCTCCAGACTTTAAGAAACCTATGCGTACCATCCCCCCAAGAACACAATGAATTACCATATCGTGTGTATATATGTATGCACGTCTGAAGACCGAGTTATGAAATTTCAAGTTTCTGACTATCTGTTTATTTATTTTGGATGTGGTGGTGGAGGAGCGGGTCCCAGTGGAGACCAGAAAGGGTGTCAGACCCCTTGGAGCTGGAATTACAGACACTTGTAAGCTGCATGGGTGCTAGGATCAGAAACTTGGCCCCAGTAAGAGCAGCCAAGAGCTCTTAACCACTCCAATTCTTCGTTCTTATAATTTCTAAGCTATCAATGAAATATAGAATTAAGAAAAATAAGGAAATCATGAAATTTGCAGGTAAATGGTGGGACCTGGAAAGGATCATCCTGAGTTGTCCCAGAAACAAAAAGACACACACGGTATATACTCACTCATATAAACATACAACATAGAATAAACCCACTAAAATCTGTACATCTAAACATACTAAGCAAAAGAGAAGACCCTTACTAAAATGTTCAATCCCCATCCTGAACGGCAAAGAGGATGGACATCAGAAGAAGAAGAAAACAGGAAACAACCTAGGAACCTGCCACAGAGGGCCTCTGAAAGCCTCTGCCATGCAGACTGTGGAAGCAGATGCTGAGCCTGATGGCCAACTGATGGGCAGAGTGAATGGAATTTTATGTAAGAAGTGGGAAATAGTAAGAGCTGGAAAGGACAGAAACTCCACAAGGAGAGCAACAGAACAAGAAAATCTGAACACAGGGAACTTCCCAGAGACTCATACTCCAACCAAGGACCATTCATGGAAATAACCTAGAACCCTGACAATGCAGCCACTTCTGGTGAGAACTGATAGACTAAGATCAGAAAGAAGGAGAGGAGGACCTCCCCTATCAGTGGACTTGGGGAGGGGCATGCATGCAAAAAGGGGGGGAGGTTGGGACCTGGAGGGGAGGAGGGAGGGGCTTATGGGGGGATACAAAATGAATAAAGTGTAATTAATAAAAGTTAAATAAAAAATTTTTTAAAAAAAGAAAGAAAACTGTCCATTCTTCACCTTACACCCATCAGAATGGCTAAAATCAAAAACTCAAGTGCCAACACATGCTGGAGAGGTTGTGGAGAAAGGGGAACCTTCCTCCACTGCTGGTGGGAATATAAACTGGTACACCACTTTGGAAATCAATCTGGCACAGACAATTAGGAATAGGGATTCCTCAAGATCCAGCTATACCACTCCTAGGAATATATCCAAAAGATGCTCTAGTACACAACAAGGACATTTGCTCAACCTTGCTCAATAAATAGCAGATTTATTCATAATATCCAGAAGCTGGAAACAACCCAGATATCCCTCAACTGAAGAATGGATACAGAAATTGTGGTACGTTTACACAATGGAATAATACTCAGCAATTCAAAACAAGGAAATCATGAAATTTGCAGGCAAATGGTGGGATCTAGAAAAGATCATTCTGAGTGAGGTATCCCAGAATGAGAAAGACACACATGGTATATACTCACTTATATAGACCTATAAGGTAGGATAAACATACTGAAATCTAAACACCTAAAGAAGATAAACAAGAAAGAGGACCCGGGGTAAGATGATCAACCCTCACTTAGAAAGACAAATGGGATGGACATTGGATGTAGGCAAAAACAAGTAACAGGACAGGATCCTACGACAGAGGGCCTCTGAAAGACTCTACCTAGCAGTGTATCAAAGCAGATGCTGAGACTCATAACCAAGCCTTTGTCAGAGTGCAGGGAATCTTATGAAAGAAGGGGAAGTTAGTATAACCTGGAGAGGACAGGAGCTCCACAAGGACCAAATATATATGGGCACAGGGATCTTTTATGTGACTGTTTCTCCAACCAAGGACCATGTATGGATACAACCTAGAACCCCTGCTTGGACGTAGCCCATGGGAGCTCAGTATCCAAGTGGGTACCCTAGTAAGGGTAACAGGGACTATTTCTGACATGAACTCAAAGGCTGGCTCTTTGACCTTCCCTACCTCCCCAGGGAAGAACAGTCCTGCTAGGCCACAGAGGAGGACTTTGCAGCCAGTCCTGAAGACACCTGAAAAACAGGGTCAGATGGAAGGGGAGGAGGTCCTCCACAATCAGTGGACTTGGAAAGGGGCAGGGAGGAGATGAGGGAGGGAGGGAGGAAGGGATTGGGAGGGAATGAGGGAGCGGGATACAAAGTTAATAAACTGTAACTAATATTTAAAAAAAGAAATATAGAATTAAAAAATCAAGTGCTTATTTTGCTAGGCACTGGGCTGTTTTCATACATCATCCCATGTTTGCCCTCAAGATTAGACTGCAGCAGGAGGTCGAGTCCTCTTCTTTGCACAGATATGTCCAAGGTCACATAATGAAGCCACAGAACTGAGAACTAAAGCCAGTTCTCTTGGATTTACGGAGCTCATGTTTTACAAATTCACTGCAGACCACAGGTAAAGGCGCTCTCCACAGCAGATGCTGAGACAATAAATTTTAATAAAATATAAACTGAGATGGGCACTTCCTTCACCAGGGAAGACATGGAAAAATAAAAACAGAATCAAGAAGTGTGCCCTCTGACCTTGCATTCAGAATTCCTTTAAGCCACGAGGAGACGCCAAGGCTCTGCCCCTGGGTTTGAGATTGGCTCTCTAGTTCTTTTTCAGGTCAAGGTTCTCACCCTCACTTCAGTTTTATTGTTGTGAAAGCAAAGCCAATGAACATTTAAAAGTACTTTTCTCTAGGTATATCTTGGTCTTCCAAAGACAAATATCCCTGTTGCGAGAAGGGCATATGCAACAAAAAAAGTTGCTTGTTAAATGAATAGAGCACAAGGGAAAAAAACATACCTTTTGCTTTGTGCTTGATTTCAGGCTGACTGGGATTTTGACTAGAGGAAAAATGAGAGAGAGAGAGAAAGAGAGAAAGAGAGATCTATGAAGAAAGCAGCATAGTTGTAGGATTTATGCTAAAGCTGTTTCTTCTAGAAGGTAGAAGTTTTGAGTTGAAGCCTCTTACCATAACATTTCAATACAGCATCTCGAAATCACAGAAACACCGCTAGACACCACCCTGGATTTTATTCACTGAATGGGAGCCTGTGCAAGCCCTAGAGCTGACAGTGCCAGCCCAGCCGGCACTCCGTCAGCGCCCTGTTCATAGTTACCAGTTCAGCATCTTTTTCTAGAGGACACGGCAGAAACCAAACAAGTGCAGCACATGAGGAAACACTCGCCGCTAGGAGAGGGCAAAAGGGAAGAAGAGCGGGGATGAATAAAAGCAGAGGCAAGGAGGAAGCAGAGGACGGACACAACTCTGTGAATGGGAGAGAGAGAAGAGAGACTCAATGAAGAAATGGGCTGGGGCGCGGCAACGCTTCCGAGCACGTTTCTAGAGGGCACGTCTTCCACAACTCTGCTCCTCAAAAGGTGTCTGCATCAGATTGGAGCAAAGCGCTTAGGAATAGAAGCTTGTGTTGGGGGAGGGGGAGGTCGTTCTTCCAGGTTGTTCACGAGGACCTAAGTTGACTAGGGACTAGTAAAGGGAAAGTAGGCATTGAACTAAGCATAAAACTATTTTCACATAGGATATTGCGAGTTTTCTCCCCATGAGTAAAAAAAGGAAAAGTCAAACTTTGTATACTTAGTATTCAGATAATGAATGTATTTGACCTCAAGTGGCTGAGGAATCTGTTAATTCGAAACCAAAGACTACAGTATAGCTAGAGAAATGTCTTCCAGGGTCAGCAATCTCGAGGTTTTTGGACTTGGGATTCTTTTATATAATATAATATATATATGTATATATATATATATATCATAATATATATTATAATTCCTGGCTCTCACAAAGTACTTCCATATCTACTTATATTTATGTTTTAACAACTAGAACTGAGAAATACATATTGGAAATGAAATACATTTTCAATATGTATTTATTAGTTTGTTTTAAAATAACAATAGTAGGCCCATTATGCATTACCTAGAGTAAATGTATAGATTCTGTGTGTGTGTAAAACAGAAGGATGTTGATGAGAAAACAGCACTTACATTTTTCCAAATACTCTCAACCTTTGGGCTGAGTAGAAAGTATTAGGTTATTAGGTCTCCTCTGCATCTAACCTGCTTTGTCTGCTATGGAGCCTATTCTCACCCAGACGCACAGTTGGCAAACCCATGTCCAGAAATTCTGTCGTTGAAAACATCTATGCTAAACAACCCACCGGGAGAAAAGGCTGAGTTTGGCCTAAGGTTGCAGAGGAATCAGCTGCTTGTCCTCATCACTTGGGGCCATAAGCAGGGCCAACAGCACGGTGGAGTACCTGTGGAAGGACAATGCTGTTCACCTGCTCACAGTATGGCTGGGGAAGGAGAGGGAGAAGGAGAAAAGTACAAACAAATCATACACTGCCTTGCACAGCTCTGACACAAGGGTTTGCACCTAGTCTTATTGTATCTGGTTATGTTATTTTTGGCTATTGTTCTTGGGAGGGCTGCTCTTTTCTCAAGGGGAATGGAAGAGGAGTGGAGCTGGGGAAGAGAGGAGGTGTTGGGGAGGAACTGGGAGAAGAGGAGGGGAACCGTGGCCAGGATGTAATAAATAAAAGAAGAAAGCGTTCCCTAAGCAGCCTACATCCTGAAGGTAGGCCCCACCTTCTAAGGTTTGCGCCATGTTCCAATAAGGTATATGAGTCATTTGGGGGGATAAAGGAAGCTCAGTAATTTACACAAATCCATGCTGCCCGGAAATGCTACAACCAGATTCGAGCCAGCCTATCCACCCTGAAGCCTGGGCTCTTAAAACGCCATTTGAGTTATATGAGAAGAGTTACCTGTGGAAGAACTAGCTGAACTCAGAGAGTAAGAAGACCTGAGCTGCCCGAAAAGCTGCCTCCAAGGGAGGAAAGCAGTGGTCGGAGAAGAGATAGTGGATGAGAACTTTACCAACAAATTATGGCAGGAAGACTTGAGCTGGCACCAGTGGCCAAAGCTCTGACAGTTTTCCCTGTGGTGAGCTCATGAATAAGCAACAGGGAACGGAGGGCGGGGGCCTCAGGAGGAAACAGGCAGAGGGAAGCATTATAAGTGAACCACACACAGCAGCAACATCCGTAAGGTGGGTGTGCTTAATCGGAACGTCTCTTAGGAATGATTATTTTGTAGATTTCATAACATTTATACACATACACACACTCAACAGAGAGGCAGCAGCAGAAAAAATAACTTATAAAAGAAACCAATGGTTTTCTTCTATAATCAAATTATACCAAACTGCTGCAGCATCCCGACACTAACTCTTAGTGAGTGGTGTTAATTAAAGCGGTGTGTTCTCAACTTCAGTGGTCCAAACAGCAAGGAGTGAGTGTGATTGTGTTTTCTGAACTTGCTTATGAAAATGAGTGTTCTGACACCCACTTCTGCAGCTGGGGTCAAGGTCACTGCATGCATGGCTTTAATGGAAACCAAGGGGCCACTTAAGTGACCTCTTTCAGCAAATAGCATTTGATTTCCCTGCCAAGGATCCTGACTGCATAGGTAAGAGGCCGCAAACCTGTGATTTCTCTGCTCCTTTAGCAGAACTAGGCAGTGTTTCGGTTTGCTCTACCAACCTTAGAGAATCCAATTTAAACCCCAGGATGGAACTGGCAAAGGAGCGTTCTTAAATACAAGCTCTGGTCTAAGCTCCCTTAATTGCAAGCTGAGGGGAAATGTAACAGGGTCACCCTGCCAACGCGATGGTTACTAACGCGTGGAAGCAGTAGATTGCTCTCCGAGCAGCATATACTTTGAAGTGTCACCCTGTGTTCACCAAAGACATCTCAGCTCACAGAACATTAAGAAAGCCTCGCCATTATGCATGGCCTTCTGTTGCTTGCTTTCCAAAACAGCACAAAAACAAATGGCTGAACGGAAAGTTGAAGTCTAGAAATAAGCGTCAGCCAACTAATGACTTGTGGGATACTAACACGGCAGTCAACCTTGGAGCAATGGAAGAACGCATTCACCAGCTGCTGAGTGTTTGTTTGTTTTTTTCACATCTTCTTTCAAAGAAATCACAAAGTCAATTGAATCAGAAAGATCAATAATGTTTTGAATAATGTTTTGAACAGAGCAGCGTCTGTGTAAATGGCTGAGACAGTACCTCACTGTGGTCCGCCTGGGTGGTTGTCAGGCCTTTCTAGATTCCCTTTTTCAATTTCATTCTGTTCTACACTTTTAGTCACAAACCAACCTGGAGCCCTGTTCTGTCAGAGGCAGGGGATGCTAACCTGGGAGGAGCAGTGGGTCCATCTTTGTTCCTGACAGACACCTATTTTTGACAGCCCTGTACCCAGTGTCTTCTTTCCTTCCATCAGTGAGGGTACAGAGGACATGGAGGGTAGAGGAAAAGTCCAAAGAAGTGATTGCTCACCTGGGATATAGACAGGATTAAGGAGAGCCAGTTGGGGATGGAGGCACAGTTCAGGATAACTAACAATGAGGAGAAGGCTTCCCAAGCCCAGGGAGAGCTGCAGGGCAGACAAGGGAAACTGCCAGAAACACGGTAGCAGCCAGAATGCAGCCCAGTGGGCAAGGAGTCAAAGCAGATCTCCTCTTCTTACCTGCTCATCACCTGCTGCCTCTGTCCATCATCCGGAGCACTGTGGCAGGCGGAGGACCAGAAGCTGAGTCAGCAGCATGATCCTATCTCGTCTTAACAGCTTTCAGTTTATGTCCATTTAAACTCATCTTTTTCTGTTTTATTCAGCGAGCTATAACCTCTTAACCACCATTTATTTTTGAAGGTGAATTGTAATGACGTGACCAGTGAGGTGCCCTCAGACTGTTGTCAGCTCTCTTTCACTCGCCCCTATCAGTCTCTGGTCCCTTTCTTACTTCTCTGCACGACATTTTCAGCTCAGCACCAACCCTTTCCTTACTCAATTGTTTCTCCAAGGTTCCTGGGTTCCTCTCAGTCCAGAATGGTATTTAAAAACATACATCAAGAGAAAGCAGTCTCTACCACAAAAGCATCTATTTGCATTCACATTTATTTCTCTATCCATCTATCCCCCGTCTAGAAAAATCATAAATTCATGTGAATACCTCCAGTTCCAATCCAATACTACAATGTTGATCTTCCTCATCTGTAACACATTGCTCTTAACTGTGAAAAACTTGCCTTCCCTTCTCCTTAAAATACTCATTCAGCCAATCTCCATTCCAACAGCCACCTCAGTTCCTCAGAAATGCTCTGCACACCTTGCCAGGTTCTGATGCCTCTCAAAGAACTTCCTCATCACGTGGGCATAGCCCCTCACCCCTTCCAAGCTGAAATTCTACTACCACTATCACAGACCCTCACCTCACTCGGGCTCCCACAATACATGCCACCTCTCATTGTCATGGACATTTTTCTCATCCTTCATGGTCTCCTACAGCCCATACTGGGCTGCCATTCTGCCATATAGCACCTTTTTATGAGATAGAAACATTCTACCCCCACAGGGAAGCTCATTAAGACAGTAAAACAGCTTCAGGAAGTCCCTGAAGCTGACCAGACTCACCACTCCCCTTCCTCAACTGTTGAGGATCACTCACAGAGGAGCCAACCTGCAAAAAAGATCCAGTCCAGCCACCTGAAGGAAGCAGAGACCAGGCAAATTGCCTAAGGAAAGAAAGACCAGCTGAGTTCTCTGAAAGGCTCAGATCACCTGAGGAACCTGGAAAGGACACTCTGCCACCTATTAAGCTGCCTTCAGGACACACAGTGTGACCCATGTCTTGAGCTTCGTGACCCATCACCCATGCTCTGATAGATGGATTTTGATGCTGTTGCTCTCCTTGAGTCAGTTCTGCTCCTGTAAGTAACCCCTGGGCCTATATTCATGCATGTAATTCCAGTAAAGCTTACTGGTTCACTAATCTTAACTTTCATAGAAATCGCTTTCCAGGTTGAGAAAATGGTGTGTGTGCGTGTGTGTGTGTGTGTATGTGCGCGCATGCGAGCGTGCGCAGTCTTGTCTCCCCAGGAGAAATCTGCCATAAAACACCTTCAGTTGGACACTCTCCTTCCTCATCTCCCTTGGGACAGCCCTTCCATGGATGCTCTGACACCCTGCATCGGACCACCTCACTCAGCAATGCCTGCCTCACCCCAAATAGACGGTAACACCTCTGCCAGCCCTTCTCATCAGTTCAACACACTGTGTTTTGGGGTGCTACTGTTTGTGAAGGGAGAAGAAAAATAATTTAAAGTTCCACACAGGAATGTCAGCTTGATGGGATACAAGCTGGAGGGCGTCAGTGGCCATGTCACCTCTGTCATTAAGATCTGACTAAAGCCTGTGCCAATGCAGCTGACTGCAGGGTCCAGGAGCTTCGGCGGACAGATCCCCGTAGTCCTTCGACTACTCAAACCCAGCCCTGCCAAGGCATACACATATTATGTAAAGCTACGGTAAAATTTTGTGCTCCAGCCAGTTCCACTCGGGATTTCTGTCACTGACACTTGGCACAGCCTTAATGGAGTCCCTCTAGTCATTAACACGAAGCTTACCCTGTGCCACAATGCTAATAATTGGATTGCACGCTATCGACCTAATACTAAAAACCTATCGTGTACTCCAAATCAGATAATGGGATTTTCATCCTAATGATGAAACTCCCCCTGCCATGCTGTAACCACAGAGCTCATAGCTGTTGTCTCTTTGTCCCTTGCAGCAACTCCTGTCAGCTTCTGTGTACCATGTTTAGAGACTTTGCCATGAAGACCCACCTGGCTTTCTGAAGGTCCCACTAAGAATGGAGGTCAAGTCACTCCCTATGAACTAGTGGTTGGCACCCTCTGCTGATCCCTTAGAACGATCAAAGGCACTCTGCCTGCTCAGACTCTTGAGTGGTTACATCTTCTCCCAACAATGGTGAAGAAAAAAAAAAAAAAACCAAATGAACATTTTTCTAGTCCATTAGATAGAAAGCAAAGCTGAGAGATGGCCCCCCTGACTCACCTGAGGATACACATATTCAGTATTCGGTATATACCAGGGTTTGAACTCAGCCAGCTGTCTTCAAAGATGCCCCAACCTCGTTTTTTTTTTTCTTTAAATCCCTGGTTTAAATAATGATTATTATTATAGTGAAATATATAAAACGTGAAATTTAGCATCTTGCCCACGTTAAGTGTATAAAGTATGTTCGCGTGGCTGTACGGCCTCCAAAACCTTTCCCCCTCACACTGAGACTCCATGGTTAACTCCCTGTCTACATGTCCCTTCTGTCTCTGGCACCCGCCATGTCACTTGCTGCTGTCTCTGCAAGTTTAAAGGTGCTGGGAAATTTATATAAATGCAGTCCTGCAGCGTTTGCCTAGAACTGGCTTATGTCATTTGTCATACTGTCCTGGAGGATTTTCTCTGGTATGCCATGTGTCAAGACACTCTTTCCTGCCTTGTTGGGTCACCCAGGTGAGCGTCACTGCCTTCCAGGCTCTCTGGCTTTCTAGGCAGCGCATCCCACTGCACACACAGAACACAGGTTGTCCGCCATCTGTCTGGCCGTAGGCCCTGGAGCTGCTTCTGAAGTCGCCTCTCTTCACCGCTCTCTTAAGCATCTTCCGTTTGCCTTGCCGCCTGCTCTCTGCATTCTCATCCTCCATCCTTTCAGGACTGTCCCGGGCCCCATTTGGAGCTGCGGTGTGCCTGCCTGCCTTTTTGTTCTTCCCGGTTGCGGCTATTCCTTCTTCCCATATGGTGGGCCTAAGCTCTCATCTCCAGCTTCTCACTGTCTGTGATGACTGTCTTCATTCACTCCTCTACAGCCCTATCACAGACCATGCCAGCTGTAAAGAGAAGAGTTTCTAAGGATTAGTCCTCCCAGCATACAAATGAATGGGGCGAAGAATCCTTGCCATCTCTTAGAGCATCCCTCTCCGGCATGTGGCTGACAGAGCTAGGAAGCTCGTGTTGCTATTAATAGCTCTGTAGCGCAGAGGGGAAGAAACAGGCATGCTCAAAATAAAACAATGATGAACTCAGCTCACAAATGAGGCCAAGACTAATGACTACAATGTATTCTGCATCCTTATATCTCTAAGGTTAATTCACGTGTAGAAATTGCATACTGAGCATTCTATGAAAACAATGCAACAGCTATAATGTTAATAGAAACCAGATAGTCTCACCTGAAAAACTCTAAATCCAGGGTTATGCCTTGGAATTCAGAGAGCAGAAGGCTCTCTGAAGATGAGGAATAGGCACTTATTCATCCTTCCATAAAGCTCTACTCTAAAATAGGCATGGGCTGCCTGTAAAAGAAACGGTGAGCCAGACAGAGCCAGTTCAGGAAGCCACCAGCTGTGACTACAATGCTTGAGGCCACCAAGCCCTGAGGGAGGCAGAAGGGAATGAATAAAACACCAAACGGAAGGGCTCCTTTCTCAGACCACAGCTCCTTGCTAACATTCTAGCTAGACATAAAGCATGGGAAACAACCCTTTTATTTGCCACCACAAAAAAGAGAACGGTGGCCATTGCTTAAAGGGCACTCAGAAAGGACGCTCTGGGCCTATGTCCTTGAAAGGACTTTACGGTCATCTCTTTAGGTTCCAAGAGCTCCTCCTCCTGCACTTTCTCTCCAGTGATACATGAAACACAGCCCTGCAGTGTGTGAGAGAGAGAGAGAAAGAGAGATGGTCCATAGTCTGCAAGGCTTTTGTAGCTCCTCAGTCCAGGGTTCAAAGCAAAGCAAAGCATACAAATGCCAGAGACCCTCACAGCCCAGCAGGTCAAAGGGTACACACATCCGCTACCCAGCCGTGACACGCCCACTGTGTCCTGTACCAGGCGTTGTAAGCACACGGAGCAGCCTGGGGTCAGTGAGAGCGCTGTCCGGCATCGGGTGTCCTGACGCTGAGCAGCTGTCCTGTTTTAGACCTCCAAGCATGTAAGAGCGTGCCTCCTCTAGAATCTGATAAGACTTCAGGTTCGGGTCCTTTGTGGTTTAGTTTTTATACTTAATTGTGTAATCCGTTCGCTGTTTATTTTAGTAGCTGGTGTAAATGGATTTCCCTCCCAAATCGCTAACTAGTCCTTTCTACAGAATTGATAGGAGCAGCAGCCCTTCGCCGCTGCGTGGCATTCTCTCCGGGATCCTGTAATTAACTTTTTATGTGAGGTGCCATTGTTCTTTAAAAATTATTTCCCAACGCCTTTTCTTACGGGCTAATCTAGTTTCTTTCCCCGCCGTCCTTGGAAGGGGGGGGAGGGAAGGATATATTAAGGCCTTTTAGACTCAGCGACAATGAAGACGGCGGGTGAGATGAGACAGTTCGCCAACATTATATTATACGACATCTATATTATACCCCAGTAGGAGACGGTCACATACACCTGAAGCAATAAACGGATTACGTCTTTCCCAATTTACAGATGAGTACCAAAACATGTTAACTATCGCACTTCTTCACAGTTTAAGATGTAATAGAGAGCGCATCTCACAACACGGCGCTCAGAATTACCTTCGTAAATGCCGGCTGTTCCTGCAGATTAACTACTTGTCCCAACCAGGCTGTAATTACTATTGTATTAGCGCCATGAATCAGCTTGGGGAAATCTGTACATAGCTAATCTTCTTGTCTGGGGGTTACTCTCTTCCAGTGGACTTCGATAATAATGCTTTCCAAGGTCACCCTTCAATTCCAGAATCTCTGATCGCAGCCAGTCTGGCTTACCCTGTGAGCAGATGACTTACCCCATGAAAAAATACTCCCAGCAGAAGCTAGAACCAAATCTAAGAGAGGAATTATGGGAAACTAGGAGTACATGTGTGTGTGATTGTGTGTGTATGCGCACGTACATACACATGTACATACAAGTGTGCATGTGAATGCGTGTGTGTGTGTGTGTGTGTGTGTGTGTGTGTGTGTGTGTGTGTGTTACCGCTGCCATGGTTAGTAATGTGGATAATATCCTCCCAGACACTGGCCACCACTAAGGCTCTATGCAGTTTGACACTGAAGACACAGCTCCTACCCTCAAGAGCTTTATGGTTTAGTTCTAAATAGTCCACTGTCCTAATCTGTTCTCTGTTGATGGGATAAGCACTGTAACCAAAGGCAACTCAGGCAGGAAGAGGTTTCTTTGGCTCTCACATCCGCCACAGTCAGTCACTGGGAGAAGTCAAGGAAGGACCTTGAGCAGAAGCAGACGGGAACCAGTGAGGAGCACTGCTTCCTGGCTTTCTCTTCACAGCTTGCTCAGCCTGTTTGTTGTTTCAACCCAGGACCACACGCCCAGGGTTAGCAGCACCCACAGCAGGATGAACACCTCCGGCATGTTGGTCATTAATCAAGAAAATGTCCCCCTACTTATCTATAGGTCAGTCTGACAGAAGGACCTATCATATGATGTTCCCTCTTCCCAGATAGAAAGCCCAGCGCCAGGTGTGAGATACCTACCCTCAAAGCGCTGGCAAGAGGGTCTCAGAGGCCCCTCAAAACAAAGCAGCCTATGGCCCTGGTTCCTGGTTGCCCACAGAACCTGATGATGAGACCCTGCTGCTGAGGACACTGTACACTTTTGTCACAGGACTTGGAGAAGGCAAGCTGGTACTGACTGACCAGGAAGCCTCTGCTTGCTTCTTAGCTTTCACAGTGCCAGAACATACTACCAGGCAGGCTGCTGGGAGAGAAAAGTCATTGGCCTTGGTGCCATGGTGACACAAAATCACTATCACTCCCTGATTGAGGTCCGTTCCACAGGGCATTCCTGCCTGAAACTATAAAACCTGGAAATGAGCCTGTGTCTGGAGTTTTCATTGGACCTAGGTATTTATTTACTATTGTTACTTGCTGAATGGTCATAACATCAAACTTCCTTCTAAATACACATCTTTCTGCCTGTAGATAGTATTAGAGATGTCAGTCGGTGGTGAAGGCTTGCTTAGCGTGTGTGAGACGTCAGGTCCAAGTCCTAGCTCCCCAAATACATAAATGAACAAATAAATAAGTGAATACTAAATAGATGAGGAAAGTGTCCATGCTAGGAAAAGGCGGTGCCATGGACCAGGATATACTGAGAAGAATGATGCCTATGGTGTTTCTAGGGAATAAGAAGCTAATCAGTTCTCTTGTAAGAGTTTAGAGATGAAGCAAAAACGTAGGCCAACTGGGCAAGTTTCAAACTGGTGAATGCTCACCAAACTTGTGCTCTAAGGTTCACAACTACCAAGGATTTGTGTGTGTGTGTGTGTGTGTGTGTGTGTGTGTGTGTGTGTGTGTGTGATTATCAAATTCAATTCCATAAGCAGTTGTCCAGCATCTATATATTCCTTGCGTGGTGTGCGCAGGAAGTGAAAATAAGTGAGGCATTCTCTCTGCACTCAAGTCAAACACAGACACGGCGACAGTCAACGAGCAGTTAAGCACGGGGGAGGAGGATGGGGAATCCCAGAAATAGATCATGAAATGGTGTGGGAGGACGTGGGTCTCTAGGGCTGACATGAGCATGTGCGGGGAAGGCAGAGCTGGGGCCGAGGGGTGGGGATATGTGGGCAGAGAAGAGTGGGAGCTGGGCTGAAGCTCACAAGAGCTTCCCACCTTAGGAGTGAAGAGCCGCACTGAAGCCTTTCACATGGAAGGAAAGACACCTTCCGATTTGCTTTTGGAAAGGAAGCCCTAGCTGTGTTAAATAAAGCTGTTAGAGAAATCAGGGCACCAGCTAGGGTTTTCCTCGTGCGGCTTTTATCATTAGTAATGTGGATTTTTGTCCTACAAGCGCCTTAAACTCTATATTTTTCCAACCATGGATACTAACAGTTGCACACCTTGGACAAACCATTTCCCCGTGTAGCTGTCACTTCCCTTGCTACAAGACGAAGACACTGTGTTCCATGTTCTCCAAGCCTCCAGTAATTCTTCAGGCCCTCTTACTTATCCCCCAAGGAAGACTGGGTGTGTAGGAGGCTGGGTGCTGTTCAGCTTCCACAGAGATGGCAAGCAAACTTAAACGATCATGCTCTTGAGGATTTTCGTCTATGTTCTATCTACATTCTAAGAAGGTTTTTAATTCCCTGGAAGCCTCCGCCTTGTGCACTACCCATGTTCGCAGAGCCTTTAAATTAAACTGCACTTATGAAGCCCCTGTGAGCTCTTTGGATTAAATACTAAACTTCAGTCCTAAAAACCCTGTCAGTGCAGTGTGCCCAGAGGAACATTCATACTCTCCAGTTGCTGCTGCTACCTCCCAGTCCCGGCTAAACCCAGCTTCATTAAAATTTCTATTAGTACAGTTTAGTTATGATTAAATATTCTCCATACTTTTAAAAGAACAGAATACAGCTAGCTCTTGATAGTCTGTGTCAACCAAGAACATAGGTCACAAAAGCAAGCTAAATCCACAAGGGATCCAGAACCTTCACTGAAGCTGAGCTGCAATCTCCCTTTGAAAATGCTTTCTGAGAGCAGGTATCATATTCTGCTTGCCCCAAGACCCCTTCAGGAAGGGGCAGCTGTGGGTGGGATTGGCATGTAGCCCCCCCATTGCTCTCTACCCCACAACTCCTATTGTGTCTTTGTTCTCTTTCCCACTCGTGAGACAGCTCCTAGATCCACATCACAGTCTTCCTTTTATCTGGCCATTTTGTAGGTCCTGACCCTGATGCTCTCTGAGAGTCTGCTCCTGGCCGCCATCTTTGTTCTCCCTAAATCTCCTCTGCTTTTCTAATAATACTGTTTTGGGAAAATAATATATGTTTCATTCTCAAACAGGATATATTTTTTAAGGAGAAAACTCAAGATGGTCATGACTTCTGGTGGTACATGGCTGTAATCCTAAACATTTGGAAGACAGTTAAGTTCAAGGTCACAACTTGGGCTGCCAGCCTAGGTAACATAGTGAGAGCCTGTCTCAGGATTACGGGTGAAAAGAGGGCTGGTGATAGAGCTCAATAGTAGAGCACTCAGGTTCGATCCTCATTACTTCAGAAATAAACAGAAGCCACCAAGCTGAAGAATGGTGGTCCGTGGCCTCGCACAAACCCCAGGTGAGAATGTTGCCTAAGTTACTCCAGTGAGGCGTTTTATAAAATGAATCCACCTTTCCCCCTGAATCACATTTTACCCCTAGAGAAGTTTATCTCTATTCCCAACTGGCGTTCCACTGACAACAGCCCCCGATGTCTCTGCATTTAGTCACTCTGAAATGATCTATATAGAATTCGTACTTTATTTTCACGTCCAAGTAACAGCCCTACATAAAACAATTCTACAGTGAGGCGCTGTAAGATGGCTCCGTGGTGGAAAGCCTGCTGGGCAAGCCTGAGGACCTGGGCAGAACCACAGCGCCCACATAACAAGCCAGCACACCTGGAGCTCCAGTGCTGGGAGGTGGAGACGGGCAGACCTTGGGGGTGCTAGCTAGTCAGCCTAGCTGAACTGGTGAGCTCCGGATTAATGAGAATGTGTAGAAAAGCAAAGTAGAGAAGCCATTGAGGAGGACATCCTGACATCAGCCTCTGGCCTCCACATGCGCCTGATGGAGTGCACATAAATGCTCAACTTATCACACACACACACACACACACACACACACACACCCATGTGCACACACACACACACACAATTCTACAGTGAATCTATTCTTCTAAATGCAGGATCTCTTGAAGTATAGATATTGATCTTCTAATTTTCCCATTTAATTAGTTGGAGGATGCCTCTGTTTGATAGACACAGAGCAATTATTGTCTGCAGCTCAGGCATCCATTACAGTTGCAAGAATAGTGTCCTTGTGCTTTCTGTCTGACTGACTGTGGCAGCCAACAGTGAAGGGCAAATACAGAGAAAAATGAGAAGCAAAAGGTTTCATAACTCAGAGGCAAGCTTGTGAGCCAGTGAAGAACCTGCGTTATCAAAAGAAGAATCTGGAATCTAGATCTAAAAACTGAACCGGGAGTCCAATATAATTGCCGAATAACCAACCTACATTTTCTAAAATGGTTGATGCCGTAAAATGGACTTACGACCTCGAGGCCACGTTTTGCCCCTCAAGATAATGGACAGCTCTGCACAGAATGTCTAGCCCAGGAAGGAGTCCAGCAAAACCCTTCTTAAAGGCTTCCTAAGGAGCTCTTCTTCTAAATGGAGAAGTTCCATTACTTCCTAGGTAGAGTTTAAAGCCATGTAGAGTAAGGTCCAGCCCCATCTACACTGCCTTCAGTTCAGATCATCCAACCGTATCTTAGTGTCCCCAAGCCCTTCACTTCCTGCACAGAGGATTCTACTTTCCACGCTTCCAAGGCACTGTCTTGGCTTCAGGACAACAGCCGTCCATCCATTCCCATCCAAAAGCCCTGCTTGTTAAAGAGCTCTCAGGGGTATTTTACCTCCTAACAGGAGAGTTCCCAGTTATATATGTTAAAAGCTTCCCTTTCTCAGATGCCCTGTGATACCACTAAAACCATGCTATGTGTCTGGTCTCGTAGCCCTGATGTTGCCAAGCGAGTGATTTCCAATGTCAGGTCTCCTAGGGGATACCATCACATACAATCCCTTGCGTGATTAAAGTGAAGTTTTATTAGCGTATTTTGTTGAGTCAGAGAGCTCCTTCTTCAAACCCGAGCTCTGCCGCACTTCTGTTTCCATGTCACTGGCTTCATTATTGAAGGTTTCTAAATGTTAGTTTCTTCATCTGCAAATAAAAAAAAAACAGTAACAACCATCTCAGCCAGGCACCATAGCCCATTCACAGGGTTGCTATAACGGTAAGTGAGAAAAGCCCATAATCCACTTAGCACAGTTCCTGGCATAGTACACCAGACAGACAGGAAATGCTGGCATTTACAGTGGTGGCATTAGGTCACCTGTAGTGTCCTCCTCATGTGGTGTCTCCTCAGCTCCTTCTCCAATACAGTTCTCAGATAACTCAGGCCAGCGTAGGGTTACCTAAGAACACATCAAAGTATAACACTATTCTCTGATGCGATCCAATAGCTGCCTCCGTGTGGGCTGTGTACTAAAGGAAGAACGCTGGGCCTTGGTCATCTCTGATTCAATGCTGCAGGAGGAAGACATCTTCCTATACCTTTCTCTGTTCTTTGTTTGCTTTCTCTTACCCCTCTCTATCCATCAATCGCACTGCCCAAATAATATCAGCATAGAAATGGAAGTCCTGCCAGTTTCAAAGGACGTGAACCCACCCAAGGAGTCTGCCAGGTTTACAAGTACTTGGACTGACACTCCTGCTATGGGAAGGAATGGGTCTGGTCAGAAGCAGTGGGGCACAGCAGCATGTGACCCCTATGGAAGGCACAGGCCTCACCAGAATATTTCTTACCTCCAGTCCGTGAAAGGGGGAAAGAGCTCTGGATAACTGTTTTTGTAATATGTGTGCAGCCTGACACATTTTTAAAAAATCCAAATTAACCAGAAGTGTAAGTGAATTCTCAAGGGAAGATTTATTTCATTTTTTTCTGAGGGAGAAGCTCCTGCATGGGCAGGTAGCTGTTTGTTTTGTATCCAGAAGCCGTGTCCTCTTCACAGATGTGTGACACCGTGTTTGTTTATTTGCTTATTGATCGTGCTGCAGATCTCCCTAAAGACACTAATACAAGTTTCCCCATGTGCCACCAAACTTCTGATGGCTGCCACCAAAATGCTATAGGGCTGTGTGTCAGTCTTGGAGGGGTGCTTTGACCAGAACCAGATCACTGTGTAACGGCTAATGACTGATACTATATCTTCAGAGGGAGAAAAGCCCCAATCATCAGCACAGGAACATCTCAACTTGGCGAGCCGGCACCAGCTTTCAACAAGAGCCCCTCCTGTTCCATCAGCTCGAACTCTGATTCCAAAAGAGAAAACCTGAACCTGTGACAGGATCTAAGATCAAAAGTGCTCAGGGAAATCCCTTGTTTCTCACAGCATCTTTGATTGGGCTTTTATCCAAACAGACTGTCTCTGTTGCTCTTTACAGAGAGAAGTGGCCCTAACACTTTATGCAGCAGGCTGCTCTTCCTCTGTGGTAGGTTTCCTCTCTGCTGCTTTCTTCACAGACAACAGCGTCAAGACAAGAGCATCCAGAGCACCAGCAGCATCAAGATCATAGAACACACTAGGCAGGTGGACCCTATACAGGGCCGCCTGTATGTGACACTGGCCTCTGGAGGCTAACATGCGCTTTTCTAGAAGAATTCTATATTTAAATCTTTGCCAGCTTCCCTGTTTCCTTAACGATATGACACTAAAAAGATCTAAGGCAGCAAACAAGTAAAACTGGACAGGGCTACTGTCTGTGACTCTTCATATTCAGCACGGTATTTAACCCCTGGCTTTAACAGCTACCCTCGTAGCTTCTGGCTAGAGATCAGATCACAGACTCTAATCGCAATCTTTCTCTTCCTGGTTTTTGCCACAGTATTCAGAAGTGGGGGTGGGGGGAGGCTTCTAGAGTTTTACGTGCCACCATTCAGTCTCTATTTTAATTAAGGACCTAATAAATGACTATCACACACACAAAGTGAGAAAACTTCAACCTTTAGAAGCAGAAATGACACTTCAAACACATCCATGTACCTCTGATCCCTCAAGGACCAGCAGAGACCTGGAGTGGCTATATTCCCTGATAAGAACAATCTGTCCTTCATTTCAGGCTGCAGGATGGCCGAGGTAGGTGGTCTACGCTAGCACCACTTATTATTACATTCCATTGTCCTCATTAGGAAAACACTGCTGAGGCAAGTCACTTCGTCGTCTTTTACAGAAGTTAAAGGCGGGGTGAGCAAATAGCTTAGTTGGTCAAGTGCTTGTCACATAAGCAGGAGGACCCGAGTTCAATCCCCAAAAGCCACATTTTAAAAGTCAAGTGTTGTCACACATGCTTTTTATCTGGAGAATTGGAAACATGGGTGGATCCTAATTATTAAGATCCAAACCTATGAGAGACCCCACCTCAAAAAAACAAGGAGGAGGACACCTAAAGAACATACCAAGACTGACCTATATCCTTCACAAGCACACGTACATGTACACACCCTCACACATCCGCATGTATGAACACACTTGAAACATGTATGAACACACACGTGAAAACAAAACAACTCCTTCACTGGTAATTAATGCTAAAGGGCTGAGGAGATTGTTCAGAAGCTAAGAGCAAATACTGTGATTTAGAGGCCATGCTGTTCTTCCAGAGGGCTCAAGTTCAGCAGCTCAGAAGTGTCTGGAACACCAGCTCCAGGGGATCTGATGCCCTCTTCTGGCCTCCAAAAGCACCTGCACTCAAGTGCACATCACACACACACACACACACACAGACACAGACACACACACACACACATACACACTTAAAAATAAAATAACATTAAAGAAGAAACACTGTTCAAAAACCTCACAAAGCCTGAATTATTCTATAGCCATCTTTACTCAGTCCTACCCAAGAGTCTGCATGGAAAGATCCACCATAAACCAAACTTCCTACTCTCAATAAAATCCAGCTTTGTGCTCTCCACTCCAAGGGTTGGCTGGGCTGTGTGGAGGGCACCTGGTGCTGCTGCTGCTGCTGCTGCAGTAAGCCACACACCCCAAGGGTTGGCTGGGCTGTGTGGAGGGCGCCCAGTGCTGCTGCTGCTGCTGCAGTAAGCCACACACCCAGCTGTCTTGTGAAGCAGGTAGGCTGGTAACACTGTGAGTCAGCCTTAGAGATCGATAAGAGATCCAAACAGGAATCATAAACTTGGCATCCTAACCTTGCCACGCACTAGCCAACATGCTAAAGACTGGAGTTTGAACACTGAATTTCTGTGTTTGTATATTCATGATCAAAACAAAACAAATTCCTCACAGGAGCAAGCATTAGTTACGTATGTGCATCACAGTTCTTTGGAAGTATTAAAACTGTGTAGAAACATTTGCTTTTGCTATTATTCACCAAACTGGTTGTCCACCATTATCTATGCTCAGCGCTGTGGCTACCACCCATCCCATGACTGCAAACAGGTACTTAGTTAACCCGGTACTCTCCACATCCTGAAAAGGGTAAAAATACCACAATAGCATGCCATTTTAATGCAAAAAAAAAATCTTTAATAAACTTACATTAAAAACTAAGAGACAAGATCACTATAGCTAAAAAGCCTTAATGGTTTTCCAATTTTATCTTATAGTAAGTTATTATAGAAATTGAGAGCTAAGGACCAGTGAGATGGCTCAGCAGCCAGTAAACCTGATAGCCTGCGACCGATCCTTATAACATACGCAGTGGAAGGAGAGAATGAGCTCCCACAAGTACTCTCCTGATCTCCATGCTGACAGTATGTCATGCATGTACACACATACATACTTACACACATACATACATAATGTACACATACATACACACAAATACACACACAAACATATACACACATACATACATATATACACATATACATATATACACACTTACATACATATATTCACATATACATATATATACATACATATACACACACACATACACATATATACAACACAGAAACACACATACATACTTACACACATACATGCACACATATACATATGCACACATACATACCTGTACATGCACACACATACACATATACACACATTCGTAGACACATACTTACACACACACACACACACACACACACTGAGTAAGTCTTAAAAGAAAATAGAAAGCTAAATTTATAAAAGCAGTTTCTACTTAAGGCATTCCGCATCAATGACTTCTGAAAGAAACCTGAAGTATTTGAACGAGCAGTGAGGAGTTCACCACATCAACGCTATATATAATTCAGAGAGACGTTGGAAAACACTACTCTATAATTAGCTCCCATGAATCAGGTATCTATGGAAATAACCACATTTCAACATAAAACAGGCCATCATTTATTCAGTTATGTGTCTGTTCACAAAGAGGATCATTTTCCTCCCAGCATTTTGGCACCTTGACACATGTGTTAGAAGGCAATTTTCTTGTCTTTTTTTTTTTTTCCGGAAACAGCTACATTTTTGACACTGCAAAATACTTCCAAATCTACCTGGCTTAAAGGCCATTTAAAGATGAGAATTCATTTTTTTCTAACCACAATAGTATTAGAAAAAGCAACTCCAAAAATAAAAGAACACCCCGTACAGGGAAGGCAAAATAAGGCATCGTCACTGAAAGCCAAAGACCAACCGGAAGCTGACCGAAACAGAGACGAGATGTTCTCTTGGAACTGTAGAATAGGAGAAATGGACGCTCATCAAAATGTTGAATGGGCAATAAAGGCCTTCCAGCTGGACCCTTGTGCATCCTGGATTCTGAGGAATACTGGCGTGCCATCCATGACGCTGTATGTGGTGGGCTCAGGGGCATCAGGGTCCCTTCTGTTGTCCCTAAGCTCTGTCAGTGCCAGCGCTCAGAACCTGCAGCAGTAGCTCTGAGTCTCTCACTCCTGTAGCCCCTCCCTGCTCCCTCCCACTCTATGTCTCAGAACGCTGGGTGACATCATCTGCCTCAGTGGCCCCTTTGCCCTCTGGCTTCTGGTGGGATTCAGTCATTAGGAAGCATCAGCAGGATAGCGAGGTGTGTAAGGGAGTAAAGCTTGGTGTTCTACCCAAATCTCATCCCTGTATTGGGGCCCTGTCCATGTAGCTGTGAGTTCAGGAACTGTGGCTTCCTCTGGTCCAGGGACTCACGGTACTCTGACTCACGGTACTGCCAACTCTTCACCGTTTCCCAAACCCTTCCAGCACTCTCGTACCCAATTCCTTTAACAAATCCTCCTCCACTGTGAAGGGTGGTGTCACACGCCTATAAACCTCAGCACTCAGAAGGTGAGATCAGGAGGACCCCAAAGTCAAGGCCAGCCTGGGCTTTCTAGTAAGACCTTGTCTCGAAATAAATCTTTAGGAAACACATCTCCTCTAATACCCAGTCTGAATGCGGCCCTCAACAGGACCTTGACCAATCTACTTAGGTAAGCCATCTCATTTCTCTGAACTCCGGGGTGGGCAGCTGTAAAGCCTGTCAAGTAAGGGGGTTTTCACTTCTGGGCACACAGGAAGCATTTGATTCCTGTCAGCTCCGTGTCTATTACATCCCCTGTCATTATTCAAATGGTGCAGATTCTTTGTCTGAAACAAAAATGAAACCTGCTTCTCAGCCTGTTTTGCAAAAGGCCAATAGCCGTCCTGTCCTTCCGCACCCGGGCTCTTGATAGCCATGGAAGTCTCTCTGGTGGCCCCTTAGTGATAAACTTGCCTTCTGAGTTCAAAACAAGATATCAACAGAAAGCAAGATGAAATAAAACAAGGCTCACCATTAAATAATCAATCTCTTAAACGGGCTGTGGGGAGAGAGAAGAGAGAAACAGATTTTAACAATGCCTAAACATGTTTCCTGAGGGACACACGTCCGCCCATTAGAAAGGCTTTATTGGCATTGTGAAAGTTCCATCCGTGAAAAATAATGATCATTAGCCTTTCCATGACAACTGTGTTCGCCTCCGTTATCCATCATGCTCCTGGGGTCCATGGTGCCTTCACAATTCTGATCCCTTGGTGGAAGACATTAGTGTGTATTGATGCTATTTTAATTGTTTCTCACATAAAGTCCGTTGCTGCTTGTCACAAGTAAAAATCATTATTGAACTTTTGGGAGCTCAGCATGGAAGAAGCAATTCTGAACTTGCCCTGTAATTTTAGCCAAGGTTATTCAAATGAAATCCTAGGCAATTTGGTCTGATTAACGAGGTCAATTTGAGTGAGATCTCAGATCCTATTCAGTTTTTGTTTTTGTTTTTCAGGTGGTAGACTTCTCCTAAAATGTCTGCAAAAAAGTAATCAAAATAAAATAAGGACACATCATGAAGTACCTACCTGATACAAAAACCAAGTACTTTTTGTTTCACTTGTAATGTTCTTGGTTAACTAAAGATAATTAATTTCAAAGTCAGAATGAGTACTATTTGGGGAACCTGGAATAGTTACTGATGATAACAGTGGAGTTCTGTTTCAATCATTTCCAACACTTAAAATTGGCCTAAAAATGCCACTCGCAGTCTCAGACTCTAATTTTTGAGACCAGGGAATAAAAAAGTAGTCTAGCTGAAGCATTCCAGTCTAGCCCATACACCTCTCAGACATTAATTTGTTTATATTCTACACATGCACATACATACATAACCACGCAAGGCAATAATACAATTATGAAAAGATTCTTTCATGTTAACATGTTTCAGGTTGCCATAACCTAATAACATACGTAAAGCAACCGTGCATATTATAATACATGCGTGTAGGTGGTGAGCATGGTGAGAAGGCACATCTGAGATTCTGGGGCGTTTTAGGTTGTGTTCCTTAGTCCTGTTCCCTTTGCCCTTTCGTCCTTTTTTCTACTAGCTTCTCATCATGAACAAATCTCTCCATTTATCTGTGGACTGTCTGTGTGTCACGCATGTGCCACGTGTGTATGTGGAAATCCGAGGACAGTTTGCAGGAGTCAGGTCCCTCCTTTGTTCATGTGGGTTCTAGGGATCAAACATGGTTACAGAAAGTCGGCAACCACTTTCACCTGCCGAGACATCTTGCTGGCCCATTTTAAAATTTGTTATCTGAGATAATTTCAGAATTACAGTTTGGCAGACCGAGCAAGTAAGGAAAAGTCATGGGAAGAGAAGGCAAACAACTTCCGTGATGAAATACCTAGGCCATTCTGGCACGGAGACATCAAACATTAAACCTTGGGTTTGAATGGAATGCAGTGTAACCAAGCCTCAGGAACAAAGCTGTGAGAGGAGACACAGCCAATGTGCCAAAACATCTCTGTAGTGGAAAATAATGGCCCGTGAAACTAACCAAAGATTATTTGGCTCATACTTCACAGATGCATTATCGTACTTACAAATGATTAAAATGATTTCGGTGCGTGGCTGCATAGAACTGAATTTTGAATGACAGTGACGCACATGGGAAGTACCTACTTTAACATCACCCTATTAAAGTGAAAATGCTCAAGCTGACCTCATCTTCATCAGTTGCTGCCGGCCCCTCTCATTAATCTTTCCGTTTCCCGTACTTTAGCTCTTAAAGTGTGCCAGGGGTTTTTTGTTTTGTTTTGTTTTTTTAGGTTTTGCCTTCCCTTTATTTAAGTCAAGTTAGAGCATATTGAAGTTGAAGATACAATTTTCAGAATCATCCTTTCTCATCACTTGTTCCAGGCATTTTTTTTTTCTCAGAGAACCCTCCGTCTGGTAAGAAAATTTTCACTCAAAGCTTTCGACAGGGAGGTGAAGTGTCACTCGGAGGTAGAGACTGTGTCCCCACATCACATCCTGCGCTAGTCACCTACACGGCACCAGTAGAAAAGAAAAGAGCGAACAGGGAGCCAGCATCCTTGCTTCTTTAACACCATGGCCAAAAATTATCATTTCCTACCCACAATAGGACATTTTGCCCAGTTCTTGTCTATCACTGATGACCAGGGCCAGGGCTGCAGGCAATGCCAGACAAGGAGACACACAGACAGACCAACATTTCCTAAACTTGTTGGGAAAGATCAGACTGACCTGAAATGGCCAAGCTCCCATGTGATTAAAATGTGCTAAGCTGAATGAAGACTGTGGGGTTCAGCTGTTTAAAATCAACACTTCTCTCAAGTGACTCTCAGAACAAAAGATGGAGGCTCTGATATATTTTCTGAAAGTGTGATTCTTACGGAAACTATGGCTGGATGTACGGCCAGCACAGAGAAAAAGCTGACCTTAAAAAATGTATTTCAATGAGGCAGAAAATAAAGAAGCAACTTCCAATGCTTATTTTACTCCCACAAAGGATTCTCATTACTGTCCTCTAAGGTAGACTAAGAACGCATGGGGAATTCTTTTCTAGCCTAGTGAATGGATTTGCAAAGTTAAATTTAAATGTCAAACACACAGAGCTCTGGACCCTTCTCCGCCTTATTTATACCAATAGATGATAAAATTTCAATTGCATTAAATGCTTCAAGCTTTAGGAAGATAGCAAGTGTATACCTTCAAGCAAATCAGAATTCTGCTGAGTAAATGCACATATTTCAGAGGAGAAACTGTAATGAAGAGAAAGACCAGAAATGCCCATCATTTTTTATAAGACTTGGTGCTGATAATGGTCCTCCAAAGCTCTACACTAGTAAACCTTTTAAAAACCAGGGGCTCAGTCAGGAAGATCCCCAGTGATTGCAAAGGCTCCTTATCTGCCCGACCCATCTCTATTCGTGTGGGAAATAAGAATGCCTTCCCAGAGGAAGTAGAGCCTCACCATCCCTCCACGCCTGCTCTGATTCCTGCCCACTGCTGGCCAGGATCTCAAGCCCTCTACAATTGCATGAGCAGCCTTCCAAAATGGTCCTTTTCTGCCCAACTTGGCGATAGCTGTACTCTGTTGCCCACAGAAGAAAAATTCAGGCAAAATTACCTCTTTGTACCTGAGGACATGGCCTCAAGACGTTTCTATGAAATGTCATAGGACTGAAAACTCACTGGTAACGAAGCAAAGGGTACAGAGTGATACGGTGCTGGTTTTGCTTTCCTCTGTAAAGTCGCTTCCAAGAATTCTGCAATACAGATATTTCCCTGTAATTTTAGGCACCTGCACTGACCTGGGATGGTTTCACAGAAGTACTGTGTTTGTACAGTGGCTATGACGCCCCATATCTTGGCACTCCCTTGATTACAGTCATGAGCCCTCAAAGCACTAGCCTACGCCACCCTCAAGGTCAGGCTTGTCAAACAAGCCACATGTACATTCTGGATATGTACAGAATCTGAACTGATTGGGCAACAGGACAGTATTATTACTTCTTTCTATGTATCCAGCCAAAACTGAGAAGTTTCTCAATCTAGATACACCATAAACAAAGGCCACCACTGGCCTGAATGAGAAGTTTGCCCGTCTGCTTTCTTCTGGCACTGACAGCTTCAGGACACAAAGAGCAGAGCCCTGCAGCAGGGGAGCTCCCATAAGCAGGGTTGCTTCTGGAAGCCCTGCTCCCTCCCAGCTTTGTCTTGAAGAAGGAAAGAGGCCAGCTCCTTCCCATCCTCCCTTCCTCAGTAGAAATGAACACTTTTTGTAGAAATATATCCCTGCACCAGTATGCCTGATGAGGAAGGGATTAAGAGGTGATGTAGAAGCTGTACTATAGAGCAACAATAATAAAAACAGCATGGTACAGGCATAGAAACCAGCTGGTGGATCAATGGAATCAAATAGAAGACCCAGAAATAAACCCACACACTTATGGACACCTGATTTTTGACAAAAAAGCCAAAACCATACAGTGAAAAAAGATAACATCTTCCACAAATGGTATTGATCTAACTGTATGTCTACATGTAGAAAAGTGAAAATGGATCCATATTTATCACCCTGCACAAAACTAAAATCCAAGTGGATCAAAGACCTCAACATAAAACCAGACACACTAAACCTGTTAGAAGAAAAAGTGGGGAAGAGCCTTGAACTCATTGGCACAAGACAACTTCCTGAACAGAACACCAACAGCACAGGTTCTAAGATCAATAGTCAATAAATGGGACCTCATGAAACTGAAAAGCTTCTGTAAAGCAAAGGACAATGTCGTCAGAACAAAATGACAGCCTACAGATGGGAAAGGATCTTCACCAACCCTATATCTGACAGAGGGCTAATATCCAGAATATATAAAGAACTCAAGAAATTAAACAGCAACAAATCAAATAACTCAATTAAAAAATGGGGTACAGAGCTAAACAGAAAATTCTCAATAGAGGAATGTTGAATGGCAGGGAAACACTTAAAGAAATGCTCAGCATCCTTAGTCATCAGGGAAATGCAAATCAAAACAACCCTGAGATTTCACCTTATATCCATCAGAATGGCTAAAATAAAAAACTCAAGTGACAATACATGCTGGAGAGGATGTAGAGAAAGGAAAACCCTCCTCCATTGCTGGTGGGAATGTAAACTTGTACAACCACTTTGGAAATCAATCTGGAGCTTTCTCAGATAATTAGGAATAGTGTTTCCTCAAGATCCAGCTATACCACTCCTAGGCATATATCCAAAAGAGGCTCAAGTACACAACAAGGACATTTGCTCAACCTTGTTGATAGCAGCTTTATTCATAATATCCAGAATGTGGAAACAACCCAGATGTCCCTCAACTGAGGAATGGACACAGAAATTGTGGTACATTTACACAATGGAATAATACTCAGCAATTAAAAACAAGGAAACCATGAAATTTGCAGGCAAATGGTAGGAACCAGAAACGATCATCCTGAGTGAGGTATCCCAGAAGCAGAAAGACATACATGCTATGTACTCACTTATAAGTGGATATTAGACATATAATATAGGATAATCATACTAAAATCTGTACACCTAAAGAAGCTAAGCAAGAAGGAGGACCCAGGGTAAGATGCTCAATCCTCATTCAGAAAGGCAAATGGGATAGACATCAGAAGAGGGAGAAAACAGGCAACAGGACAGGAGGTTACCACAGAGGGACTCTGAAAGACTCTACCCAGCAGACAATCAAAGCAGAGGCTGAGACACGCAGCCAAACTTTGGGCAGAGTGAAGGGAATCTTATGAAAGAAGGGGGAGACAGAAAGACCTGGAAGGGACAGGAGCTCCACAAGGAAAGCAAAAAATAAAAATTTATAAAAAACCTGGGCACAGGGGTGTTTTCTGAGACTGATACTCCAACCAAGGACCATGCATGGAGATAACCTAGAACTTCTGCACACGTGTAGTCCATGACAGTTCAGTCTCTAAGTGGGTTCCCTAGTAATGGGAACAGGGGCTGTCTCTGACAAGAACTCAGTGGCTGGCTCTTTGATCACCTCCCCCTGAGGGGAGAGCAGCCTTACCAGGCCACAGAGGAGGACAATGCAGCCAGTCCTAATGAGACCTGATAGGCTAGAGTCAGATGGAAGGGAGGAGGACCTCCCCTATCAGTGGACTGGGGAAGGGGTATGGGTGAAGAAGAGGGAAAGGGATGGTGTTGGGAGGGGACGAGGGAGGAGGCTACAGTTGGGCTACAAAGTGAATAAACTATGATAGATAGATAGATAGATAGATAGATAGATAGATAGATAGATAGATAGATAGATAGATAGATTTTTAAAAAAAAATAAAAAAGAGGTGATGTAGAAAAGCAAAGTAACAGAAAGAAAAAACACAAGTGTGCCCATTCACTTATCACAAAAGCTTCTTTTCCTTCAAGCAAGCCAGAGAAATAAGATGCCATAAGCAGTAAGGGAAAGCATACTTTGAATCTCGAAAAGGCTTCCAAGAGTACTGTCCTCCCTAAAGCAAGGCTTCAGACTAAGCTGTATTTGACTCCCTGGGAGACTGCTTCTCATGAGTTACAAGCCACTTCTCTGCTGTCGGGGGCTTCCACAGGGAATAAGTGACACTGCGGAGAAACAGCTTGAGCCCCAGGAGCTAAGATGTCATCCCTTGATGGCTCTTCCTCGCCTGAATCTGTGCTAGCAACATGGAGACGGTGCAGGAAAACGGTGGCTGCACAGCTAAATGCCTTCTTGGCTAAGAACTTTTTCTTCCATAGAAGTATGAGAATGTTTGCCTCCTGTACAACTTAATGTCATCACAAGAATTTGTAGATATCAAATCTCAACAAACTGCAACGCATAAAATACATTTTGTCTTTCATCAGCTGTACTTCAGTAAAACCGTCTTAAAAGTCAACCGTGAGGAAAAAGTCCTCACTTAGACAACTCTGCATTTCTTCCACTCCCCAGCTCACCCCAGGCCATCTCACTGAGCTGGGTAGTAATAATTGTAAATCACACTCGCCAAACCCCTTCTCATCCCCCAGGATCACTCAAGTTAACTTAAACCACATAAATACAGCATAAAGTGGCCAAGGGTTTTCTCTCTTAAAGACACAGCAAACCTCCAAGAGATAGCAAGCTGTGTGTCTCCACCGCGAAAGACCCTGGGTTGAAATATTTCTTCTCAAAACTGCCGGGAGCCTGAGAGGCTAGAACCAGGCATGGCTAAAACATTCCATTTTTCTCGTCTGGTATTTATTTTCCTCAACATTAAACTCGCATCCTAGTTTTTACATGAAATCGTGGACATCACAGCTCTCTGACTAAATCTTACCCCTCTAAAGGCTTTCTTCTCACGCCCATCCTTCATATGCTTGGCTCACAACTCAGCTCGGTTCCAAGTCCAGCTTGGCTTCCGCTTCCTCTCCAGCCATTGTTCTTGAAGTTTAACTTGCCTGATTCGAATAGGACATGCATTCAAGTGATACAAAAGGCCGTAGGTGTGAAAACGCAAGAGAATCAAGAGATCTTCAGTCCAGTCACAAGCAACAGAACTTTCCACCTCGGCGCAGCCCAGTAGACCTTTGTTACAACGCGCCCTGCTCTTTATTTGTGAAATGCGGTTACGTAGCAAAGACAGAGCTTCCACAGTGTGCACTGCGCTAAGGACTAAGCACAAATAAGGACCACGATGACGGAGCGCTTAACTAAGCACTAAGCACCAGGGAACATAGTTCATATTCATATCTCTGTTAGTCATCACGATGCCACTATGGGTTGGTGTTACATCCTCTAATGGAGTAAACAAGAAAAGTGAAAAGAACTAAATAATTTGACCAAAATGGCTTAAAACAACCATTAGTATGCACAAGAGGTTTGCGCGGGTGCTTCACAAAAGTGTATCAACGAGCCCAGTAGCCAAGCAAAAGCTGCTTGACTTCTTCAGTCGCCATGAAAATTAAAACCAGAAGGACTTGCCACTACACACCTACAGAAGGGTGAAAAGGACGGACCGCTCTGTGCTGCTAGGGTGAGGAGCCTAAATCAGCACCTCACCTTGGAGATGTGGCAACACCTACTGACCTTGAACACGGCAGTTCCACAGCCAAGCACGCTTGCACCAGACCTGCTTCAAGACACAGGCGTATAATAGAATATTCACAATAGTTACCGCCCGTGATGGCCTCCAACTCAGACAACCCAAATTCGAATCAGCAGTAGAAAGGATAAAGTATTGTATGTGCCTGCAACAAAATGCCACACCAAAATGAACAAGCCACACCACCCGGAATGATGAACATTGACAAGAAGAAGCCAGGCACAAAAGAAGATGCATCACATCACTCTATTCCCATAAATAAAAAATAATGGCCAGGTTGTTAGACAGGAGGACAATGGTTTCCCAGGGCCCATGGGGTGGCAGGAAGAGGACTTAGGGGAGGCTTCTTGGATGATGGTAATGGCCAGTGTATTCATTCATGAAAATTCATCAAGCTGTACACGTAGGATATGTGTCCTGGGCAGGTTTACTTTCAACAAGTTTTCCAAAATTCATGTTCTCCTGGTGTTTGTATTCTAGTACAACAAGGATATAGGATGTGACTATAGCAAAGGGCAAACGCCTCATTTCTCAGCCATAAATGTCTCTGTCCCCGGGACCACGATACAGCAACAGCCTTATCACAGTGAAGGAGCAGGCTCCATCCATCCTGTTGCCCTCTCACGCTCCAGTCTCTCATCACCATCACTGATTTAACAACATCTGCACTCACATTCAAGAGAAGCATCGTGTGTGCATAAGTATGTATGTGTATATGTGTGTATGTGTATGAATGTGTGCATGTATGTGTGTGTCATTTCTCAGGACAGCCATTAGCCCTGTCTCTGGGACCTGGAACTCCTTAGCCAAGAAGCCCCAGGGATGCCCCGTCTCTACGTTCCCAGCACTGGTATTGCAAGCACAGGCCACAATGCCCAGTATTTTACATGGTGCTTGGGTTCAAACTTGGGTCCTGATGCTTGTGTGGAAAGCATCGACTGATCTATCTCTCCTGTAAAGCAACTGTCTCTAATGAGGGGTTCTCACACCCCCCGTGGCGCTATTGGATAGCATTCAGGGGTCCATGAAATTAAACGGGAGAAATTGTAGCTTCACTTAGTAAGCAATCTCTGAGATTTACTCTTTTCTTCAACTAGGAAGGCAGGCAGTGATGCATAGCAGTCATGGCAGTACCTAAGACCCAATAAAAACATCCTAGATGGTTTCACGTATGCCCCAGTAACAGATATCTTGAAATAGCATTCGCACAAGCAGTAGCGGAAAATTTGGTCAAGATGAATCTGGAAAAAGATACCGAAAGGGGCCCAGAAGCTCTGTGAACAAAAGTCTTTTCTCCAGCCTTCCAAGTCCCTGAAAAAGATCTGCCCAGTGTAGGATGTAAAACCAGGCATGGAACATTGAAAAAAGGTCACGCCTGAGCTAAGTATGTAAATAATCAACAGGAGCTGGCCAGGGGTCATCAGGGACAAGGGGCAGACAGAGGTAGCAGCATTATCTTAGGCACAAGGGTAAGAGGGCTGCTGCCCGTGCCCTCTGTATCTGTCGTGAGTTAGTATCACCTACAGACATAGCCCAGCAGCAGAAGGAAACAAAGCAAGCCTTTCTCTGGGAACACATAAGGTGAGCCCTGGTCAGCTTGAAGCGGACCAGACACGAAGAGAGGCACAACACAGCTGTTCCCTATACACGCCACAGCCTCTCCTAGGAGCCTCTGGCTTCCTAAGGCTTCACAGACAGCAGAAAAAGAAACTGATAAAGTTCTGCCCGCCAGGAAGATCATTTCTCCTCAGATATTTCCAGGCACTTCCCCTCCCCTCTAATTCCCCTGGACAATGCTGGCTGACAGCCCTCTGATATGGAAGAGTGAGTGGAGACTGGCCAGGCAGGGAAGGAAGAAAGGAAGGAAGCCTGCCAGGAGCACACATCCATATATCAGTATGAGCTCAAGATAAATAATCCCAGCCAGCCCGTGAAGCTATCAAACCAAAGGGCATGTTGCAGGTAGCAAGATAAATCGTTCCTGTCAAGGATGTCTTTGTTTGTTCCCGACAGCCTCTTACTATATCTCTCTCTCCTGACAAAGCGACTCCAGGAACAGGATCCTAACGTGCATTGCCCTCTGGAAATGATAGTGCTAAAGGGAGAGAAAAATGAGCCCAAGATCCTAGGTCCAGAAACCGATACTCGATTGGCGGTGGGACTGCTCCACTAAACACAGGTTAGAAGCCAAATTCATCGGAAACAATCCCCGTGCGTTATTTTCACCAAAATCATCCCGGCTGGCCAGGCCAGCAAATACAAACTGGCAGTGCTCCACCGACTGGCTCGGATTGTAAATCTTATCCGTCCTGACCTTTCACGGGCTACCTCCCAACCCATCACAGGTGCCTGGGTCATGAGAATGTGGCCCACGTTCCTCATGACCCAGCAAGGCTGCCACTCCAGAGCTCATAACAAAGCAAGGTGGTGGTCAGGTTCTTAATTTAAACACAGAGACAGTCTCCATAGCATTCCAGGAATGAAAAAAAAAAAGGCAAACCTTTTATTTGCGGTAGTAATTACAGCTGTATTTGTTCCAACTTTTCATAGTTCAGTAGGATGGTAGGATGGCAATTGGCTAGCATGCACCAAGACCTGGGTTTGATCTCTATAACTACAAATATACGTGTGCATGCTCAGGAGTGTGTGACACACACACACACACACACACACACACACATACACACACACACACACCTTTATAAATATGTACTTCAAGAGCTCATCAGGTAACTGGGAAGGAAGCCAGAAGTTACCGCTGTCCACTCTCTCCTTCTTCCCAAAACAGTTACAGAGATTTGAGGATTCTAAATGTGTCAGAAGTAACAGAGGGCAAAGGTAACAGTCTTGATGTTAGTAGTGGGCGGCTCTGCACACACAAGTTACCTCGAGGAGACTGAATCTCCAAAGGGCTCAACTAGAAGCGTCAGGTTCCCCCTCTCCTCGCTCCTGCTCTTCACGCACAACATCAAGTCGTAAGAGGCTGAGTGGAACAAGCTCCCGTTGCTCTTTACTGGATGCAACAGGACACAGCTGGTTATCCTGTCATGCTCTGAGGTTATGTGTTCTTGGTAGGCATCTCTGTAACCTGGTATAAAAACACCCTTCTGGAAAACCTCAGGAGCCTTGTGTCTTCCCACCTGGAACAGATGTATCCTGAGCTTCTCTCTCGTTCATTGTGATGGCTCATCTTGGTTGTCAACTTGACTGTTCTTGGCGATGAAGGTGTGAGCTCTCAGCTGTCTTACCAGATGCCTTTGCTGTGCGGTTGTGGATTCTAACCTGCTGCAACTGTAAGCCTAATGAAATGCTTTCTTTTATGAGTTGTCTTGGTCATGAGTGTTTTGCCACAGCAACAGAAAAGTAACTAACACAAGTTCCATTTTAAACTTACTTAGATGTGTTTAGTTTTATGTGTGACTGTTTGTTTGTTTTTTTTTTCTACATGTATCTATGACCCATTTGAGTGTCTTCCTGTCTGTGGAGGTCAGAAGAGAGCACTGAGACTCCTGGAACTGGTATTAGGATGGTTGTGAACCGTCATTTGGATGCTGGGATTCGAACCTGGATCTTCTGCAAGAGCAGCAAGTGCTCTACTGCACTGACACATCTCTCCAGGTCCTGTGCTCACTCTTTCTTTAGCTCATCCAGTCAATGGAACGTTTTCGTGGAGAGTCCTGTGCTGGATGTTGACAGTGCATCTGGAGAGACTCCTGGGAGGCCACGATACCATGATAGGTGTGCTGACTGAATGCGCCTTTGTATCTGATCCAAGAACAGACCGGGCACTCTGCAGATTAATAAGTAATTCTGTGCAAAGAGACATGGCGGGTTAACCTGCCTCGTTCTGGACCCGGCTGGCTGAGATCGCCTCTAAGCCGCTTCCTCTGCAGCCAGTGTAAGCATGCAGAGCACGGCACCACTGTCCCTGGCCCATTGCTGGGCCTGTACAGAGATCCACAGGGCCCTTTCCAGAAGGCAGTGCCCCAGACAAAGGCCAAGGATCACAAACAAGGACGTTTAACCAAACGAAATAGAGTAGATTTTCCATTCCATAGGGAAACATTGCAATACTGACTCTGCCACCATCAATAGTGCAAATTGGCAAAAGCCCACTCGTTGGTTGGAGCATGACGGGGCCTTAGACACAACGGTGCCTCAGGCCTTTCCCGCAGACTGCATCGACACCAGCGCTGGATTTATCTTCTTCTGAAGATGATCATTTTCAAGCTACTGAGCATAAGCCCTGGAGGTGAGTCAATATGGCTGGCACCTGATTTGTTAAGAGATATGGCACATGGGACATTGAATTTGTAGATTTATACAGTTTTAAGACAGGAAGATGTAAACAGAAAAGAAACAGTTTAGTGAGAGAGGAGTGAAAGCAGAGCTGAAGGGCACAGGCAGAGGCATTGGCGTGGCTAAAGGAGATGGCAGAGACGTTGCCTTACTGTTGTGTTTGCCAAGAACCCTGAGAAGGGAAAACACCAAAGATTGCCAGAAACACAGGGGGGAACAATGGGACAGTTTTACAGAGAAACCAGTGGGTTTTAGATCAGATAATCTGGATTTTAGTCTTGTTTCTTTTATTTAGCTGAGCGACATCAAGGATCATTGTTTTTCCCTCAGTTTCTACCATCAACGAATGGGAACAATACCTCCTGCTTGAGATATCTCTCTGCCTTGCCATGATCAAATCTGTTATAGACATGCAAGTCCTCAGAAGGGGGCCTGGCCTACAGTGAGACATGCTAGATGTTTTGTTTGTACTTTTCAAGCTGGAAGAAAATAAATCACTAATGCCGTGATTGGTTTATGAGCTTCTGATGGGAACCATGACAAACTATGCCAGACGTGAGATTTTCCCCGTCACTTTTAAACACAATCATCACGAGGTTAGCTGTTATAGTGAGCATTTATAATGCGGAGCCTTGTTACATACATGCTTAGTCTCTAGATTTTTCTTTGTAAATTTTTTGAGAATTTCATATACAAGTTCACTTGTATTTACATTTTTGTCATTCCCTTTCTCTCCTTTCTTCTCTCTGAATCCTGCCACGTCCTCCGCACTTCCCCTTGAATTCATGACCTCTTCTTCTATAATTATTGTTGCTATATAGGTGCAGATGTACGCACATATATATGTGTGTGTGTGTGTGTGTGTGTGTGTGTGTGTGTGTGTGTGTGTGTTTAGGACTGACCATGGCCCAGTTTCTAAGAAAAGCTGACTCTCACTCCTTCAGCCAGCACTTACTGCCTGAAGCTCTTCATCTAACGGTGATGCAGACTTTGTGCCTTAAAGGCCAGCCCGGTCTACACAGTAAGCATTTGAACCCCATCCAAAACAATTCTTTCCAGGAAGAACCCAGGGGTAGGTCTCAATCGTTCATCCTGAACGCTAATTTATTTAGATGCCTCATGATGGAATGCTATACCTTGAACAAATGCCCCTGGGAGTAAGGAAAGAAAACTCCCTCAAAGGACTGAAAGGCATGAGGCCACCTTGTTCATCCCCTGAGGCTTTCTTGCTCTCTCTCTTACGTTATCCCAGTATTTCCTCCACCAGAGTCCATGGATGATGCTTTAGGGCCTGAAGGGACTTCCCAGATCCTAATGATCATTTGTCTCTGACTACAGATTCCATTTGCCTCTGCAGTGAGCACCTTGCAATGAGGCCAATTCCACTAACTACTTGGTAAGCCTTTCTACTTGGTAAGCCTTTCTAGTACCAAAGGGCTACGTGTCTGGATTTTAATGTCGATGCCTTCATAGTTTCCTAACAGTGGGGAAACAGAGTTTTAGCCTTGTGGTTTTGTACTGGAGTGGTGAGGTGTGTGGGTGGGTGAATGTGAGTTCCTGCCTGGCATTAACAGCCTCGGGTAACAAATGCTTGGTCAGCCCCTGCTGCTACCCAAGAGCACCACAGACAAGGCTGCTTAGGCCACAAACAGTGCTTCTCCTGGATCTGAAGTGTGATTAAGCCACAGATGGCCTGGAGAGAGCATCAGTTGAGATTTGGGCAACTAGAAGGAAAGATGAGTGCAGGAGAGCCACCAGGACACAATTTAGAGTGAGGCCAAGGGAAGCAGGCAGACCTGAGAGGCAGTAATCCACTGCTTGGGCTCCGAGACAGACCCATCCCAGCCTGTGGCCAGGAAGAGCCATACAAGTGGGCTGCACGGTCAACTCAACCACTGTGCCCAAGACGGGTAAGGGTATCTGTGCATGCTCTAAGGTGATTCCTACTGAGCTACACCCTGCAAAAGACTTAGAAATTAGTCAATGCGGATGTAAACACTCTGCAGAGATGGTTCCTGTTAGTGGGTGGCCGTTGGTTGTGGTTTCCTTTTCCCAACTATGATTCTGGCGGAGGTATCCACCACAAAGCAACCACAGAAACCACGTAAAAGTCGTGGTGGCACATGCCTTTAATCCCAGCACTCAGTAGGCAGAAGCAGGTGGATCTCTGTGAGTCTGAGGCCAGCTTGGCCTACAAAGCAAGTCCAGCACAGCCAGAGAAAACCTGTCTCAAACAGAACAAAATAAATTACCAACAAATTATCCTCCACCAGGCAGAGCTATAACAGGTTTCCATGCTCTTGAAAAACAGGTGCCATCAACATAAGAGATCCATCAGAAAGACAACCCTCCCCCCTTCTCAGCCACACTGAGAACACCTCTCATCCTCCTCCGGGAACTCATAAAGTCTATTGTCCCAGGGCCTCAGAGTAAGAAATACTGCAGAGATGAGGAAATGAATTTGAAAATCTAGTGGAAAACATCACAAAGGTCAGGTGTGTGGCCATTTCCCACAGGCGTTCCTATAAAACACAAAACAGCAAGTAGAATGAATCACTTTTGGCACACCATATCCACAGCACAGTGCAGATCCTTCTCTGTGGGTGCTGCGTACACCCAGAACTATATAGGTACAGCTTTGCCAGCCAGGACACCTGCCACAAAGACACTAGAAAATGTAGTTTATAAAATCGAGGCTCAGAACGGCTCTGGGATCTGAACAATGAAACCTCTCTATGCCTCTGGGGACATCCCACTTTATGTCAACAAATGTTATGTCATTTCTAGCCAGGCCAATTTCCATTTAAAAGCTTCCAATTATTCATGTGGCTAGGGGGTAAATTCCAGTTTTCTGGTTATGGTTTCATTACCTCCTCCTTCACTCCTTGTCTTCCATCCCCACGCCCCACCCAGCCCCAAGAAAAGGACACCTTAGCTTTTTCTGTGAGCAATAATAATAATAATACTCTTAAGTAAACTACATTAACTTTCAGTACCACAAAGCTGAGTGCTACTTCCCATGACTCCAAATGGCCTCTTCAGCACCACATGAAATAAACATGTTTTGTTTTCAAACACAACGTTGTTTCCCTGCAGATAATAAGTATTTTTAGTTGGTCACCAGTTGTTCTGTGTAGCTGCAAATTTTTCCTTCGAAGTCTAACCAGTAGGGTGTTGTAGCTTTGCATAGGGAGAAGGAGAAAGAGAGTGGGGTATATAGAAAATTTTTAAAGGAAAGTAGCAGATAAAATCTAATCTGCAGCCCCACGGGTCACCGCTGCAGGTGGAATCTACAAAGATTGGGGCCCCTGCATTACAAAGAGGCAGCGATGTCAGTTTGAGAATTAGACAGATCATACAACTAGCTACCCAGGCACCTGACGTGCATAAATTAACATCTCATTCCCTGCAGTCAGTACAGTGGCTTGGAGACACGTCTGATCAAACGTTTGGCCTCTCTGGGAAGAGAGTGTTCATAGTCTCTTCTAACACTCTCCAGCCTGTGATCTCAGCCTTTCATCGCCAACAAATATTTGGGCTTGGGAATTGGGTGCATCAGATAGTGGGCATTTAGCTGGGTGGTTCATTTACTTCTGTCCGTGTAACACTTCTGTCTCAACTGACAAGTGAGGCTGGTGATTACATGGCAAATAGACTCCAGAGCATCAGAGGCCATATCCTGTCCAGTTGCTAGCCTTCCTTACCCATGAGGGCTTCGTTAGTACTTTCTGTGTTATCTTGCACATATCAGTGCAAAGTATCCTTGGTCTGTAGGCAGGATCAGCTTAAATCCATTGGACTCATCTGTCCTGAAATAACTTGTTGGATTTGGTTTGATTCTTTACATAACATCACCCTTGAACCAACAACGATGTCCGAGACCTTACCTGTTTCTAAAAGCTTGCCATCTTATTAGTTTGTCCTACGAAGGTGCCTGGTGGAGAAGGAGGGGAACTGGAGCGAGGGAGGAATTTTTCTAGGGAACCCTCAGAGGAGACATCTTTACCTTTCTCAGGACTTCCCACATGAGGGCAGCAGCCTGAGTGTTGTCACCGTGACACTTTGGCAAACTCCATGCTGTGTTCTCCCAGAGGTGAAAGAAGGGGGTCAGTGTGGGGGAATGTATATGAGTGCAAAAAATAAAAAGTGATTTTCTTTTTTTATGGAAGAGGAAGGAGAGGAAGAGCTAAAATAATCCTTGATCAAAAGGATGGATTACTTTATGAGAAATTAAATCATTCCTAAACAAGTTTTTTTCCTCTAATGAGGGCTAAGATGGGAAATAATACAGGAAAAAAAGAAAAACACTGTTTTTCCAAAATGGGATAATACTAGATAAATATTCCATGGGACTTGCTGGGATATGTTCACCCATTTAGCAAATACACCTTTAGCCTTTGCTTTGTACTAGACACTAAGAGAGTATATTGAGTGGCTGTGAAGGAGGGCGTTGCCTGAGCCTGCCACTCAAGAGGGTCAGCCATATACAGACCAAGAAGACAGAGCCAAGATTTCTGGAAAGTGAGTGATCTCAAGAAATGGCGAGTGGGGACATCTGGAAGGTAGAGACAGGGAGCAATGACAAGTGCATCCAAGTGTGTGAAGACATCACATTGCTTCTGCTTGGCCCCTTAACACAGGACCCTCAGGGTGTGCTGAAGGGGAAGAGTCTGGGTCTCAGTGTAAATAAGACCCGGGGAACCATTGTTACTAATTAATACTGATTTTTTTTTAAATCCCAGCGAGTATTCACGCAGAATTGGGCAAATACTTGTCATTCGTGTTAAAGTGCAAACTCAAACAACCCAAAAAGGATCAAGTGAGCTAAAAGTTCCTTGTGGTTCTGCAACATTCCAGAAAGAGGAATCCCTGGACTCTTTTACGTCAGTTCTATAGAACCAACTCCTTCAAATATTACCCAACTCTATCAAACATTAAGCTTGTTTAGTTTTAATAAAGACTACGTCATCAATCATGCAAACTGTTTGACTTCTGCTGTACCCTAACACTTGTGAAGTGTTTGATTCAGCTGTTCTGTTTATTTCATTTTATAAATAAAAAAACTGACAATGTTTGAATTAAATAATACAAGAATTAAAGAAGGGTTTGCTGCCTGATAATGTCTCATTTCCTGAGCTCCACATGAATGCCGATGCTCATTTTATCCACCCACCTATCTATCTATCTAAGTGGAAAGCAGCAACTGAATTATATATATATATTCTCTTTCTAATTATAATATGTGAAGTCTATTTTATGAAAACTTACGTTTTACTATTAAGTCGAAAGGATGAAAGATTCACTTTGAGTATAAACTTACAAGGTACAGTCTCACAAACCTCATATAGTAGTAGTGGAAGTGACTCTGATTTATATATATATATATTTATATTTATATATATATTTAATATATATATATTTATATATATATTTATATATATATAAATATATATATAAATCATATATATATTTTTATATATATATATATATAAATGCCTAGGCTCTGCCTTTCTACTTCAGATCTCAAATCCATGTAAGAATAATAAAAACAACTTTAAGCTAATGATTTTTTCAGTTGGCCTCTGGATTTTTTTTTAACCTCCTGAGTAGTAACTATACAAATTATAACTCAAATTGTCATCAGATAATCCACATTTTTCAATTCCAGCTCTTGTCTCTGTGACTGCCTATTTCAACGTGTCCATTCTCTGTGCCAGTCAGGGTATTAAAAATTGAAAGCAAACAGCAAACAACAGCCAAGTTTCAGATATTATCACACAAACCGTCCTTCTCAAACTGCCCTCCTTCTTTGTCTTCCTCCTGCCAAGACCCACCCGACCCCCTTTAATGCCTGTGTGCACACACAGAGACACATAGAAACCCACACGTTCCTCTGGAAACTTTGCTGTCCAGCATCTACAGGCACTGAACACTGGGAAATTACACACCATCAGAAAACCTGTATCTATTCCAACACCTAGCTATGACTGAGACCTTCCTATGGACTTTGGTGAGATGGCCACCGAGAATCAGAATAACACATAATCAAAACGCTTAAAACTCACCAGACAAAGTTCCAGGGATGTGATATGAAGATCAGTTTTCCAGAAAAAAAAAAAATCACTGGATGATTTAATGTGCTTTTTCCTATGGCTAATTTCAGTGATCTGGAGATTAATTTAAATGCAGATATAATTTGTTTGAATAATGTCTCAAGAAAAGAGCTTGGTTGCTATTTCAATAGGTGGCAGGGTGTGAAAATTTACTGTCATAATTATAGTAGCTGGAATTAAGCTTGTAAAAATATTTTTGCAGAATATTAAACAGTTCCATAGTGACTAGGACCTCACACACACCATAGTAGGATCCTACTTTTCATTTATAGTCTTCCTAGAAAAAAAAAAGTTTAACAAGTTGTACAAGATGCTGTTGAGTTAGAATTACCTTAGACCAGCTCAGTCTGATTTATCATGATTATATAAGATGTGTGTGTGTGTGTGTGTGTGTATACATATGTGTATATGTAACACTGCTTTTGTCTGGAAGGTGACTGAAAGCTAAAACAAATTCTCAGAACTACAGCCCTGAGAACACAGCAGGGCGGGGGTGCCTCTGAAGGACTGCATTCTAGAACACTTGCATGTTCACAGACATAGGTTTGCAGCATGGTCAGCGACAACTTCTTGAAAGTTAGAATAAAACCCTCTAGTTCCAGTAAATACACGGTCCGGTTTTTGTGTACATTTTGCCACAAAGGTTCTAAAACTGCAACACAGCCGGAAAAGAGAGATGCGACACAGCAGTGCAGTGACGTCGTATCGTGTCAACTGGGGTTCCTTTCGTAAAGGAAATCGTATCAAAGTGGGTCTGTGTCTTATTTTCCAAACACCAATAAAAAACGTAGCAATGCCCTGCACACTTGGCTGTGTATCTACTACAGGGTCTGTATTTTATGAATATTGTATACACTCCTTGTTAAAGCTATATCATAACCTTCATGACAGAGGAGAAGAAAGAGAATCAAGGAAGTTCATCATCTTCACCAGACAAGTGGCAGAATAGAATTAATTAAATACTTAAATAGGTCAAATGTGTCAGGATCCATGCGAATGTCTGCGGGACAGTTGCCCCCGTTGGGAAATTGTGAGTCGGTGTTTTTACGGTTCATGGTTTTGGTTGGACACCGTTTTTCTCTCGGGTCATTCTGTAATTCTAAGTTTAATGTAACACCCCTAGGAGAGCATACTATCTCTTAATCTTGCAGAACAAAAGACCCTTGTTTCAATGTAATGTCTTGGACGCCGACTGTACTTCTGCACACACCTCGGTGGACTCAACTCACAGGTGCAGATAAATGCCGCGGCCATTCCAGACAGGTGAGCAGGAGTGTGGAGCAGAGATTGCAAAGGTTCACAGCTTCTGGCTCAGAGCCTTCCTCCCTTACTTGCTCAGGCTGGAGAGCCCCGATGTAGGCAGGTTTTTCCTGCCCACTTAGGACATATCTGGGTCACCATCTTACCATTGTCGTCAGCTTATCCAGTGACTACAGCAGACTGCATCGTCAGTCAGATCGGCCTTGAGACACAGCCCCCAGAAATCTCCTGGAGCGGCTGTCCACCGCTGTCCACTGTACCAGTGCACGCTAACCACCTCACAGATGCAAACCAGGTACCTACAACAACACCCGAGGAGAGGACCAAGAGGCAGGGGGGGATCTTGCCTGGACACTCTGCAAGCCAGTTGGGAGTTTAAACGGACAAGTCGTGAGAGAATAAGTGACAAGTGACAGCTCTGGTCCAGATCCAGCCCAGGAAGGAACCTCCTCCTGGGCAGAAGGGAGACAGAACCTGTCCTTAGCATACAACAGGTGCACAAAGACAGCGTTTTCCTTCTCTTCCCTTTCTGCCTCATGATTCCAGAGAACTTGCAGCTCACCCAGGCTTCGCCGGGCCAGATAAGATGACTTTCTTGTTGAATGCCAGTATCCACTGATAGCCTGGTTCTGTCCTGATAATCTGCCCACAGCCCATTCCCTTAACAACTGAGGAGCTCAGCTTCATGCCTTGTTTTTGCTTGTCATGCTCCAAATAGCAAGTGTCGCAGTCCAGTAAGTGGCTAGGCACCTGCTCCATTGATGGGCTTGGCCTGGCTGCTGTTACTGCGCTTCCAGATACAGCCTGCCCCATGATTACCGACTGCCTAGATCTGTCTGCTCTTTGAGTTAAGCAGCTGATCACAAAGGATCAACTCATCGATGTGTATCATCTGCCTAGAGCGACTACGGCAAAGAAGCCCACAGCCGTGTCCAGGTTCTAGAACACGGATAACATGATCAGCTAGTGATGGCTGTCTTGGGATAGAAGGTGGGCCTGGTGCAAGGAGAGATGTGTGCTTCCATCCCTGTCTCATGCTCTGTTGTTATAAAGCTACCCTCCTCCGAGTTCTGTGTTGAATCGCCACGGTTCCCAACTTCACAGCACTTGTCTTGGATCTATCCCTCTGACCCTACACCAAGACCAGGAATGGATTCCAATTCAAATCTAAATCTCCAGTAGTGCATGGCTGGAGAGAGGGCTTCGGAGGTTAAGAGCACTGGCTGTTCTTCCAGAGGTCCCGAGTTTAACTCCCAGCAACCACATGGTGGGTCATAACCATCCATAGTGAAATCTGGCGCCCTCTTGTGGCATGCAGGTAGAACACTGTATAAATAATAAACTTTTTTAACTGTAGGGCAGAGGAGAGCATCCAGTGAAATATGAATAAGAGAACAGAAAAATGTCCAGTGCACACCAGGAGAGATACATTCAAAAATGTGGCACCCAGGAAGTAGAGAAGGGCAAGCGTAAGCAGCCTGGCATGAGCGGCAGGAGCCCGTTCATTCAAATCTGCCTTCACAACAGTACATCAGAATTTGAATGCTGGTTTTTCTAGGATCAATAATCGCTGAGTTGTTGGCAATCTTTACTAGAGATATTAATTTGCCACTTAGGTTTAGCAATATAGATATTCGGGTATATTTGCAGGCTCCACAGGCCTCTCGTGTGTGTGTGTTTTCCCACTGTCCTTAGCTAATTAAGAACTGTCATTTCCATGCATATTTTACTTTGCCGGCTAGTTAGGAAGGTTAATTGTCTATTCTTTTTATTTAGCTTTTCCACCTTAATGAATCAAGACGTCAGACTGCCTGAAACACAAAATCACCAGGAAGAAAATCCAGACTTAACAATGGGCTTTTGAGGTGTCGTAAGGTTTGTGTGGTCTACAGGACAGACAGCATTTGCCACAGAAAATCGGCGAGAAGTGGAAAAACAAAGAGCTACACAGATGTTTCTGGAATTTTCCGCCCTGCATTTTCCTAGCCTTCCTTTCAGTTTATTTTTTAAGGGAAACAAAGTTTACATACCAGAAATTCGGTATCTCTCCATTTAGACAGCCCTAAAGTTTAATCCATCACAATGACCCCAAGACACATCCTTATTTAACCAGACTGTCTCCTCTCTGGCTAGATTCCAGAAGCGTGCTCTTCTACTGTTTACAAGTCTGTGCCACATGGGGCCGGGGAACCCGCCTTTTCTGTGTATTTTAAGAGACTCTTGGGTAGGGCAGAATAAGAGTGTCTTATCCTTAGAAAGAACCTTCAAAATCTTAAAATTTAGGGGCAAGCATTTTCCTCAAAGCTATTTTGTTACAACATAATGTTATCAGGCTGTTAGAATCAACTGGACTTTAACTGCTAGTCATAATTGGACAGTCACGGTCCAGGGTGAGCAGCCATCATGTATTTGGAAGTAGTTACCACAAATTTTTAACTGCTTTTGAACTATACCAGAGGCTTTGACAATGGACTCAATAAATACCGAGGTTTCCCTTGCCAAACCAATGAGTCACCACTGGTGGAAGTGAAGGTGTCCAGTAGACAGATTGGGATGGTTCCTGCTGTTCCACTGTTTCCTGTTGTTATACTGTTACATTGTTCATGGAAACAGTGTAACAGTATAATGAACCATGTCTTGGCGGCCTCATCTCTAAACATCCTGAGCCCATCAAGCGAGTCAACTGCTTCTTCTTCTTTTTTTAAGGGATTTAATTTTAAGTGCGTGTTTCTCTTTCTCTCTCTCTCTCTCTCTCTCTCTCTCTCTGTGTGTGTGTGTGTGTGTGTGTGTGTGTGTGTGTGTGTGTGTGTGTACTGGTGCCCTAGAAAGCCAGAGGCAGCAGATTTCTCTGGGAATAAAACTCAAGTCCTCTCCAAGAGAGGACTTCTCCCTAGCCTATCAGTAGGTTCTTGGTTTCACACTAATCCCTGATGCTGGAACACTGCCCTACGGCCTCAGACAGACCCAGGGGATTGGGGGTTAAAAGAGAGACTGGAGCTCTGTCCACTCACAGAACAAGCTACCTGATTGTGTGTGCTCACCTGCATCAGTGAGCAGAAGTCTTAGTCCACGCCCTGTTCTCAGGTGTGGGTTGCTCAGGTTTGGGGGTCAGTAACCAATCCTCAGACCCTCGGTCTGGGGGATTGACATAGATCTACCCAGGAGCATAGGAAGGTTGGTTCAGGCCTAGTCACAAAAGGCTCCCACTTGGGCGTGGTGCATGCTGCCAGTCGGTTTTAAAGTCTCTAATCTCCAGAGCCCATCCTATGCCAGTGGGGTCAATGTAAGGAACAAAATCAATGTTCACAAGTTATAAAGCTGATACTGAGGAGATGGGGCCCCTGAGTGTCTAAATGAGCTGTGTGATTAGACAGCAATGCTAGGCGATGATTTTACGTGTTACATCACTACTGATTCTGCAACCGAACCGAGAAAACTCAAGACGTTCATCTGTGCAATGAAAAAGGAAAAGTGAAGCTGGGGAGATGACCCAGTCAGTAAACTACTCACCACAAAAATATGAGAACCTGAGTTCAGAGTCCCTGCATGCCTGCAAATGCCAGACACAGCACTGCGATCCCAGAGCTGGGAGGCAGAGGCAGAGGATTCCTACAGCACACTGCTACCAGCCTAGCAAATCAGTTAACTTTCTGAGGCTCCTGCCTCAAAGACTAAGGTGTCACCTGTCCTCTTTGTGCATGCTCTCTCTCTCTCTCTCTCTCTCTCTCTCTCTCTCTCTCTCTCTCACACACACACACACATGCATACACACACACGCATGCATACACACATGAATACATACAAGCACACATATACATGCATGCACATGTAACACACACACACAGAGAAAAGTAAAAATCAAGTCAAATTGTTATGCAGTCCCAAATAGGGTTGGCATTGGGTCTTTTGCATTGGTGTCCTGATTGGAGGCAGGCACAGGGTTGCGTATTTCTTGCCCCTGCACTGTTTCTTAGTCCTTTGTAGCGCATGGATAAGGAAGGTGGATGTCCGTAGTTTCTAAAGCACATTGTTGGCTCTTCACACCACAGAGGGAGGGGATGTCTGCCAGTGTGGTGAACAGAGAAAAACAGACAATAAGATGGGAGAGCTTTCTGGAGTATCTGGAGCCAGTAAAGAAGAGAAGTGGAAAACTCAAGAAAGTCCTGGAAAGCTATTGTTCAAGCTGGAGGAAACAGCCGTGAGGATCCTTGTGACTAGAATGCTAAGAGAAACAGGAATTTGAGGTTACCAATGCTGCTTTGGAATATAAGCCCCTATGAGTCTCTTTTAGAGTGCACTCCAGACAGTAAGATCTCTGGTGACTGGGGAAGGAGGTGTTCACAGGAGGCAAGAAACTACCAAGAAAAGCTGTTTTTGTTTCCTGGTTGTTTGCCTCTGCAGTGCTGGACTAATGTTCGAGAGTGAGCTAGACCCAGAGGTGACCAAGGAACAACCTCCTTTAGCAGACACCTGAGTTACGGTTGATACTAACGTGGGCACATTAAGTGTGAATGTTAATAAACAGTAGTGTTTTCCCACAGAACCTTTTGCCTAAATCAATGAGGCAGTTTCCCGACTAAGACCATCCATTTCTCTGTGTGCAGTTATAAAGAGGACAAGACCTCTTTATAGACACCTTTAAGACACCTTTAAGACGGTGTCCAGGAGCCATAAGAGGAATTACAAAGGACTGCATGATCGTTCCTCGGGCTTCGTGGCTCAGATGATGGCACCACCCCACTCATGACATGCGTGGTTCAGGCCAGACTAGGTTTTCACTGGCATGTGGGCAGGCAAGGAGATGCCCTCCCAGCTGAAGAAGGCCATGAACGTGTTCCTGATTCTGGATCACAGGCTCCATACTCGGGGGCTCCCACATGGGCGTCTGAATGAGCAGCGCTTGCTGATAAGCCTCTGCCCCGGTCACCCATCCAGATAGTTTCTACTTACTCTTGGGAATTACTTCCCCAGCCAAATACCATCTTAGCCCCACCTGGTGTGCCCTCACAGCCCTTCATTATCTTAAGTGACTTGAATTTACATTAAGCAAACTGAAATTAACGTAAGTACAAATATATAGTGAGTATAATTTCCACCCTTTGATTTTTACATGAAATGGCCTCATATTCATCAACAATATTTCCACCAAATTTCTCAGTTGGATGAAACTACCTCAAAAGCTGGAGCTGGCATACCAGGGTGAGAGTGTTCACGCCACAGAAATTGGCAAGTACTACAAACTATAGCCTCTACCACAAAGGCTGGTCAACAGGCAGCACTCAAGAAATGTGAACTGTTTGTAGAAAAAATAAAGAAAGAGCCTGGAGATACGGCTAGACAGTTAACAGCACCGGCTGCTCACCCAGGAGGCCAGGCTTCCATGCCCAGCACCCACACAGCAGCTCACAACTGTCTGAAACTCCGGTTTCAAGGGATCCTCTTCTGGCCTCTGAGGGTGCAAGGCACACAGAGTTCAGACATACATGCAGGAAAACAGTCAAACCCATGAAACACAAATGTTTCTTTTAAAGAAACAAAAGGTAAAGTGTTCCCCAATTTCCCTCAACAAAAGCAAAACCAAACAAAGACCACATTTCAGTTACACCGAGAAAACTAAAGAGTCAAACTATTCTTCAGTGCTACGGAAACTTAGCACTGAACTTTTCCGTCCCCAGCAGGCTCTAACAGAATCATCTTGCACGTTTCAACCCACAAAACAGGTGCCTCACAGAAAATACACCATATGTTTCTCCTTTCACATTTGCCCAGTCAGGTAGCTCACATGACCAAAGTCAAGGTCATGTGAGCTACCTATTTCTATTGAAGTGTGCCAATGAGTGCACACTCGGGAATCAGTTCAAGGACCAAATATCTCTGTAATACAAACATCTCAAAGATATAATTTTAAAGAAATGGCTGATGGACTCCTTCCTCCCCTCCCCCACCATGGAAGCAATCAATGGACTAGACTCTTCCGAGTGTTCAGTTTTGTCTGTAGAGCAGGTGGATACAGTGTGAGAGAAATCAATCAAACACGGCTCCCCCTTTCGTTTTCGCATTTATTGATAGAATTTAAAATCAAGTTAAGTTTCCTGCAGGCCTCGCCGTGGCGTCTCCTTGGGCGGGGTGAAAATGGAGCAAATGGATTTTCACCGTCTTATTGAATGTATTCTACTTTTCAGTATTAGTAGGAGATTAGAGAGGATTGAAAAGGTCCAATTCAAATTACCAAAGATTATAAATGAATCAAAGACCCAGAGATATGACAGCGTGCTTTGGGAAACCCTAAGTATTTAGGAAACGTGGCTAACAAAGCTTCCTTTCGCATCCCGCCCTCAAAGATTCCTTGTTGAAACCCAGACCCACAGCGTGCAACGAGACAATGAATGACCGCCAGGTCCTGCAAGTCTCTGTCAGTCATTCTCACCCTAGGGACTTCAGGCTTATCTACATGTCTATATAAGGCGTTTATCGTTTTTATATTATCCATAGAATTCAGGGAAAAAAAAAGAAAATTAGTTACGATTAATGTGCCAGCACCCCCACCTCTCTAGACTAGCCACTGCCAGTTTCTCTTGGCACAGAAAGAACATGTCTCGGCATAGGCTGCAGTTGACCTGATGACTCTCTCAAGCGCTTTGCCCTCGGGCAATTGAATCACACCGCATCTCGGCGTTTCCATCAATAGTTAGGGAGTAGGTACGGCTGGCTGGAACACGCGGCTCTGCCAGAAGAAGAGAAAGGCTTGCGGCATTGTGCACCAAGATAGAGACAAAGGAATTGTGTCACCCTGGAGAGAAAGACAAGCAGAGAACCTGGTAACCTTGGCAGCAGGTGTATGTTGATACAGTTTAACCAAGAAACACACATTCCACCGGCCCTTGTCTATCCCCTCTACTCCCAGCCAAAAAAAAAAAACCCACTGTGGCCCAGAGAGCTGTGAAAGTCCTCATCGGTGGGGGTTGTCAGGGGCGTGACTCCTGCATCCTCTAGGGCTCAGGAAGATGCAAGAGTAAAGGAAATGTCCTGGGAGACTCAGGACTCCCACGATAAGGCCAAGCAAGATTTTCCCAAGTCCATGTCCCACTACGCAGAGACAAAGAAGAGTTAACCCGGAAGCCTGGCAGCTCTTTCTCTCCCCAGTTGACTAGGGTGGAGAGGCAGCTACAAGGACAGGGAGGAGAGGTCCTGTTCTTCCTGCTTGCTTTCCTTCCAGAGTGCTCAAAGCCCAGCCATGTTTGCCCCTGCTCCTCTCCCACCAGAGACCGTGTGCCCCGCTGCTGGTGGGTGCGTCACACTTCTGTTTCATTCCTATCCTTGCATACTGCTGAGGCTACAAAGAAATGGTACTTGAGGCCAGCAGATTGCCTCAGCTAGGCTTTGGGGGTGAGGGGATGTGAGAGTGGGTCCTGTTTTCCCTATCTACTGTCTCCTTCCCTCTGGAAGAAGCATCCTCCCTCTGAGAAACAGTTTTTGCATCTACAGATGAGGATAAGTCCTTTTCCTGTGCCTGCGGATTAAACAGGGTGATGGGTACACAGGGAATGACACTCGCGAAGCTGAAATCCTGCTGAGCATTAAATATAGGATTAATTACAGCTAACCAATTTTAAATAAGCCGAGAAGAGGAGCTCAAGAGGTGTCAACCCAGGAGATAGGTCCATGTGACTGAGGAGGCTCAAGTGGAAGAGGGGACAGTTGGGAAGAAAGGGGTCCTGCGGCTGTTTTGAATTCAAACAGTGTTTGATTGGTAGGATGGTTGAGACAGAGAGAGCGGGGTTGAACTGCAGAGCACATCAGGCAGAGCTGTTCACTTTTAACAGGAACCTGGGTCTACCCCTGAGGCCTTCTGTGTGGAAGAAGCATGCTTAATGGCACACCCATGATCGCTAAGAGTGACTTAGCTGAGGGCCACACCACGAGGGATAAACAGAACACACCCAGATCAGCCCTTCCCTGTTTTCTTCTCCAAATTTTGTTCTCTCTGAGGGAGGCAGAGACTTACCTCACCCCACTCTCCTCCTCAGTCCGCAGAAAACTGGCCTTCATCCAGCTCAGCCAATGACTGTGAAGAGAATCTGACTAAATGCATCCTCTTAGGGGGCCCTTCTGAGTAACAGAAGGCAGCACTTTGAACCCTTCTGTGTTGTACTATCATCTTATTCAGTTCTATTAGACAGAGTCTCTTTATGTAGCTCAGGCTGGCTTTGAATTCACAATCCCCCTGACTCAGACTCTCAAGTGCTAGGATTCTGGTATGGACCACAACACTGGATTTTTACTCTTGTTTTAAGTCTTATCTTGCTGGGCTCAAGGCAGCATGAATGTGCTATTTATTGGGCCCTTCAAAGATCCCTCTTTGTCTTACAGGTATTTATAGATACTAGAAACCTAATAAAAAGCTGGAAAACTCAAACCAGTGCAGTATAATTAGTATTAATTACACAGAATGGCAGTAAATAACACTATGGCTAAGTTATACATGCAGGAACAAACAAAAATATCATTAGTGTAGACCATTCTGGTTTTTCGTGATAACGTTTAGGATTATAACACTGAATGCATTCCAGTATACTGAAGATTCCTCTGATCTTCTAGAATGCGAATATTACAAGATAAAAAAGAGAAGGGTAAATCACCACTCCAGTGGATACAGCTTAAGTAACTTGGTTTAACCTTGGTTTTTGTCCCCAGCCAAGACCTGCGCTTGGGAGGCATCCCGCTCTGACCTCAAGGAGATTCTCACCACTTAGGTTAATTTCCTATGCACCAGGGGATCCCCACCTCCCACCCTGGGGAGGTGGCTCTTTAGAGAGAAAGCAGTAAAAATGTGAAGTTCATCAACAGCAGACGCTCTCTGGGTGACCCAGAGGGCCCACTTCTGGAAGAGAAAATAGGATTTTAATTGACAGGTTCGATACCGGGTCCCTCTCCAGGGCCTCGACACAGAGGTCATGAACTGTGCTACTGCCTGGCTTCAAACCGCTTTTGATGCAGTTCCCCCTTGGCCTCCATGGAATGCATTTCAGGCTGCAAAGTCAACCCGTGGCCCCGTCTCTCAGCCCACTTACACTTCTGACTTGAATTTGAGAAGCAAGCGTTGTGCCAGTCTTCCTTGCTGAGCTTACCTTTCCTCCAGCCCTTTCCAAATGCATCTGCCCTGTCCTCAGCACCGGCTCCGCTCCTCAGGCACAGGCTTAGCTTTGGCCCAGTTAGTCAGACTGGGACCGTGACTAGTGTTTATCCTCGAACCCAACTAAGGATGCTGCAAGTTCAGGTACTCTGTTCTGGGGTAAAACCGTTACCTTTGGGCTTTGTTCACTCCTCACCCCCCATGCTCAGAAGAGCGGCTGGTGTGAATGTCTGAGAGATATTTGCAACTTAATCAGGGAAGTGCTGAAAACTGCAAGAGCAAATCGCCGCTTTGAAACTCTCAGGAAATCCTCCACGCACGAGAAAGATGATGAAGATGCTTAAAGGGCCCTGCTCATAATGCGGGGAAACACTGTAACTCCAACTCTGCTAAACTGTACCACCCAGAAGAGCATTTCCTCACTGGCACCCAGAGCAGCTGACATGTTTTTGCAATTGCTGTGCTTTGACGCTGAGAATAAACCACTCCCTGATGCCACCTCCGCTCTCCGGCCATCCTGTATTTTATCAGGCACACACATGAGCCAGAAATAAATGTTAATGAGTGAAATTGATCAGCATCTTGCTTCCCTTTGGCTGCTGAGGTTGGCTCCAGGGTAACCCAGGAGGCCAAGGCTCAGACTAAAGCCGTGACATATCAAGAGCTGCTTTGTCACATCTTGAAGAAACCGTTCTTTGTGCTTCAGGGTCTGCGGCTGCTTGGAGTCAGGCCTCACCTCCCAGCCTGCAAGGCAGAAGCTAGAACCTGCCAGTGGATCTTGTGACCACGAGAAAAGATATCCCTGGAGGAAAGCAGACACAACAGAAACAGAAGAGAGATGAGAAAGGCGGAGATAAGGGCACAGCACCAGCCAGCCACTGGCCACTTGACCTGAGTCTGTGACTTCTCAGCTGCCTGAGCTCATAAAGACCTCACTGTTTCAGCCAGCTCCACACCCAGTTTTGGTTACAGTCTCATGACTAAAGTCAAAAAGTCAGTGAACTGAGCAAGGCGACTTTGGTTAAGTTGCAAGTGACCTCCGCTGGGAGCAGGGAGAGAAGATGAAGCTGCTCTCCAACTACTGGGTCACCTCTGGTCATTTCAGCCTCCCTGGGCTCATTCTTCCCTGGCCCTTCATTCGCTGCATGCGAATTACATTCAAGCCAGTGCCCACACGGTGCATCTACTCTCGAGAAGCTCATAAACAACCACAGAACATACAAAACGAAGATCTGAAATATTACATAATTATGCTGTGATGGTGGACTACCGAACTTTCCTCTCGTGTGTGTGTGTGTGTGTGTGTGTGTGTCTGAATTTTGGTTGGGGGGTACTGTCCCCGGACTGCACAGGAGGAAAACAGAGGGTCAGGTTACAGGCAGCAGCGCAGACCTGGACCTCCTGCTGGAAGACTTCTCCGAGTGGAATACCATCCTCCCAAAGACGCCCATGCCCTCAGCCCCAGAACCCGTGACTGTTAGACATCACAGAAAAAGGGATTTGAGGTCATTAATCATCTAACCTTGACACAGGACCCCAGACTTCTGAAGGGGTCCAGTGGAACCACCGACTTTAAGTGCAAAGGAGATTGCTCGGTGGATAACAGGACTTGCTACGTCAGCATGAGGATCTGACTACAAACTCCCAGGATCCATGTAAATGCTAGGTGTGGTCATAAGCACCTGTAACTCCAGAGCTGAGGGGTGCAGAGGCAGGAGGAAGGCTAAGGCCACCAGATAGCTTCAGCTTCAGTGAGAAACCCAAGCTCAAGGGAAAAAGGTAGAGTGACAGAAAAGGACACCTAGTGGCATCTTCTAGCTCCTGTACACATGTACACAGACACACACATCCACACACGTGTGCATACACCACATCCACATCCACTATACTCACACATACACACTCATGCACACACACAGTGAAAATTTAAAACGTCAAGTCAAAGGAGAGAGAGATGAGACAGAGTCAGAAAAGCAGGTCTGACAGAAGCAGAAGCCAGATGATGTGATGTGGGGGCACTTCAGTGATGACTGAAGGGACTTTGATGCGGAAGGTGGGGCCGTGAGGTTGCTTGTAGCAGCTAACAGGAAGGAGAACACGTTCTCAGCTACAGCATCAGACGAAGCCTCAAGCCTGCTGGCACCCTGATTTCAGCTCAGGGATGCCCCTCTTGGACTTCTAACTTCCAGAAAAGAAAACTGTGATTGTGTTGTGCTTTTTTTTTAAAGGCACTAAATTTGTGGCACTTTATTATAACAGCAGAGAGAAATCTTACACAGAAAGCCGCGTGCATTCTCCTATCCAATATGGTAAGGGAGGAAAAATAAATAAATTTCCTCTACCCATCTTAAGGTCAGGGTGTGAGGGACTCCAGAAACACATGATCGGTCATTGACAATGAAAAGCAGAAGCTTATTGACATGTATGCCTCGTATGTACATGGGAGACATGTATAGCTCATATATGCATGGGAGACATGTATACCTCACACATGCATGGAGACATGTATATCTCACACATGCATGGAGACATGTATATCTCACACATGTGTGGGAGACATGTATACCTCATGTATAGCTCATACATGCATGGGAGACATGCATACTTCATACATGCATGGAGACATGTATACTTCATACATGCATGGGAGACATGAATATCTCACACATGTATGGGAGACATGTATACGTCATGTATAGCTCATACATGCATGGGAGACATGCATACCTCACACATGTATGGGAGACATGTATACCTCAAGTTTAGCTCATACATGCATGGGAGATATGCATACCTCACACATGCATAGGAGGCATGTATACCACACACATGCATTGGAGACATTCATGGAACCAGTAATTTTCAAGAAGGGTCTTAGAACCCCAACTTACAAAACATACTGAAAGAAGAGAAAATTCTTAGAGATGAAGGAGGGCGCACGAGCCTCTAGGAGCAGAGAGCTGTGGGAGGAGGAGCCTGTCATGCAGGTTCCTTTGGTGCCACCTCCAGGCTGATGAAGATCCAGAGATGTCTTCACACTTAGCCTGTGTCCTCCTGGTGTGGGGGGGATGGGGGGGAGGACAGCACCTTTGTCCACATGTCTCCTGCTTACAGGCAAAAAGAGGGAGAAGAGTGAGCTTTCCCTAGCTCCTCTCTTTTTTACCCTCAGCTCAAACTAGTTTTTAGGACAAGAAGTATATTTAGCATAGTCTCATTTTCTTTAGTAGGTGAAAAGTGGATAAAAGGAGCTGATCCCGAGATACCACTGGAAAGTGTTACTAAACAGCATAAGAATCTGCAAATGGCCAAGAAGCACTAAGAAATGCTCAGTGTCTTTAGTTGTCAGTGAAATGCAAATCAAAATGATCCCATCTTACACCCATCAGAATGGCTAAGATCAAAAACTCAAGTGGCAGCACATGCTGGCAAGGATGTAGAGAAAGGGGAACCCTCCTCCATTGCTGGTGGGAGTACAAATTTGTACAACCACTGTGGAAATCAATCTGGAGGTTTTTTAGAAATTCGGGAATAGGTGTACCTCAAGACCCAGCTATAACCACCCCTGGGCACATTCCCAAAAGAAGTTTCACCATACCATAAGGATGCTTGCTCAACTATGTGAGGTTGGAGCTGGAAAGAGAGGAGGGAAGGGGCTGGGATCAGACTGTAAAGTGTAAACAAACAAATAAATGAAAAAAAAATTCAACTCCCTGGGAACATAAACATTGGCCTAAGATGACAGAATTTGGTTCAGACCAGAAAGTAAATACCCTAGCTCTCTGATTTTCTTCCTCTGTAAACTGGAGACAGGGCTATAGTAAAATTAAAAGTGGTGTGTGTATATACATGTTCATGTGTGTGTGTGTGTGTGTGTGTGTGTGTGTGTGTCACACTTGCTTGCACCTCAGGCTGCTGTGGAGGTGAGAGAGCAATAGTGGGTTCTAGGAATCAAACTCCAGTCATCAAACCTAACGGCAAACGCCTTCACCCACTGAAACATCTCAGCAACCCTAAAGGAGTTTTTTCAAGAACAGCTAACACAGCACTGATCACTGGACTTGAGAGCCTCCTTTCTGTTTCTTTTTACAAACTCCCAAAGGAACACTGAAAATAATAATAGTAACAATAATAATAAGGTCTCCTAGGAAAAGCTTTTGTCCCGCTTGGTAGAGCGCTTGCCTGGCATGTACGAAGACCTAGGCCCAGTCGGCCAGCCTCCAGCACTGCATAAAAGCAGGTGTGGTGCCGAGCACCTGCAATCCCATCGCTAGAGCTGTGAAAGCAGACGAAGCAAAAATTCAGTTATCATCAGCTACACAATAAATCTGAAGCCAGCCTGGGCTCGTTGAGACCCAGCACCACCACCAAAAAAAAAAAAAAAAAAATCCATAGAAATGTATACCACATCAATGGCATTTGCTAAGTGCAAATTATACACGATTTTCAAAAGAGAGACCAGGAGCCGCTCTATAGTTTTAGTTCTCTGGCAACTGCATCCAAGCCATGACACAGGGACCAAGTTCAACTTACAGTGGAATGGTATTCAAACGCTGATCTGTGTTTGTTTGGCTAAGCAATAACCAGTCCTGCATCTGTTACACGTGCCGCTTCCCGGGAGGAGCATATGCTTTTGGGGTTCGATTCTGATCTGCATATCAAGGTTTTACGCCTTCCCCCCAATGACCCATTTGTCTGAGGGAGGCATTCAATTAGGCCGCCGGAGCAAATTGATTCGGTATCGACCAGGAAAGGCTTCTCACTTGACAGATGGGTGGTGCAGAGGTGGAGCAGTTGCTGTGAGAGTCAGTCCCCCCAGGGTAGGGGCCCGGATGTTAGAGTGTGAGATGGGAGTGTGAGATGTTGGCGGGGCTTTGGGGGCCAAAGGAAGGCTCCTCTTGCTGTTACAGGACAGGGCGGGAGCGGGAAGCTGCTCAAAAATGAGCTTCCCAACCTCTGCTTGCAGGAATGGGAGGAGGAAATAATGCAATGGTTTCTTTGCTTCAGGAGCCAACACTGGGACTGAGAACATCAGTAGCTTCCTCCCTCAAGGTCAATGCTCTTCAGGGAAATAGCGCCCCCCTTTACAAGCACCTTGCCCACAAGCCTTTACCGCGGGCCTGCTTTTCCTTCCTCTCCAGGCTGCAGAAGCAGAGCCCACGGCTGCCAAATTCATTCCTCCCCACACTGTGTTTACCTTTACAGACAAGAGAGTTCCGTATTTTAAACAAGAAACCGAGAGCCCTAACCTCAAGTATCAAACAGCAGAGTGCAGCCAGCGAGACTGAAGAAGTGCTACTCAGGGATAAATGAGGTTTCTTAAACTTTACAGCTGGTACTTACACCAACAGGCAGGAAGGGCCCAAGTTTGTGGGTGCCCAGCCCTGGCCTTTCATTTTTGTCGTTTTTGAAATAATGCATTTATTTGTTGAAATCTTTTATGCCCTTCAATACCTGACAACATAAATTAAACCCTTCATACCAGCCTTCTCTTGATCAGCAAAAGTACCCCTTACAGGTAAGATTGTCCTTTATCTCCAGCCTGAAAAAAAATGATAAAATTGGTTCCCTTAAAATAATTGCCCCACCACACACACACACACACACACACACACACACACACACACACCTTCATTTTAAGGTTTAGCCACTAAACAATTGTAAGACTGCGCTTTTATTTATCTGGTCGCTGGTCGCACTGCTGGAACAGAAAGACGTGTGTGGCACACACCGTCTTGACATTGAGTCTCCAAATGTCCCTGGTGAGAACTGAAAGCCATTATCAGTTACACAAATGAACCCCACCACACTATTCTCTTGGAGAAAAGAATTAAGAGGTTTAAGCTCAAATCTGCATAATCCCAGGTAGAGGGGGAAAGAAACTGTCGTGAATGATATGCGCGCCACGGGTAAGGACTGCATACATTACCAAGCTGACTTCTGGATGCAGAAAAGCTAGGGAAATGCTTAAACAAATACACACAGTGCCAGGAAACTGTCCAAAGCACCCACAGCATTTGTGAAGTTCTTTGGTGAAGTCTTCTCCCCACTAACCCTCCTCCCAACACCACACACACACACACACACACACACACACACACACACACGTATGTGCACAAATGTGCAGCTAGCAGATTACAGCTACAGCTCCCTCTGCTTTCATTTGGAATGAAGGGTCAGATAAAATTTAAAACTCTGCCTCTAATGTTATCTAAAGAGATTCTCCTCAAAGAATGCTTTTTTTTTTTTGGTTGTTGTTCATTATTGCTTTTCAAATATTACTTAGACATCTAGGCGAGAATGTATTTTGAGTGTCATGTATGAAGGTATACACATATCAAGAAAATAAGTGAACACGTATCCAAAGGTGAAGAGAAAATGACCTGTAGATTCTAGAACTTCCCCTAAAAAGAACAATTTTTCTCAAAGAAAATATGAGTGTAGGGAGTTAGAATAAGTCTTTCTCAGATATGACTCTGGGACATAGGGAATGTTTTACCATGTTGTTTTGAGAAACTATACACAGTACTAGTCCTGAAAAGCTGCACTTTGTAAAACGAAGTTTGCTTCCACAGAGGAAGGTTCTATTAGTGAAGGTTTCTCTCTGTCTCTGAGAGATAAATGATACTGAGTTGTTCAGAAAATGACCATATTTAAGCCTGAAATCTGAGACAGCACTTTGAGGTCTACTAGAGGCTTGTTCAAAGCTACTCTCACGTATGCAATTTGCACACGTGCTAAGAAGCACCCTTTTGTTTGTCTCTTATCAGTCTGTCTTTCCTTATATTAGGCCTGCTAGAGAGTGAGTGTGCCTTCAAGTGAGTGCATGCAGAGCCCCAGATCCAGGGTCCCTCTATGCTAGCAGCCAGACATAGGATCCCTCCCACCCACACCCACACTGGGGGCAACATAGGGATCTTTGGGACAGTGTTCTCAACATTGAAGGCCCTGTTCTGTGGGTCTACCAGTGGAGTCCTGGCAAACAATTCCTGGATCCCAGACAGATCTGAATACCAGGACAGTACAACAGGTCTGTAGGCCACTGAGGTATTCAGGGCACCTGCGCATGCACACTGTGCCCGTGAACAGCACCAACACCCTCTCCAATGTTTAAGCTCCTTCTAGGCATCTACAGGCTCTAGCACACTCTCCCTCAAGGCACACTTCCACAAACACAACCGTGCTTACGCACATGCACCTGCGACCTTCCTCCCTTAGCTACAGCTGAAACACCAACATCCACTCTCAAACTGGTGGACCTCTCGCATATCCCTGAAGAATACTCCAGACACCAGAGACAAATGGACCTAGTCTGAAGTACAGACTCCAGAAACAAACAGCAAAGGTTGTAGACAAGCAGATGGCTAGAGGTCGGCATAAGAACACATCCAACAAAAATCAGGATATCATGGCTTCACTAACAACCCCCAAATCAATGGATATTCTAATTCAACAGAAACATAGGAAAATTATCTCAAATCTATGCTTATCCAGTTATTAGAGACACATAAAGAAGAAACAAACAAAGCTCTCAAAGAAATCCAGGCAAATATAGCAAAACAAATAGGGGCACAACTTGAGGCATGTAGAAAGGAAATGAAGAACAGCAACAACCAAAAAAAATAGGGGCCATCATGGAAAGACAGGAATCCACATTCAAACATATGAAGGAAATGGTGCAAGACATTAAAACAGAATTAGAAAACACAAACAGAAAACCCTGGAGCTGGAGAACTTAGAGAAAAGATCAGGATCCACAAAGGTAAGCATCACCAACAGAATACAAGAGATAGAAGAGAGAATCTCAGGGGCTGAAGATGCAATTGCAGAAATTGAAACATCTCTCAAAGAAAAAGTAAAATCAGACAAGTTCCAAATGCAAAACATCTAAGAAATCAAGGATGCCATGAAAAGACAAAATCTAAGAGTAATGGGAATAGATGAAAAAGAAGATTCCAGGCTGTAAGTTCCAGAAAATACATAGAAAAAAAAAACTTTCCCAGCTTAAAGAGATGTCCATAAACATACAAGAGGCCTACAGAACACCAAATGGACTAGACCAGAAAAGAAACTCTTCACGGCACATAATAGTCAAAACACTAAATCTAAGAACAAAGAAAAAAAATATTAAAAGCAGCAAGGGAAAAGGCCAAGTAACATATAAAGGTAGACCTATCAGAATCACACCAGACTTCTCAACAGAAACTATGAAAGCCAGAAGAGCCTTGGCAGTTGTCATGCAGACTCTAAGAGACCACAGATGCCAATCCAGACTACTACACCCAGCAAAGCTTTCAATCAACATAGATGGAGAAAACAAAATATTCCACGGAAAAATCAAACTTAAACAATATCTACACTGCAACCCAGTCTTATAAAAGATACTAGAAGGAAAATTCCAATTCAACAAAATCAACTACACCCAAGAAAACACAGGATTTAGATAACTTCACAACAAAAAAATAAAAGAAAACAAACATAGAAACACAGTAACACCACCAATTCCACAATAAAGGAACTAACATTCATTGGTCACTATTATTTATCAACATCAACAGACTCAACTCTCCAAAAAAAGACATAGACTAACAGGATGGTTGCAGAAACAGAATCCAACATTCTGCTGCATCCAAGAAACACACCTTTGCAACAACAACAGACACTACCTCAGAGTAAAGGGCTCGAAAAAGTTTTTTTTTCAAGCAAAAAGACCCAGGAGACAAGCAGGAGGAGCTGTCCTGATATCTAATAAAATAGACTTTCAACCAAAATTAATCAAAAAAGATGAAGAGGGACTCTTCATTCTCATCAAAGGAAAAATCCACCATGAGGACATTGCAATCCTGAACATCTATGCCTCAAATACAAGAGCACCTGCATTTGTAAATGAAACATTATTAAAGCTCAAATCACACTTTAATAGTGGGGACTTCAACACTCCCCTCTCACCAAGGGACAGATCATCAAGACAGAAACAAATAGGAAAATAATGGCAGAGGTCCTAAATCAAATGGACATAATAGATGTTTACAGAATCTTTCACCCAAACTCAAAAGAGTTTGTCTTCTTCTCAGTACCCCACAGAATCTTCTCCAAAATTGACCATATAGTTAGACACAAAGCAAGCCTAAATAGATAAAAGAAGATCGAAATAATCCCTTGTATCCTATCAGATCACCACGGCCTAAAACTAGACCTCAGCAACAAAAGAAATAACAAAAAGCCTACATATACATGGTAACTAAACAACTCTACTCAATGACAGCTTGGTCAGGGAAGAAATGAAAAAAGAAATTAGAGATTTCCTAAAATTCAACAAAAATGAAGACACAACTTACCCAAACTTAGGGGACACTGTGAAAGCAGTGCTAAGAGGAAAGTTCATAGTACTAACTGCCTCGAGAAAGAAATTTGAGACAGCTCATATAAGCAAATAAATGGCACACCTAAAAGGTTTAGGAAAAAAAAAAAAAAAGCAGACACACCCAGGAGGAGTAGACGATTGAAAATCATCAAACTCAGAGCTGAAATCGATGAATTAGAAACAAAGTAAACAAAGAATCAATGAGACCAAGAGCTGGTTCTTTGAGAAAAATCAACAAGATAGACAAACCTTTAGCCAAACTAACTAAAAGGCAGAGAGAAACTATCCAAATTAGCAAAATCAGAAACAAAAAGAGGTTATAATGACAGACACTGAGGAAATCCAAACAATCATTAGGTCTTACTATAAAAGCCTATCTGTCAAAAATTTGAAAATCTAAATGAAATGGACAATTTCCTTGATAGATTCCATTTACCAAAATTAAATCAAGATCAAGTAAATAGATTACATAGTCCTGTATCCCCCAAGGAAATAGGAGCAGTCATCAAAAGTCTCCCTTCCAAAAAAAGGCCAGGGCCAGATGATTTCAGGGCAGAATTCTACCAGACCTTCAAAGAAGAGCTAACTCCAATTCTCCTCAAACTATTTCACAAAATAGAAACAGAAGGATCAAAACCAAACTCATCTATGAAGCCACAGTCACCTTGATACCTAAACCACACAAGAGAAAAAGAGAACTTCAGACCTATCTCTCTTATGAACATTGATGCAAAAAATACTCACTAAAATTCTTGCAAACCAAAACCAAGAACACATAAAAGATCTTATCCACCATGATCAAGTAGGCTTCATACCCAGGCATGTAGGGGTGGTTCAATACACAGAAATCCATCAAATGTAATCCACCATATAAACAAACTGAAGGAGAAAAACCACATGATCATCTTCTTAGGTGCTGAAAAAGTATTTGACAAAACCAACACCCATTCATGTTTAAAGTCTTGGAGAGATCAGGGATACAAGGCACATACCTAAACATAGTAAAGGCAATATACAGCATTAAACTAAATGGAGAGAAACTTAAATCAATCCCACTGAAATCAGGGACAAGGCAAGACTGCCCACTCTCTCCATATCACTTCAACATAGTATTTGAAGTCCTTGCTAGAGCAATAAGACAACTAAAGGAGATCAAGGGGATACAAATTGAAAAGGAAGAAGTCAAAGTATCACTCTTTGCAGACAATATGATAGTATACATGAGTGACCCCAAAAATTCAACCAGAGAACTCCTTCAGCTGGAAAACAGCTTCAGCCAAGTTGCTGGATACAAAATTAACTCAGAAAAATCAATAGCCCCCCCCCATACAAAATACAAAAGGGCTGAAAAAGAAATTAGGGGAATTACACCCTTCAAAATAGCCACTAATAACATAAAGTACCTTGGTGTGACTCTAACCAAGCAAGTGAAAGACCTGTTTGAAAAAAAACTTCAAGTCTCTGAAGAAAGAAATTGAAGAAGATATCAGAATATGGAATGATCTCCCGTGCTCATGGATCAGTAAGATTAACATAGCGAAAATGGCCATCCTGCCAAAAGCAATCTACAGAGTCAATGCAATTCCCATCAAAATACCAACACAATTCTTTACAGACCTTGAAAGAAAAATTCTCAACTTGTTATGGAGAAACAAAAAACCCAGAATTGCTAAAACAATCTTGTACTCCAACAGATCCTCTGGAGGTATCTCCATCCCTGATGTCAATCTGTACTACAGATCAATAGTAATAAAAATTGCATGGTACTAGCATATAAACAGAATGGTGGATCAATGGAACCGAATAGAACACCCAGAAATAAACCCACACACCTACAGATACTTGATTTTTGACAAAGAAGCCAAAACCATACAATAGAGAAAAGACAGCATCTTCAACAAATGGTGCTGGGCTAACTGGATGTCCACATGTAGAAAAATGCAAAGAGATCCATATTTATCACCCTGCACAAAACTAAAGTCCAAGTGATCAAAGACCTCAACATAAAACCAGACACACTAAATCTTTTAGAAGAAAAAAATAAAGAGCCTTGAACTCATTGGCACAGGAGACAACTTTCCGAACAGAACACCAACAGCACAGGCTCTAAGATCAACATTCAATAAATGGGACTTCCTGAAACTAAAAAGTTTCTGTAAAGCAAAGGACACTATCATCAAAACAAAACAACAGCCTACAGATTGAGAAGGATCTTCACCAACCCTATATCTGACAGAGGACTGATATCCAGAATATATAAAGAACTCAAGAAGTTAAACAGCAATGAATCAAGTAACCCATTTAAAAAATGGGGTACAGAGCTAAACAGATAATTCTCAATAGAGGAATATAGAATGGTAGAGAAACACTTAAAGAAATGCTCAGCATCCTTAGTCATCAGGGAAATGCAAATCAAAACAACCCTGAGATTTCACCTTATACCCATCAGAATGGCTAAGATCAAAAACTCAAGTGACAACACATGTTAGAGAGGATGTGGAAAAAGGGGAACCCTCCTCCATTGCTGGTGGGATTGTAAACTTGTACAACCACTTTGGAAATCAATCTGGCGCTTTCTCAGACAATTAGGAATAGTGTTTCCTCAAGATCCAGCTATACCACTCCTAGGCATATATCTAAAAGATGCTCAAGTATACAACAAGGAGATTTGCTCAACCATGTTTGTAGCAGCTTTATTTGTAATAGCCAGAACCTGGAAACAACCCAGAAGTCCCTCAACTGAGGAATGGATACAGAAATTGTGGTACATTTACATAATGGAATAATACTCAGCAATTAAAAACAAAGAAATCATGAAATTTGCAGACAAATGGTGAGATCTAGAAAAGATCATCCTGAGTGAGATATCCCAGAAGCAGAAAGACACACATGGTATATACTCACTTATAAGTGGATACTAGACACATAATATAGGATAATCATTCTAAAATCTTTACACCTAAAGAAGCTAAGCAAGGAGGACACAGGGTAAGATGCTCAATCTTCATTCAGAAAGACAAACGAGATGGACGTCAGAAGAGGGAGAAAACAGGGAACAAGACAGGAGCCTACCACAGAGGGCCTCTGAAGTTCTCTACCCTGCAGGGTATCAAAGCAGATGCTGAGACTCATAGCCAAACTTTGAGCAGAGTAAAGGGAATCTTATGAAAGAAGGGAGAGATAAAAAGACCTGGAGGAGGCAGGAGCTTCACAAGGAGAGCAACAGAAACAAAAATTCTAGGAACAAGGGTCTTTTTTGAGACTGAGAACTCCAACTAAGGACCATGCATGGAGACAACCTAGAACCTCTGCACCAGATGTAGCCCATGGCAGCTCAGTGTCCAAGTGGGTTCCCTAGTAATGGAAACAGGAACTGTCTCTGACGTGAACTCAGTGGCTGGCTCCCCCTGAGTGGGGAGCAGCTTTACCAGGCCACAAAGGAAGATGATGCAGACAGTCCTAATGAGACCTGATAGGTTAGGGTTAGAGGGAAGGGGAGGAGGACCTCCCCTATCAGTGGACTCGGGGAGGAGATGAGGGAGGGAGAATGGGATTGGGAGGGGATGAGGGAGAGACTACAGCTGGGATACAAAATGAATAAACTGTAATCAATAAAAATAAATAAATAATTTTTAAAAACACAGGACCACTTCCCAGGGAGTGGCTCTGTTTAATAGGGGGATAGCCTCTCACATCAAGAAACCACTAATCAAGAAAATGCCTCACAGACTTGCCTACAGGCCAGTATTATGGAGGCGATTCCTCACGTGACATTTCTTCTTCCCATATGATTCTAGCTTGTATCAAGTTGACAAAAAGAAAAAAGAAATGAAGGAACCCAGTGAATGAGTCCCTCACAGACTGTTAAATGAGTCAGCCTGGAATACTGTGGACTTTTGTGGATGCTTGATGCCAGCTTCTCGGGTGACAGGACAAGAAGATCCTTCAAAACTTACAGTAAAATCAGAAAAGACCTTTTTTTTTTTGCACTTCTTTGTTTAAAAATAATATAGTAGATGCTCGTGGTTTTTGTAATTATGGAAAATGTAGGGTTCTTCTCTGAGGGTCTCCACACATATTAACCAAATGGACACATATAGAAAGCACTGCAGTTATACTCACATGGAACAAGATACTGAAAATGCACAGGAGTGTGATATGGGTGAGGTGGTTGGCTAGAGGTACCCAGTGTACCTACACCACAAGAAAGGACCAAAAAAAAAAAAAAAAGCTTAAAATAACAGTTGTTTGACGGGACTGTTTAAGAGGAAATGCCAGCCTCGTATGGATGTGGCAAGAGAATGCAGATGAACGAGATACGAAATACTTTATGGAAAAGGTAACTAAGCTCAGAGTACATACTGGTCAGCCTCTGAGATCAACTGTGTGGAGAGACAAACTTCCTTTACCAAGAAGAGGACAGCAGGAAAGAGCACAGGCGTTCCTCAGAAACCCTAGGCCCTACAGATGTAGTTTACGTAAAGGGCAGACATGACCAGGCAGATGCCAAAGTCGTTTTGGGCTTTACAAAAAGCCGCCACCCCACGTTTTCTTCTATTATCTTTACAGAGAAGGCAGGGATCTGTGGCATACACACAGAAAAAGAGAACTCATTCAACCCCTCCATCTGTACCCCTGTGCTTTCCTTATGCTGCTACCCTTTCCTCACATCCTCAGCGTCGGTGTCTGAGACTTCTCCCATCATTTATTGGTTCTGAGTTTTAGGGAGAGCTTACTCCACTTGAGCTAGTCTGAAATGCTCCGGCTCATGAGTCCTTGGTCCACAGTGAGTCTGGACCCTTTGTGAGAAGGGAAGAGTGAGAAAGAAGACCTTGGCTCAGCTCACATCTGGTGAGCTTCTTGGCTGTGCTGCTTCAACGTGGTCAGTAACTTTTTTCTGTTTAAATTACAACTCAGAGTTTAGAAAGTGCCCTCAGACTGTGCAGAATTGGATTTAAAACTGTAACTCAGGGGCACGTCTCTGGGGTAATTAGCAGTTAAAATCAATATGGACCGCTACTGGTAGGTGGTCGCGAGGGAACCCTTAATTAATAGAATAAGGTAGAGGGACTACTTTCTCACTTACACAGTTTATCCTCTATTATGAATTCTTTTCCTCTCATTGGACTTATGTAAAATACTACTGCTTTTCATCCTTTGGTAAGTGTCAAGAAAACACAGCCTATCTATTTGCCCAGTAAGGCAATATTCTCATCACCATTTATTAATATGGACCTTTATTTGGGAGACTCTTGTATGTCAAGGTGAATTAAAGTTCTTATTCTCTGTGTGGAAACCATTGCTCATTACACAGTATCATAAGTTTTCTCTTTCTAAGACATTTCTATTTACCGCTAGTCAAACATAAGGCTTGAACACCTTCCAATACCCTGCTGTTGTGAAAAGCTGCCTTAAAATTATGAGATTTAAAATATTGAAAGGTATAAGCATACAGCAGACAAGTAATTCTGATTTAACACACCTATAAAATTTAATCCTAAGTTATCATTGAGCGGAAAATGGAAATAATGTGTTCAGATTCATGAAGATGTTCAACAATTATTTCGTACCTCCAAAAGAATGGGAAACTGAACCATGTTGAAAACTAGGAAAATGGCTACACATTAACCTGTAAACAGTCACTCTGCCACTCCAGCCCACCCACATATACTCACACACCAACAGGACATGTGGATCCGCTCCCTAGTCAACAGACAGACTATGATCTGGGGAATACCAGCAACAAGAAGAGTAAAGGACACCACATCCATCTGATTGCGAGAAACCAGACACTGAAAGCTGAGCATCCCAAAGTCTCACTCACCCTTGTCTCTAGAGCTCACACAGCTGGCCTCAAACAGACAATAGTTTAGAGTATTTCTCTTTGGAGAAACAATTAACTACCCCCCACCAAGGAGCCACTGGCAACAACAAGGCTGCATTAAGAGACAGTGGGGCATGTTGGCACAGAACTTTAATCCCAGCGCTCAGGAGGCAGAGGCAGGCATATCTCTGTGAGTTCGAGGCCAGCCTGGTCTACAGAGTGAGTCCAGGATAGCCAGGGTTATTACATGAGGAACCCTGTCTGAGAAAGAGAGAAGAGGGAAGAAGGGAGGGAGGAAAGTGAAATAACATAGCTGATCATCCTGCACTAAGGTTTACAAGTTACCAAAGCACATACAGAACTTCCAGGAAGTATATTATTGTCCTATATTTAAATATAAAAAACAGGGAAAAAAATCAAGGAGATAAATCTCTGAATTTGTACAAACATAAAGGTTTTTAAAAAGCACTGTGGTCAGCTTTCCACTACTATGACTCAATGCCTACAGTTTAAGAAAGCAAGATTGGTAGAGTCACATTTCTGGATGCCCCTGCCAAAAGTAAACAGACCAACTGTTTTCAGCCTCCGGCAGGAATGCTGAATGGGAAGGCAGATTGCTCTGGCAGAGTAAACTGCAAAAAGAAGAGGACAGAGTCTCTCCCGCCCCCCACCCCCAATGACCTATTTCCCTGCTAGGCCCCACCTCCTAAAGGTTCTACCACATGACAACAGTTCAGCTCTGTAGGGATTGAATCTGACTCCGAATACAGTAAACACACCAATGGGCGGAGTGAGGGCATTACCATGGACAGTTCCTGAGAGGCCCTTTGCTAGGCATCAAGTTTGGTGACTAATCTGATTGGGTATGAAAGGTGAGGAAGTCTCTCCACATTGGCCTAGCAGGATCCTGCCCTAGCTCAGCAGACCAGGGTCTAGGGGAGAAATGCTCAACAGAGCCTGACTCAAATTTACCCAAAAAGTTCTTGTCAGCATTTCAAATGGAAACTGAGCTGCTGGAAATGAAGAGTGGGGTATCAAACACACAAAGTTTGACGTGAGAACTGGAGGAGGATGACGTCAACTGTGTAACAATATATGAATAGGTCTGATACAAAGAGGTTTATTTAGGGGCAAAGTGGGAGAGAGAGACAGTGGGAGAGCATGGAAGTGAGAAAGGAGGATGGGCCAGGAGTGGGACCCAGAAGAGAAAGTCAGAGAGAGAGGGAACAGTGACAGGGGTCCTTCATATCTGGAGCACACCTGGCTTGCACCTGAGGGGCAGCAGGTGATGACACCAGAGGTTGCTAGGCAACCTAGCCTAACATTCCTCCCCTTTTCTTTAATTAAAAATAGAAAACTTTGGAAGGGACGGAGAGAGAGAGAAAGAGAGAGAGAGAGAGAGAGAAGCAAGAGCACAAAAATGTCCAGAATACATGGTGTGGAGGAGGGAAAGTTCAGGGTAGAGAGTGGGGTTTGCCAGCCGTGCCCAGCAGCAGATAGGGACCTAACATTCCAGCCTTTTGTTGATAATAAATGGATAATGGGTGAAGAAATCATTGGCTTCTTCCACCTGACATTGGGCCATTGATTTGGGGAGCAAACGGCTGAAAGGCTGGCCAAGTCCCAAGAGCAGGTTGTTCTGTTTGCTGTTCAGGATCTTGAGATCATCTGTGGCTAGGTAGGAACCTGCAGCTTGATGCAGTCCGCAAGGCTTAGGCTGGTGTGCCTGTAAGTAGCTGTTTTGGCACTGTTGTAGATGTAGGAAGCCCCTGGATCTGACAGGATACTGTAACATATATAAGGGCAGAAGACAAAGTTAGATAGGTTAGGGAGAACTTTTTCTTGAGTGTACACTGGAAACTTTTAGGCCCATGGACTTTCAGGCCCATGGTCTTGGTAGTTGGGGAGAGGGGAGTTCCAACACCAGGGAACAAGAAATAGAAAGGATTTGAAAACAGGGGAAGCCAAAAGTCCTGATGGAAAGAAATTACTAAGAAATGTTTCCAAAGATTGCAGGAACATTAATAGCCTGAACCAACCCACCAAACAAACAAAAACAAAATTTAAAAAAAAAATACTCACAACATGAGTAGTAAAATGAAGGGGAAAAGGCCATAATACTATCAATATTTACTAATATCAGAATATGGGAACTTTCAGAGAGAAATAAGGTCTGTGAATTGAAATGGCATTATATATTTTTTCACAAAAACAATTAATTTTAAATTTAAAAATTTGTTTTAGGTATTTTAAAATTTACAAAATATTTGAGAATTTCACGTTTCAAATTCAGGTTATGAACCAAGTAAATTGGTAGAATAAAATAATTTATACATGATCTCATATAATTTACCCATACACTCCCTTTCCTTTTTAAGTAATTACTAGAAGATGTACTCTACCACTAGAGAGAGAAATGAATAGGCATGGACACGCGGATGTAAGACAGAAGCCCTCCAGCAGGAAACGAAGCGAATGTGATGGTGAAGGAAGTCCTCGGGATGACAGCTGTCCATCAGGGACTGAGAGCTGCAGCAGTGTTCCAAGGTTCACATCACGTGGGAAGAAGCTGGCTGAGTGACTTGAGTGTGTGGAAATGGACTGCTGGGAAAATCACAGCTCTTCTAGAGTCCACCAAATAATTCATGATAGGTTTACAGAAACACACACACACACACACACACACACACACACACACACACATACTCACACTGAAAAGGGAATGTTAACGTTTTAAAAAAAAAAACCAAAATAATTCCATAATTCCAAGAAAACATTATATTAATCCACAGCTCATGATAACATCCGTACCGTCCAAAGAAGAAATATTAAATATTGATTTAACAACAACAAAAAAATAGAGCCATACTAAGGGGAGAGAAAGTTGGTGCAAGAATGGTATGCGGTACTAGCTTTTCATGTCCCATGACAGCAGGTCAATAAATTATATGAAAAGAAAAGAAAAACAATAGTGTCTTCAAGCATCCCTCTCCTCATTCCCTGGAGTCACCCATGCCTCAATCACTTCTATTCCTCAAGACCCTGCTCTGGCCCCTGTGAGACCACCAGAGCATTTCACACAGAGAACATTTCTACCCAAGGCCGTGCCAGCCCAAGTCTTTCTTCCCAAAGAAGACAGCACAGGTTAAAGCAATATAAAACCTTGCCCCTCCCAGAACAAACTGAAGCTAGTTGTCAACGTTATCGACATGATTTCTTTGCCTGCATCAAATTTTTACACTAAAACAACAGCAAGAACAAATTAGTGCCTTAAAATGTGTTTGTTCATTGGTCTCAGACACCAAAATTTCAAATGTTACCCGTTAAGTAACACAGAAAGTTGGAGAGCTTTAAAACTTAACCATGTTGCCAGCACAGTGGAGCATGCTGTAGTCCCGGCACTTGGGGAGGCAGAGGCAGGTGGATCTCTGTGAGTTCGAGACCAGCCTGATCTACAAAGCAAATCCAGGACAGCCAAGGCTACACAGAGATACCCTGTCTCAAAAAACAAAACAAACAAACAAAAGAACCTGAACCATGTCAGGTTCCACAGCCAGGAGGAAATGGCTGGTTTCCTGGATGCTGCTAAGATGTTTCACGGTGTGTGAACCTCCATCCTGGATACAGGCGGGCCTGTTCCCTGCCTGACTCCTCACTCCTTCCACTGACAGGAAGGCAAGTGAGTCAATGCTGGGACTTCATGGTCCTCTCTTCTCCCCACCTTCTCTTGATCTCCCAACTGACCAAACTAAGCAGGAAGCCAGAGAGCACTGGAGTCCTTCCATACCATCCATACGTGTAAGCCTCCTGGATGGCACCAAAGAACAAAGAGCTGCTGAGGCTGGCTCTAGAGAGGCAAAATGATGGTGTCCTGCACAGGGGTCAATATGACAGTTACTAACAAGAGTCTAAACACACAAACTCACTCACTCCTTCCATGTGCAGAACTCACAAAACACACAATTCTGACTCCTTCCCTGGCCCTGTGTGCTTCCCCTGACCTAGGAAGGATACAGGATTAACCCAGAGTATGAAAATGGACAGGCAGCTCCCACAGGGTCCACGCACAGCCTGAAACATGCTCCTGGCTACCACAGAGCAGCAGGCTCGGCTTTGCAAAGTGAACATGCCGTAGGCCAAAGAATCCAGCTGCATGCTAGACCGGCTGATTCTTCCCAGAATTTATGAGTGTAAGAAATGGGGGGTGGGGGGGGGAACTACACATGGCTCAGACAGGACACAAAGAAGAGCTGGAACAGGCCTCTCAAGAAAGCCTCCTGGCTCAGTGTAGCTCAGTGGCACACTGTTTGCTTAACATGTGAATGGACCTGGGTTCAATCCCAAGCACAAAAGAAGAAAACAGAAAAATAAAAATTAATATCTCCAAAAAACAAGAGCCAGTGTTACCTGGTCAAGCAGACAGGAAAAGAGTTCATCGGGTGTGGTGTTCTGGTTCAGTGAAACCACACACCTCTGCCATCGGTTGCCTGGTAGTCTCAGCAAGCTTCCCAGCTTCTCCAAGCACCAACAACATGAGCATGATCATAACCTATTCCTCAAGCCCTGTGAGGGCAGAGGCCTGGTACACAGTGACAATGCCGCAGCAGCTGCTACAGCCCAAAAGCGCTTGTTTGGTTATCACTACTACACGCTGTACTCGAGAGATGGCAGGCAAATATCCACATTTTAGCGTAAAGTCCCACTCATCTAAACTCACCCTCCTCTTCCTAGGACACTTGTTTTATCCTAACACACTCAAACCCTGAGATAAATGCATAATATAGAAGGCTTACTTATCTGTTCTCCTACATTGGAATAAAAGCTAATTAATAGTCATTTACCAAAACCTCAGTCTGATTGAAAGCTATATAACACGCCCTGAAAGCTTTACTGCTCAAATTGAACAGAGACATGCCCAGTAGCCAGTGGAGAGAAGAGCACTCAACAGAAGACAAGAAGGTGAGTGCAGAAAGAAAAGGACTTTAACAGGGCATGGCAGCTCATGCTTATAACCCCTGCTCTTGGGAAGCTGAGGCAGGAGGATTGCTGTGACCTTTAAACCAGCCTGGATTAAATAATGGGTTCTGAGACAGTCTAGGGTGAAGAATGAGAACTTGTCTCAAAGGGGAGGAAAGTGAGGAGGAGGAGGAAGGAGGAGGGGTGAACTATTACAAATGGAGCTGATGTGGGAGGCGCTCCAGGTGGCACAAAATGGAGCTGAAAGGGAAGAACCTGGAATTTGGAAAGAGTCATCCACCTGGGTACCACCTACTGCAAGACTCCAGAGAAGAGCAGGTGAATTACACAAAGACAAACAAGTGAGGTCAGAGGAGAAAACATATCTGTGCTTTAACTCATCTAAGTCCAACCACTGATGTCCATTTACACAAAACAACACGTAGTCAGTAGCAGTTTTTACAGCATCCAAAGTGGGTGCTGTCTGAGTCTTTGAAAACTGAATAAAATTACCCCTGGGGGCAGAAGTGTAGATCGTTAGAGACGACTGCTATTAAAGGTCAGCTGGGTCTGGAGAGCTGGCACTGTGGGTAACAGGGCTTGATCCAAGATCCAAGCTTGAGAACCGGAGGCCACACCCCACGTAAAAGCTCGGCACAGCCACATGCACCTGGAACCCCTGTGCGGGAGGGAACAGGCAGGCAGACTATTGAAGCTCACGAGACAGGCAGCCTAGCTGAAACAGTGTGCTCCAAGTCCAATAACTGAGCCTGTCTCAGGGCAACAGGCTGGCAAGCAATGGAGGAGGGGTCCCCAGGGCTGGCCTCTGCACGTGCCCACATGCCCACTCACACACACCTACACACACAACACGTATACACAGGGTTTAAAAAAAATAACGATAAATAAATCATGAGGTCCAGCCAGGGAAATAGGGGAAAGGATAGGAATCAATTATATCTTCACAGATCAGCAACTGTGGGATTGCTGCTTTTTTCCCCCTAACATCAGATAGAAATTATTACTAGACCCACCTTTCACGGTGAGCTCCAACCGTGCCCTCCCAATTACCGATCTGCAGGAAATGTCCCTGAAGTGCGCTCTATTGGATGGGGTGGGCGCAGATGCCTTCTCCTCCACTCCTTCCTCACTGACCCCACACCAGTCCTAGCACTACTTCTAACCAATCTTAACGTGGAAACAAAGTCTGCAAGGCTGAAAACGGCCAGGTGGCATGTCTAGTTCTGCAGGAAGGAAGGAAGGAAGGAAGGAAGGAGGGAGGGAGGGAGGGAGGGAGGGAGGGAGGGAGGGAGGGAGGGAGGGAAAGAAGGAAGGAAGGAAGGAAGGAAGGAAGGAAGGAAGGAAGGAAGGAAGGAAGGAAGGAAGGAAGGAAGTGGATTGGTATAATTGCCAATCTCTAGGTTTGAAGCCAATGAAAACCTGGAAAGGTTTTTCACTCCTTATCTTTCTATCCTGAATGAATTTTAAGACCAAAAAAGCAAAAAGTCAGAAAAAAAGGGGGGGGGGCAGTGGATGCTTTCTGAGACTTATAACAGAAAGACGCTTTTGCCATCCTAGTGACGAGCCTTTCCATATGAATAACAGTAAAAGACAAAGTTTTACGTCATCTTCGTGTGTATAGGGCAGGGCAGGAATAGACTTATTTACAATGCATAAAACGATATGAGGTCGCGATAGCTGAAATTTTAAGTTAATAAGGAAATAACACATCCTGAGTCACAGACAGACACATCCAGGAAAATTAAATGTCCACACTAACAATAATAATAATAATCTCACTAGCAAGCCAACTCTGGCTAGGCTAGATTCTTTTATCACAATCTGGTTTCCATTTTATTAACCTTTGGGTCACAGACTACAGAGAGTGTTGACTGTACCCTGACATGGAGCGATGAATGAGGGGAGCAGGACTGAATTAGGGGGCCGTCCCGTCCGCGGAGATGACAGTGGTTGCAGAATGGTGTGTCGATCTCCTCAAACCTCCTCCCACGAGACGGAACAATTAGAACACAAAAGTCACCGAGCAGTGTTTATATCCAATGGTAGCCATTAAGTGATGGGAGCCCTTCCCCGGGAACCTGCTAGGACTCTGCTGTCTCCAAGGAGGGGATGGGGAAGGGGTGTCTGCTGGAGCCTATAACAGGAAAACCTGAAACGGCTGTCATGTGTCCGGAGGAAAGGACACCGGGTCAGTGTGAGCCCTGTGGCCGGAACTCGGATGAGCAGTTTCTTCTGGTGTGCGCCCGTTGGCAGTGCGATCGAGTCTCAGTCAGGGCGCTCTTAAGGAACCTGGGGAGCTTGGTTCCCACAAACTCTGGGCGCGCGCACACATGAGTTATTATACCGTGTGTATACCAACACCCGCAGAGACCAGAAGCAAGTGTTGGATCACCTGGAGTTCCAGGCAGTGGTGAGCCACCTGCCTTGGGTGCTGGGAACAAAACCCAGGTCCTCTGGAAAAGCAGGAAGTGCTCTTAGCCACTGAACCGCCTCTGCAGCCTCTCTCACACAAGCTCCGATGTCATTTCCGCTTGGCTTCTATAGTGTAGCCTGTAGAGCCAATGGTGAGAAGGGGATGAGCAGCACCAACTGTCTACGCCCAGCTCTTCCCGTGACTGACTGTATTTGCTCCTGATAACACCTGTTATTGCTCCCAGTGTTTCCTTGTACTGTGTCCGTTCAGTTCTTGAGACAGGGGCCCACTATGTAGCCCAAGCTAGACCCAACATCGCCATCCTTCCTTGCCACTCATTATTCCCATTTTAAAGGTGCGTGTGCTGGTTACTAACGTGCCGCTGTGACAGAACAGTTGGTGTGAATGGTGTAATGGAGAAAGGATTGGTCTTCGTGGGTTTTGGTCCACAGTCCTTTGCTCTGTTGATTCTGTGCCCATAATGAGGCAGAATGTCACAGTGGCATGAACATTGGCAGAGGCCACTACCCTCAGGCTGGCAAAAAAGCAAAGGGGAGCTGGGAAAAGATAGTGCACCCACCAACACATCCTCAGTGACCTAGTTACTCAAGCTAGCCCTGCCAATTAGAAACAAATCCTTCTCTGGGATACTCATATCCAAACTGTAGCGATGAGGAAATGAACTAAGGGAATGCCGTAGAATCATCTAGTCTACAGCCAACAAGAGGCAGAGCAAGGACTGAAATCCGTGTGATACTATATTTCACTTATTTGTTACTTTTAATTTAAAAAAAAAAAAACACAGTAAAATAACTGTCAGAAATTTAAATCCAGGGGCTGTAGAGATGGCTCAGTGGTTAGAGAGCACCGGCTACTCTTCCAGAGGACCTGGGTTCAATTCCCAGCACCCACATGGCAGTTCACAACTGTCTGTAACTCCAGTTCCAGGGGATCCAACACCCTCACACAGACTTACAGGCAGGCAAAACACCAAGGCACATGAAATAAAAAACTAATTAATTAAAATCAGGTATTATTAAAAGTATATTTCGATATGACCAAACTCTATATTTTACTTTATCTTTCAAATGTTCTGATCTGGGATGGAAAGATGGCTCAGAGGTTAAGAGCACTGGCTGTTCTTCCAAAGGTCCTGAGTTCAATTCCCAGAAACCACATGGTGGCTCACAACCATCTATACTGAGATCTGGTGCCCCCTCCTCTGGAATGCAGGCAAAACACTGTATAAATAATAAAGAGATAAATATTTTTTAAAGTTTTAAGTATTTTAATTAACAGAAATTAATAGATGTGATTGAGCAAAAATAGACTATTTGGAGGTTAATATGTAGATGAAGCCCTTATATTTAGCAACAAAGGTCTTGTTCATTCACATCTCTGTGGAAGGGAGTAGAGCTGTTTCTTATTGTGGCAATATGGTCATCCTGTTTATATCCAAATGTTATTTAACATTCAAATCCCAGTAATGCCCATCTTCCATGTATCTTTCTCCTGTCTTTTGAGAAATGACTTTTTAATTTCTCCAGCTGTACTCGTTGTATTGAGCACATGGTTTAGTATATAATTATTCCCCAATTATAATTAGAGTGTTTGCAGTAACAGGAACCCAACTTAGCCCACTTGCTGAAACAACAACAAAAAAGGTCACACAAAATATGCGAAGCGATTGTTTTATAACAACTGGATTGAAGGGTTTGGGATTGCAGGCAAACGTCTGAAGGTACCAGAAACAAGCAAGGTGCCAGCTTCCCATCTTGAGAAAGTCTCCAGGCGGTGACATGGAAACGGGGGACTTGGGGAGCACCCAGGTCATTCCCTGAGTAGAAAACCTGAGGGACAAGAAAAACCAAAGCAGCTAAACTGTGCACAACAAAGCACCAAAGGAGAGAAGCTGCCACAGAGTGAAAACTCCTGCAGCTCCCTCTTGAGCACGGTTCTGATCTGTACACAAATGTGTCTCCCCCTCATGCTTTCAGAGGACCATTTAGAGAGCAAGTCTACCCTCAGAGATTTCACAGACGACAGATTTACGACAGAGAACAGAGAGAGGACACTTGATAGAGAAGGGGCCATCCTTTCAACAGCCTTGGACATCAGCATTTAATTAACAATGGAGGGGACCTTGCTCCACACCTCACACACAACTCAAAGCAGGTCGCTGACCTAAATGAAAAGTGTGACACTGAGAAATAGCTACAATAAATAGGAATCTACTAGCTTTAACACCAAATGCATGGCCCATGAACAAAAACAACAAAACTTCACCAAAATCTAAAGTCTACTTATCAAAGTCTCTAAACAAGATGCAAAGACAAGCCATGGACAGGAACAAAAGAATTTCAAATCATTCATCTGATTTGATGACACGAGGAAAATACTCATGTTTTGGAATATATAAAATCCTTCAGAACTGAGCGAACTGATTTACAAAATTGGTAAATCATTTGAACATGGTCTTTGCCAAAGAAGTGACAGCACTTGGCTGAGGAACATGGATGGCAAATCAGTCGCTACAGGACGCTCAACAGCTGAGGTAGAGTCAAACTGGGTCGTACAAGGTTAGGTTGGGCAACTTAATGAGACCCCATTTCCAAAGACGAAGAAAACAAGAAGACTGACCATCATAATGAGGATTCCAAGGAACCAGGCTCTCATACCCTAGTAAAGGGAATGCAGAGTAGGTCAAGCACTCTAAAAGAACTGTTCGTCAATTTCCCAAACACAGGCCTATACCACATGGGCCAGCCACTTTGTCCCAGGACTTAACCCAAGAGAAATGAAAATATATGTGCATTCTTACATAAATTTTCATGGCAACCGTATTCATAAGTCTCAAAATCTGTACATTCAGATGCCAATAATAAATGAATAATTAGATGGATTGTGGCATCCTGTACAATAACAGGCTCTCAGCAAAATGAAGAATTAAATTCTCAAATACTGAGAATTTCCCGTGTTCACCTGTGTCAAATATATCAAGGAATTTTGTGCCTTTATAGCAACTTATAATATGTCCATCTGCCCTCAATAAGGCTTTTTACATAGTTTTATGTAAACTAAAGTATAAGTTTTTTAAAAAGACAAGCCAGGAGTGTCATGATCAGATTATCTTTTTTCCTAACAGAGCTGTGAGCAAATAGTATGTACTTATATGATATAATAAATATATGGCTTTAAGTTAAGCAAAATCTTTGTATTTTTCCCGTAGATGACATTTGAAAGACAGAATGTCGGCATCTTTTAAAGTTTTTCTCTCTGTGCTAAGTGAAATACAAGTAATCTTATTAATTTATTTAAACAAAACAAAACAACATGTATTCAAGTATTTCCAAAAGACAATCAAAACAGGACAAAAAATAATCAGAAAAAAAAATTAGCAAACAGGCTTGCAAGAACAGTTTAAATGGTGTCTTAAAATAAGCTGAATGGAAATAAACCTTACCCTATATGATTCTAGTGAGCGTAATGGTGGAAGGGCAGCTTGTATTTTTCCCAGAGTTCTTACCTAGGAGTCCCATTATTTGTCTGAATTCTGTACCACTCTCAAATAGATACTGAACTTAAATAGCTATTTCTAACATAATGTGGTAATAGTTCATGTTTGTGAAGTGCTCCAAAGTCAGTTGGAACTTGCAAATGGCCTTCAAGGTACTTCTAATTTGTTTCAAACATGGGTTATATCTCCCCAAACAGTGTTGTTACAGGTTGATGAATCTTATCAGTGTACCCAATGAGGCAAGAAATATAAGTTTGTTTCTTTGTGCCCAACAGGTTTTCAAAGAGCTGTTACAGAGCGACTACTTTCTGAAGTCTGAACTTTCGTGTATTGCCTCCAAGCTCCAAGGCAAGCTGACTGCCCTTGACGAAGCAGAGAAGTCTCGTGGATTCTTACCTGGCCTGGCCACAGCGAGCTGCATCAAGGAAAGCAGGTCTGTTTGGCACCCCGTCCCGCTTCACTGAAAACGGGAGCCACACTAAGGCTGTCTTTATTTTGTGATCATGTCCAAAGAGACAGCATGCCTTCATCACCATGGACAGACACAATGGCCCTGGAGACGAGGTAATGGAGTTCTTCAGAAGGTTTTTGTAGTAAATGTTTAGAGGCTGCCTTAATATGTCGAATTAATTTGGTGTTTACGGTAAAATGGGAACTTTTCCAATTTCATTTTCTTTAGTGCTTTTCAAAATGTTGAGCATCTTGGAATATAGCGAAAACTATTTGCTTGGAGAAGGAAATTGCTATTTTTTATTATTATTCAAATGGTTGAACTAGTAGATTGAAAATTTGTACAGAAAGGACTCAAGAGATACAACCGGGGCTGGAGAGATGGCTCAGAGGTTAAGAACACTCACTGTTCTTCCAAAGGTCCTGAGTTCAATTCCCAACAACTACATGGTGGCTCATAACTACCCATAGTAAGATCTGGTGTGCAGGCAGAATGTTGTATAAATAATAAATAAATGTTATTTTAAAAGAGAAAGAGAGAGAGAGAGAGATACAACTGACAAAAGAAAGTTACCCAAAAAAAGGGGGAGCAAAAGTAATTTAATGTCACGTTTCTGTGCTTTTCAGTCGGAAGACACTAAGAAATCACAATGGGTACAGTTCCCACCCCCCCCCCCCAATTTAAAAAGTCAGCGAGAAACATTTTTATCATGTCAAACAGTGCTCAATGTTCTGGAATGGTGTGTATTTACATTTGTAGCAGGGTCACTTTCTCTCAGAAGAGGACAAATCATATTAGTGACGGTAACATCCCTTCCTACCTACTTACAATATTCGAAAATAAGTGGAATCAGCTTAATATAAAAATTTTCAAAGAAAGTCTCGAAGAGCCCATTGAGAAAGCATCTTTTGTCTTTAGATACATGAATAAATATATTCAGTAGAACAATATATAGGATTCCTTCTTGGTGTGGAAGAGAGGCTAGAAGAAGGAAGCGTGCTGGAGAGGAGAGGGTGTGCCTTTGTGCATTTACTCATCTATATATTAAGACCTATATTATTTGGGAGCTTTGGTAGGGGTGGGGCTCCAACAGCGATGAACGATGGACACAGTTCTAACTGTCTAACACTGAAATTATTGCTGTGTTAATAGATCCCCATGCTAATAGATTCCCTTGCCATGGAAGGTGAACAATGGATCTAGAGATCTCAAGAAGCTTGCTGAAATGGCCAGCCATGAAAACATACATACTAGTAGCATTGTACAGACTCAAAAGATCATATTTGGGAACATATATGTATATACATATTTGCATGTAATAACAATTAATGGAAAAAGAGGCCATGAATTTGAAGGAGAGTGGTGAGGGCTCTCTGGGAGGCTTTGGAGGAAGGAAAGGGAAAGAAGAAATGCAATTAAAATACAATGTCAAAAATAAACAGGAAAGCTCACAGAGCCTCTTAAAAAGAACAGCTTTCTAGCAGAGAAAGTCAATCTTGCAAGTGGGACTGTTCTGATCCTCACAAATTTAAAAGAAAAAGAGGTGGACCTCGGTGCCCAGTGACTTACCCCTCACTGATATGGCCAGTCTGCACTCTGCCCACAGCCCATCAGATTTGTACCATCAAATAGGGAAGGGGGATGGTTTGGTAACATGATGGTTTTGTAACATGGTCACGAAGGGGCACTGAGCACGCCCCTAGAGGACAGCTGTGGGACTTTCCGGTGACAGGTCCCTCTTTGGAGGAAAAGTCATAGGGATCCCAAGGGGACTTTTACATCCGAGTAAGCATACACTTCCAAGCTATCTTTTCTGCAGATTCATTTCTCAGGAAGCTTTACAGTTCAAAAGACAATCAACCCAGTCCTGATCCAGAAAAAGACAAGGAACCATTTACGTTGTTTGAAAGGGAACGGACTATATTTGCATTACACCGTGGTAAATCAGTTAATTTAAAATTCTGACATGTGCTCATGATGCCGTTGGTCAGCGTTACCCAGAAAGGCAAACGTAGAGCAGAAATTGTCACAACCACATGAAGACAGTCAGTGTGGCTAGTTGATGTGAACAGTATCACAATGCAAAATCGAGAGTCAGTGAACAGCTCATGTTTGTGATTTTTCACAGTTTTATGCACAAGAAAAGTGATGTTTCATGACAAATTTATTTAAGCCATCAGGTCACATTGTTTTATCTAATGGTTTCACTATTTTTTGTTTTTTTGACACGTAATGTTGGGAACAGTGATATGGCTGAGCAGGTAAAGGCCCTTGCTGCCAGGCCTCAGGACCTGTATTCGATTTCCAGAACCTACAAGGTAGAAAGAAAAATTTTAGAAATTGATCTCTGACCATCACACATGAGCTGTGACACAAGGGCCTTGGAACACATATAATACCTATGCACACATAATAATAAAAACATGTTTAAATTTTCTAAATAAATGTGGTAACTTAGGATTGACAAACTGAATTTTTATATGCATGCCTAAATGAAAAAGAATTCTCTTTCTCCCCACATACAGCATATAGAAAGTAATATTCCCAGTGAATAAGCTGTCTAGCTTAGCAACCATTAACTAAAACACTCCCTCCCTTTGATTCACCTCACCAACACCTATTCTTGCCGTATAACACCAACACCGATTATGGCATCATTTCTTTGTCAGTCGTTTTTCTAGCAATTACCATTTTCCCTGTCTTGCTCGCAAAGCGATAAAAGAAACTATGGCAGAAATGCAAGTTTTGTCCTTGGCATCCAGGCTTGCACTGTAATGGATAGCAGGACCCAGCAGGGCCTCCTGGGCACTGACCTATGCAGAAAACTTAATCATTTTTAGTTTGGATATAATCTCCACCCAATATCCTTTGCACTAGGCAGTCATTATCATAAAGGGAGACGCTGGCAGTCTCGCTGTCACAGACGCTTCTGTCCCAAGGAATGTTCCCTGAGGCTCAAATGACCCTTCCTGGTGTGACAGTGAAGAGAGACCAGTTCCCTAGAATCCAAAAATAGTGGAATGTACTCAGGGGTTGGGATTCTTTGCATTTTATTTGGGTGCTTTCAAAATCCATCTGTCAGCACAACTCTAAACTGTTTTCTAAGACCAAACCTGCTCTGCACAGGAAGTCTCTCTTAAGAAGACAGGAGCTTTAGGACAGTAGTAATGTGAGTGAGTGTGATGGGTGATTTACTCTGCAGCAAAACTTAGCACTTTTGATTAATTTCTTTAAAAACAAATCAAAACCCACCGACCACCCTCAGTCACCTATCTTTAGTGAACTCCTAACTGTCAGTGAAAGCCCAAATCCATGTATTTCCCTAATGGGAACTAAATTTAACCATTTCCCATGGTTTGAAACATTTGGAAAAAAAAAAACATTAGTATTAGAATTACAAAACATAGTTAAGACCCAGCATTGCTTCAGACTAGTTGCTGTGGTTGGAATATTTCAATCTGCCCCCAGTCACTAAACTTTTCCTTACCCCTAATGTGGCAGTAGCAGAGAGTGGGGCTTTGGGGAGGATTTGCTCACGGGAGTGGAATCCTGCATGGGGTTAGTGCCCTAACAAGGTAGATGAGGAGAGTAGCTGCACCCTGGCATGAGCTGAGGCCAGTGTGAAGAAAGCTTGCCTTGAGGAATACATTAAGTCGGAATCTTGTGAGTTCATGTTCAAAAAGAGGCAAACAGCACTTTCATGAAGAAGTTACTATGAGCCAATAATTCAAGAGATCATTTTAGTCTTTCAATAAGTTGTTTACCTCATGAGCACTCAGGATGCCAAGGCAAGAGGCCTTGGCACAACGAGGCCAGCTTGGGCAATATAGTGAGTTCAAGGCCAGCCTCGACTACATAGAAAGACAAGGAAAACAAAGGTTTGTTTTTGCTCCTCTATCATTTAAATTCCTAATCACAGCACTTAGCATATTCACGCTATAAGATTCAAGAAAAGTTCAGTAAAGCCCTGACAGTTTACAGAGATGCAGGAAAGCTACGGGGAAGTCACTAGAGATGTGCAATATCTCGGCAAACACAGCACATTGCCACCCTCAAGGTACCAAAGGAGGGAGAAGGGTGACCCATGACAGCTTCTCCATAGTGGCTTTTGCCTGAAGCCCCCTATGATGTCAGGAGCACAAGCCACTCATCCAGTGAGCCCGTGGACTGTGCTGAATCTCTTCCAAATTCTGTCCACAGATTTAGTGTCCAAATAACATCCACCCTGACGACGCTGAGAACACATTAGAAATGTCATCACATGAAATCATCCACAGGATTCCACAACCAATGTACACAAATCAATCGCTCAAGTTAGATGAAATGTCTGTGTTTGTAAAGATTGATTTTCTATACTCCTTCTCTCTCTAATTAGTTGCTTTGGACATCAATGATTTGCACACACACACACACACACACACACACACAGAAGCTATAATGATTTATTATTATTATTATTATTATTATTTAGGAGTACCAGCAAACCAGAAAGATTTAAGCTCAGCCTTATTAACCCTTTGATGGACTACACATGTGGAATCATGTCACAGTATACATCATGTGTAAAGGAGGAAACAAGTGGAAAGAGGGCTTCAAAAGAAATGGCCGAGTTAGAGCTGTGGTCCAGGAAGGACAAGGAGTGTGTCTTTCACCGTGGAAAGAAAAACATTGCTAACTAGAGCCTGCCACTGTTGCTTACTCTCCTACCACATCCTCCCTCACTCAATCTACCCAAAAGCAGAGCACGAGGCTGTCTTTTAGAGCACGTCATATGTATGGAATGAAATTGTCTGAGGCACAGCAAAGCAAAATCCGGAAATCCAACAAACTGCCTCAGTTTAAAGAAAGGTTGTGCAACGGGATGAAACTTCACATGTAGCCACACTCTCCGCTATTTTAGACACTTGTGTGTGTCTTGGAAAAGCAGTTGAGGACACAGGATGAGGAGTCCTACCTGTGTGTGCTCCCAATTTGGAAAAGCATAATTTTTCCTAAATTATGTACATTTGAAAAAATATTTTAAGTGATGCTGCTGCGCCTGGAATCATGTTAGAGAAACAAAACCAAACAAACAACAACAAAACTGGATTTGTGAAACCTTTAACTAGAATAGGCGTGGTGGCTTTGCATCACACCTCAGCTCAGGACACGGCTCTGGTTCAGGGCTAAGAAGCCAAGCCTGCTTAGCAAACCTGAGGCAAAGAAGTATGTGCTGTTCCCTTTGTATTCTTTCCGGCACAGACACACTTAAGGGACACGATGGACACGAGAGTTCAGGAGAAAAACGACACTGGATTATCCACCAGAAAAAAAAAGAAAAAAAAAAAAAAAAGGCAGCGAAACAGCCTGTTGCTGCTAGTGCTGTGAAATGGATTTGGTTTCCATGCAGGCCAATCACAGAGCACAAACCAAAGGCCCTTTCTTGTGCTTTCCCAGTTTTATCACATGTCCGCTCAATACCTGTACACACCCAAATCTTAACATTTGTGAAAAATAAGAATAAAATTTTGGTAGCATGGCCAAAGTGCTCATCAGGCAAAAGGACTTACTGCCAAGGCTGCAGACCTGGGTTTGATCCCCTGGAACCATATGGTGGAAAGAGAGACCTGACTCCTTATAAGAGCACAGTGAGGCCTGCGCAACCCCCAACATACACACAAAATGAAGAAATAATGTAATAAAAAATTAATTAGAATATTTGGAAAAGCCAGGATAACAGGTCAATCAGGATCAACTACAACATGTAAGACAAAGAAAAAAGAGAACATCTAGTGTTTACTGTATGCGTACATCATACTTAACTCTAGATCACATTTTCCTATTGAATTCTCATAATAACCACTTCCACCTACACGTTACATATGAATGCTTTAAAGAGCCACAACATTAAATGTAGTCACACAAGTGACAAGCAAGTAACAGTAGAGATTTGCACATAAACCCCAGAGGGTCATAAGTGCAGTTTAAGACAGTAGACGTGGGAAGCCGCCCTTTCGCTGGACACTGGAGCCATCTTTGAGGTCAATTACACATCTGGGTCTTGACTGTCTCCTCACACTGGCGAGAGCGGCACAGTTGCCTGAGAGAAAAGCGTGAGAGCCTGGGGCTGAAGTCCTAGCTCTAGCCCTTCCTGCCTTGTTATGCCAGGATGTCTGTTTCCCCTCTTTGAACCACAGCCTCAGAATCCTTCAAATGGAAATGATATTCTTTCAAAGGCTGTTAAGAGGATTTGGTCAAAGTGCTTCCAAATCTATAAAAGCACCGAGCTAGAAACTGTTTCCCATTCTAATATCCTCAGCTTCCTGCAAGACGGGAAACCACACAACATAACATCCGGGGGAGTCACCTAATCGGATGCACCTTAGAAATCATTTTCTAGAGAGAAAAACATTATTATTCTCCATAGCTTACTGCTTGGATGCTCCGCACCCTGATAAAAGGAAGTCAGAGGAAGAGATGCGATGGCTGGAGGGGAGGGCGTGATCCACGCTAATGGCCTGGCACAAAGCCTTGCGATACTCTTGGAAACATATCACCAGCACTGCTCTCATTTGTTAGCTTATTTATCGGCGTGTCCGGAAATGGGAAAGTCCTCAGAAATGTTTTCATTTACACATTATGCTTCTCTACTTCTCAGTCACGCCCGCCACTGAGGTGGGTGTTTTAGATCCCGGTGCTGGTCTACACTCTTTCGAAAAACATCGTATTGGGGTTATCTCCGTGGGAATGTTCTGACAGCTTGACTCTATCGCTTACACTTAAAGTTTACAGTGATATCGTGATACGTACGGTGAAAATTAGCAAACCCGTCCTTATCCATCACCACACATGGTTACCCGTCTTTGTACGTGTGTTGAGAGCACCTAAAATATATTCTCTTAGCAAAGACTCTGGACACAATACACTACTGTTGGCTCTATTTGGTCCTCATTGACCCTCTAGCAATCTTCATCCTTCACACCTTCAACTTTGTACCCTTTGGGCAATAAACTCCCTATTTCCTAGCAACACTGTCCCCCCCCAACATACACATACATACACACACAGTAACCATTATCCTATTTTAAAAGAAGACATGTTTATAGAAAGTAGGAGATTACTCTTATTGTCTGAAAAACTGGCTGTACGGTTTTAGATCTAAGTATCTTCTTTCATTGTTGCTGTTGCTTTTTTTGAGTAACTATTATTTTCTAATTCTCTCTATCTTGTTTTTTCTCCACCTGCAATAAGGTAAAAATAGCTCCCAACGGTTCTATTTCTAACAGAATAACGTAAAGTGTTTTTGCAAATTCTAAAGAACTATTATTGTTATTTATTATCCATCAACTCTGCTAAATGAGAACCTATTTTTTAGTCACCCTAACCCACAGCAATTTAAAATCAATGGTGCAACTCAATGTGAGATAAGAGAAGCCCTTGTATTTATTCCAGAAGCATTTGCACATAAGAGAAGTCCACCCAGTGCACAGAAAGAGGGTGTCTGCATTGACCAGGAACTCCAGAGGGTCTGCCCAGCTGCCTGGACATTCAAACCTGGCACCAAGCAAATAGAGTCCTAAAAAATCACAGTAGTCATCAGGAGGACGTACCCAAGCCATCTGATGAAATCACAGCATCTGGGCACAAAAACATTTTATTTCCCAAATCCCTCTTCCCTGCCCCCACCCACCCCAGCCACACGTACAAACAATCTGGACAGTCCATAAGGCAGAGGATAATTTTAGGGCTTTCCCCAGGGCCTGGCTGGAAGCTTTCCAATCATTTCTTTCTGCCTATGAAATCAGATGCCCTCGTTCTTTACACATGTAAAAAAAAAAATGAAACCAGTTTCTATTCTATTCTGTTTGCAGGATGAAAGGGGAAGATGTGAAAGTCTCACACAGCTTTGCTGCGGATTCTCAGAAAGAAAACTTCCTGCGCTGGAGGAGGAGGCAAAGGGGAGCTCAAGGGGAAAGCAAGGCCAGTTAGCTACCCCTGAGGAGCCTCCACAAGCATGGTCTCAGGTACACAAACACACACGAAGGTTGAGCACTAAGCTGAGGAGTAAAACCACTGCAACTTCCGGATTCATTTTAACTGCTGTCCACGACACGGTGTTGTCCTCGTGGCTGTCCCAGGAGCAAGTACCCATGTGTCCATCTGTCTATGTATCTCCCTGTCTAGGCGTGGCTCTGAGTGTGCCTGACATCCCCCGTCAACCTAGTGTTTCCTGACAGACAACACGTTTTCACACTTGATTCTTGTTTATTGGTGCTCATGATTTGCAAATTGCACTCTACCCTCAATGCATAGGGATTTCTGTTGCCGCCACGAAATCTTGGTCAGTATTTGCTGTCATTTATTCCCTTCGTGATGTGTGAGAGAGACACTCTGGTATTTCTGTCTGTATCTCCCTGGTAGACACTCTGGCATTTCTGTCTATGTCTCCCTGATAGCTAAGATACTGGCCATTCTTCATGTATATAATGGACAGTAGTACTTCTCTTGAGAACTGTCTTTTCCCTGTCTTCATTAAGTTATTTATTCTTTTAGTTTTCGATTTTTTTTTTTTAGTTCTTTGCATGTAATGACAATGAATCCTTTTTTTTGGATAAAGAGCTGACACAAATTTTCTCTTCTATTCTGTAGACTTAGACAACATATTTTAATAAGCGTGAAATTTGGTTTAAATGAACATCAAGAAAAGGTTCATTGGGCAAAAATTACTTGGGAGGATTAGATTTCACACACACACACACAAAGAAAAAAAAACCTTTCTGGTGCCCACTGAGAGAACAGAATAGAAAAGAGAGGTCAAGAGGATTGCATAGACTGATTATGTATGCATAACTGTGAAAATAAGTCACCTTCTCACACCCGTGCTCTGCTACTGTATCACCTTCTCCTCCATCTTGAGGACATTGGGTTCTTTCCAGGTGCCTTGAGGTGTCATCTGGGGAAACTGTGACACGTGAGCCCCTGAGCCAGCCCATGCATCCCAGGGTAAGCAATATCACCTTGTAGGTGAGACCATAAATTAGTGTAGCCCCTCCCACAACAGGCCTTTTCTAAGTTCCTGATACACAGTGGAATTCTACTTAGCTGTAAAGACAAATGAACCCATGGAATTTTCAAGTAAATAGGTGGGATTAGAAAACCCAATACAGAGTGAGGCAACCCAAACACAGAAAGTCAAGCATATGTTCTCCCTTATAGGGGGATCCTAGTTCCAAAGCTTCAGATCTGTGGAGATGATTTAAGGAACCCCTGCTAAAAGGATACTGGAACATCGGGGCAGCCAGGCTCCCCTGTCTGTCTGTGAGCTCCAAGAGGCAGGATATCCCTCTGCTGCTCTGTGTTCTTCACTGGGCTTCCCCAGCAGAATAGACTGGATAGAGCACAACACATCAAACATAATGGAAACTTAAAAATAAACCAAGCACTTTCCCTAGATTAATTAGATCCTGACCACCGCAAGAATTAAACTCCAGTGTCTCTCAGGAGCCCATTCCAGCCTGCAGCCTTCCCGAGAGACCTAAACTATGGTAGATGATTTTATAATCACTCCAAACTGAGTAGCATCATTCCAGAAAAAGATACCTTCATAAGACAAAACCATGGGAGCTCAAGCATTTATAATCATTCCAAACTGAGTATCATCATTCTGCAAAAAGATACATCCACAAGACAAAACCTTGGGATCTCAAGGCTGCCTGGGATTCAGGCTGTCAGCACAATTAAAACACAGCAAGGCACCGACTCAGAAATGCAATGGAATAGTTAGCCCTACCCACTGGATTTAGAAGGCCTGACTCCAGCTGTAAGCTGCAACTGCTTCATCTTTCCTTCTCTGCCTTTCAAATAGAAGCATCTTTAGTCTTTCCTAGTGATACCACGACGAACATTCCCTTCACCAGCAAGTCCCTGCATGCCCAGGATGGCCAGTGGGAGCCTTGGGTGTCTGTTCTCTTTATTACAGTACCAGAAAAAAAATTCACATTTGTATAATGCTTGACAAGTCATAACAGACTTTCATGTCTATTACCACACTGGGGCCTTACATCTTTTCAGTGAGTGAAGCAAATCGAATACTGACAGTTTCATGTCCAGGTCATAGAAGTGGACAGAGGGGAGGGCGTTTCCTCCAGCAGGAAGCCTGGAAGTAGATAAGCCCCTCCTGGAACCCACACCTTGAGATTCCAGCTGCCTGTTCTTTGAAGTTCAAAGCACTGTCACTCCAGCCACCAGCCCCGTGGGCCTCTGTGGGCCTCACCACAGCCACCCTCACTTGACTTCCAGTCAAGTTCAAATACCAGCAGTGAAAGCAAACTTCCAGGCATCCAGGCACCACACGGCGTTTCCAGAGAAGCCAGGCACCATTGCTGCTCCTGTCCCGCTGGGGATATAACAGGAAAGCCCACCGAGTGAGTGTTTCTTTGGAGTAAATTACCCCTGGAGTAACCTAATCTGACTTCTGATCAGAATTCTTCACCAAGAGCATAGAAGAGAAGAGCCTGATGAATAAGCCTTGACTTGCTGCATGGATTTGCTCCACTTGACCTACATGGAGGGTGGGTGTTTGCAAGGCAACTGAAAAATAAAAAGCACTCCAGATTTCATTATATTGCAATCTATGGTTGAATTTCACTTCACTGGCATTTATAATTGGCACGTTTTTCAAGTTCTGTTTCTGCCACCGTCGTGTGTAAAAGTACATTATCGTCATTTACACCCACAGCCTAAGTTAGCTCCAATAGACAAGTCGATAAGACATGGCTGTCACATTTCCATGAAATAAAATTAGATATACCCAGAAGTAAGTTGGTTCCTAGATTCTGCTCAAATAGCATATGGGAGGTTTTCAGAATTAAATAAGCATTGATGGAGCACCTCTATTTTGTTTAGCACCATAGGAGATTCAGAAAAAAAATAGATAGATAGATATAGATATAGATATAGATAGATATAGATATATCATGTTCTAGAACAACCAGAGTAGAGCAGTAACTTAGGCCATGGATAGGCCAAGATAAAGGTTTATAATAAAAATTGCATTTCCTGTTATATATGTCAACTTCTATTTTAGTTAATCCTCATAATAACTCATAAGACAGATATCACTGCCATTCCATGGTTACAGGACACAAAACTGAAGCACAGAGCAAAGACATGTTGAATTAAGGAAACTTAGGAAGGTGTGAGAGCGCCTGTGTGCTCGGAGCCTCTCTGTCAGATGTGGGGATAGGAGCTGACTCCTTGCTATGGTCCTGAAGATTGAACAGGTTCAGTCAGGAAGACAGGAAGAGTGACTCAGGTGTCGCAGAGGGTGGCAGGTCCCATAAACCAAAGCATGAATTTATACCTGACATGTAAGGACGAGTAGGAGAATGGGAAAGTGGACAGTGGACTGGACTAGGTGGGGTGGGACACCCAGTAGAAGGCCTTAGGAACCACCCAGAATAACTTGAAGACCAGAGAAGGAACTGGGAACGTGAGGGTGAAAAGGGCACACTGGTACGCACACGCCGACGTCAGGATTGAGGGGAGGGGAGATGTGCAGGGCAAAAGCAATTAGTGACAGACTGTGAAGTCCCCCACACACCCACACCCACCGCTCCTTGATTACAGCGGGTTCTCAAACAATGTCACGTCGGTGGATGAAGAGGGCTATGACTTTTAAAGGTATAAATCCAAGAAAGAATGGGCAGGCTTCACTGATACGTTGCCCAGTAGATCTCACCCTTCCTAACGCTGTCACCTTTCACACCGTTCCTCATGTTATCGTGACCTAACCATAAAACTATTTTGTTGCTACTTGGTAACTATCATTTTCTTACTGTTATGGATTGTAGCGTAAATATCTGATATGCAGGATATCTGATATGTGACACCACTACCCCCAAAGGGTTGCAAACCATGGGTTCAGAGATGCTGCCACAGACAAAAAGGAAGACAGAGACACAAATGAGTCAACCCAGTAAACTCTAAGAAAAAAGAGGCTGGGTGGGACTGGATGACCAAACCTTGGAAAGAAGAATTGAGTCTCAGAAGGACACAGAGGGCACAAATACAGCCTCCATTTTAGTTTTAAAATGTAGAGACCTGGAAGGGATTATTGATGAATTTCAGGTATCTGGAGAAAAGAGGCCCAACCTATGTTTAAAATGCACCAACTGTGAGAGTCACAGTCCTGACTCACTACAAATTCCAAACAATCAAAGTTGCCATTTTGTTCAGAAGCTACCTTCAGAGGCAACAGTACATAGGTAGAAGTTTGCCGACATGAATGCCACTTGCTCCTGGAACTGTTACATTTTATCTAAGATGCATAAAAAAGGGAACTCCTCATGCACAGGAAGACTCCAAAGCTGAAAGAGCTACACAATGGGATGCAGCAAAGAGTTAAGCTCCAAGCCCTGCTCCCTGGGACTTGCCGCCAGCACTGGCCATTTGGCAGCTATGAAACACCAGCCTTTCCTTATCAAAATACAAAGAGGAAAAGAAATCATCTAACAGTTTCTCAGCAAGAAGCCATTAGACAGATGTAATCATAATGGGACCAAACATTCCTCTAAATAAAATGTGCACATTTAAGACTGCACACAGTGTTTAAAAGCAGCGAACACAAAGGTAAGGAGAGTTGCCCTTGCATACACAATGGCTCAGATGTTGCAGCAGTTCAATTGGCCCATGGATAGAAATGGCGATTTTGTGGGACAAGCCCAGGATCCATTAGCTTAGAATTCAAATGATCCTCATAGAAAGCCCAGCTGTGGCAATGGGCGCTATTATTCTCCAAGTAAACCCCTCTCTTATGATCAGTCACTCACATCCAACGGCAGAAGGCTACAGCCAGGCTTGTCTGAGTTATTTGCTTCAGAAACAGCCTGACCAAATGGTTCTTTTTCAGGTGCTTGAAGCCCAGTAGGATGACCAAGTAGATCAGATGGTACAGGAGTCTGTTAACAGGCAATAAGAGTTCAACTATTCACTTAGTGAACAAACCAATCTAATGGGCAAATGAGAGAGGGCAGGAGCCAGGATAGTTGGCAGTGGGGCAGAGTTGACAGAAACACAAAACTGGAAAAGTCCACAAAATGTGGCCTTGCTGTGAGTGCAAAACACGAGAGAAATAAGTGGAAATTCAGGCACATTGTTTAAAAAGCATGCCACAAAATATGCACAGGATAAGATGTCAAAACTTTTACCCAAATGCTTTGCAATTTGGAAAGCAGGATATATCAAAGGTAGTTTAGTGAGTTAGTTATTTGAAGCCCTGGAAACATTTTTCCTTGAGAAAATGTTACTCATGATTCCTGGCTTCCCATGATACAACATTTAGAATCTCCTATTGATAGTGTCATAATGCCTACCTACAGTGCGGGGATAATGGGGTAATACAAATTGTTTTGTAAAAAGAGAACCTTATTATCTATTATCCTACACAGAAATCCCTTTCAAATTATGAGTTACGACCCATGAAATCATTTTAGTCAGTCTATACCAGTTTGTCTTTTAATGGAATGGAAGAAATGAGATGCAAAGAAAAGCATTGCAAAGATCAGAGCGTGTCTCATGGTATGAGAAAAGCCATTGTTCTTGCAACTTAATTTCAGTGTTATAGTTTTATATAAATAAATATATATATATATATATATATATATATATATATATATATATACAGTGTGCAAAGCAAAATATCTTTCTTACTGTGAGTTACAGTCAAAACAGCTTGAGTGTCTCTAGAAAGGGCTCCCATGGGGTGCTGGGAAAGAAGATGGTGTTTAATATGCTAAATGGATGATTGGTTGAACGCATTGACAAACACATGGAGAATGAACAATAGGATGGTGGTCATGGACCTCTCGGGCACAACCTTGACCCTGGCGATGGGAAATTTGCTGTCTCTCGCATTTTTATACAAAGGCAGTGAGGTTGGAGAACTGGCCAGCTGCAGCTCTCTGTGTGCAGGTCCCTTGGCCTGGGGTGTGATCACTGGAAAGGCAGAGGCTATAAACAGGGGGAATGGGAACCAAAATATATGGGTATGTGGGTTCTGGGGAGAAGAGAAGCATAGAAAGACACCACTGTCTGATCTTTTATATGAAAAGACATGATGATCTGTTAACTCTGAATTTCATATGAACTTGAACAAATACTTTACTGGCTATATACATGTATATATATGACACGACAGGGTTCGAAGATCAATTTGATCTATCAGACACTTATTTGATGCAAAATCATGTGAAAACATTATGCTAAGTGCAAGAGAAGGGAAAAGTGCATCATTTCTGAGACTGAAGAGACTCATCACAGTGTCAATAAATTAACATGTATTGAGCACTATTTTAAGTAGTTTGTGGGAATTAATTAATTTAACCCTCAGTTCCCTGCATTAAGCACTGTAATCCCCAATGAAGACATAACTGGAATAGTTTGAAATTACATACACACACACACACACACACACACACACTGCTCAAAAGACCTGTAGTAACAGGCCGGATATTGCGCAGGGAATAGATCTGAAGGAGATATCAGAGTGGAATATTGAAGACAGATGAAACTTCAACACTGAACATTAGAGGAAGAAAATTTCAGGCGTCAAAACAGCATTCAGGTGTCAGGGCGAAAACAAGAAGTGGAAGGAAGAACACTAAAACTACCAGAATACTAAGAACATAACAGAACAAAGGGGAGACCAGACAAGACCACCAAATTGTAATCAACTATGGAGAAGGTCCATGTGCCATACTGAATCTGCATATAGTTGTAAACCACCAAGGAATTTGTAACAATTAAATGATCACCATATTATGCCGGCCTTTTAGAAACATGATTTGGTATAGAATACAAAAGACTGAACAGATAAGAGAAACGTCGGAGGCCAAGAAACCATGTAAGTCAACGCAAGTGTCTGTCAAGAACTGTGGCCAAAAGCCCGGGATTTGTTTCCTAGACTAGATCTTTAGCAGGTGGGTAACACTGGACAATTCATAGACTCACTCTGAGCCCGGGCTTTCTTGTTCGTGAAACATACACTAATTTCACAGCATTCTTGGGAGAATAAGGAAACTTGTTATTTTGCACAGCGAACACAAGCTAATGAAAAATGTTCCGCAAAATGGAAAGATAGTACAGGAAAACACTGTACAGGCAGCTGCTACCTCTACAGGCCCACCGCAACCACCTTGAATGTTTCCCAAAAATGACTTCTCAAAGTTCAATCAGCCTTTAAACGTCCCTGGGAGGGAGCAAAGCTCCTGTTGTGCCAACAGTGACATGATAAGGACCATGAGAGAACCTTTCCCTCTTTTGAAAACTGTATCTGGGGAAGAAGAGAGACAGCCCAAGCCAAAACAAACTGTGGGTTGCTCTTCTCATCCCTGGGACTAAATACTCCACAAAAACAACTTGAGGAAGGGTTTGTTTTGTCATTTGGTCTCGCAGTTTGAGGATCCAGCTCCCCATTCTGGGACAATTACGGCAGCAGGAATATGAGGCCACTGGTTTCATTGCCCCAAGCGCAGCTGAGATCGTGTAGAATATGTTCCTAGAAAAACGTGATGATAACTGATAGCTACCGGATACTATGCATAGTAGAAAGCCAAGCTGTACGTACACTTAGACAGCAATGCTGGTCGAGACAGGTCTGAACTTATAGATGCTATCTGATCCATGGCCACTCTAGAGGCTGCACCCAGGAAGGCATGGATCACTCCCTTTGTGTAAGAGCTGAATGAGTTCACCCAACATAGGTGACTCCTTAAAGATGCTCCATTGGGTCAGCTAAGGGTGACAGGAAGGAAGAGTGCAGCTACACTGTGCAGTGGAGGAGAGCAGCAGGGACGATGGAGGCACTAGTGCCTGGATGCCTTCTTCTCCGCCAGGTCTTAGAAGACAAAACTGGGCTACAAGTAGGGAGCATGACCATCTCGCCATAACTCAAAGGGAACAGAATGCCAGGGACACACACACACACACACACACACACACACACTCCTAGGTCGGGAAACACTCTCATGAATGCTTCTAGCCTAGATCACAGAATATAGAGAAAACCAGCTGTGTCTGTAAGCGGTCTGCCTGGGGCTGGCACAAACATTCCAAAACCGCTAGGCTGGTGCTCAGGCCACGTTGTGGTCCTCCAGTAAACTTACTGCCCTTCACTTTTTCCCCCCTACAATTTTTTAATTGTCCCAAAGACTTGGGTTGTTTCTGTTTTGTTTTGCAGATTTCCATATCTTACTAAGGAAAACAAAAGGAAACAAAATGCCCATTAAGGCGCTCTGGCTGCAGTACGCAGGCATGGCCTGTGCTGAGTCTCTAGAGGTAGTGCAGGCAGGCATACACTGGAGCTGTTTTGCAATCCCAGAGACTTTTTACCCCTGTTTTTTTGTTTGTTTGTTTGTTTGTTTATTGTTTATTTCATCACAACCTGTCACCTCTTCGTTTTAAAAAACTGCAGATGCATAACAGGTCCTAGCCTCCATGCTCATCGGAAAGAATCTCTCTTGCACACGTACTTGGCTGATGTGAGATGGAACTACGTTCTTGGTCACAGTCTCACCAAAATGAAACCAAAGGCTATACATTGTGACAATGCCCACTTCTTTTTCCTGATTTCCCTGAACTAAAGGGAGCATTCAGTGTAGAACTGTTGGTATTTGCGGATTAAATGCTGCCCTTATTCTTCCAGTTCCTTAGCATTTTCAAGATATTAATATTCAGAGAGGCTTATTTCTCTTCCACAATTCTCTCCATCCCAGACGTAATAAGCCGAACCACACCCTTCCAAGGAGCAATAGAATATAGCCAAAAGACACCCACAGATTGCATTTCTGTATCAGCTCCACCTCGCTTTGGACACCTTTCCTCCATTGGCACTGATGAAATGTGATACACATCTTAGGTCGATTCAGCCAACAGTAACTCCACTGTTTGTAGGAAGATAGTGAGAAGAGATGCTGAGGGGAGCTCCTGCCTCTGGATGGGTGTGAAATAGCTCAAAGCAAGATCTAAGGAGTTACCAAGGACGGAGGGACTTCTCTTCCCCTGGAATTTCTCAAGGCCACTCTTGTTAGAAAATAACAATCATCTAAAAGTGTGTGTAACTATTGGGGGGGGGAGGTCAGTGCTTCTCTAGAAGCCAAGGTGAGGCACCTGTTGACTAGAGGAACACATGAGCACGTATCCAAAAGGCAATCTGTGCACACACCAAAATCTCTTGGTGGAGGGTTTTGGAATTTTACAACAAAAATCCCAGCCCTGATGAAGGGGAACTGTCAGAGAAGAGCGATTTTAAAGGAGCACCTCGAGTCTCCAGATTGGCCACCTAGCATCTGCCTGACACGCTGTCAGAAGATGCCAAGGAAGATGGCTAATGGTGCCGCAAGCCTGGAAAAACTTCCCCTTTCTGGACCCTTCATCTCTTAGGTCTGAGCTTCCACCTATGCTTTCGCCTGCCTCTTCCTGCTCTGTCTTCCTTTCCCCAAGCTCCTCCCTACCACTCCCTGCTTATAAGTACATAAATAAGCAAGCAAACAATTCAGTACATATCATCACATAGCAGATTGTGGCTTGGATAGCTTGAGCTGTAAAACCACAGGGGATGCATCCACATGATCTCAGGAGAACGCCTAGGACGGCAAAGGTGAAGGGGGCCAACAGGCAGCTGAGGCAGATGCTGAGAGTTTGGGGCAGGAGTACCTTGCTGAAGGACATGCCTGACAGAAGACACCCAAGTCTCTATCTCTGTCAGTCTGGAAACTGCTGACAGTGAGGACAAGGCAAGGAGGGTTATGAGACAGGGACAAGGCTAGTTGACCTGGCCAGAGCCAGGCCCTCTGGTCCTGGCCTGCTTGTCAGGCAGTCTGTGGGAGAGGGCAGGAGCGATAGAGACAAAGGGTATTCTGTTCTGAGCGTAGAGTGTAAAAGGTCACTCAGCAGGAACTGTCCCTACTGAGTGGCCCGTATTCGGTCTCATATAAAACGCTGATGCCGCCATTTCCCCAGGAGGATGAACAAGCCAGCCAGCCAACTGCCAGCGAGCAAGAGTGCAGCAGGGGGCACTGCCACCAGCGCAGGTGTGAGCAATTAGGTGTGCCCGCCTTCAGAAGGCGCGATTTGGCCGATCCCATCCAACCCCCCACTCCCCAGCGTGTCTCACACCAGAAGAAATGAGTTAACTTACGCGGAGTTTACTATGCCTCGCTGGAGGTTGGGGGAAGGGAGCAAGACTGTGGACACCTTTGGGAACGAAAGGTTGTTTTCCGTTACTAATTTAGAAAAAAAGTCAAGGCGGGCAGCGGGAAGGGTGTGCAGGCGACGCCTCGTTCTCCAATGTGCCTAGCACGTCCCTGCCAACTGGGGGGAGAAAAACAAAACGTGCAGCAAGGTCTGGGGAGGAAGGAATTCAAGCTCCGCGGCTCCTACCTCCCCAGCACCACCCTCCCAGGCCCCGCCCCAGAAGTCCTCCAGGTGAGACGCACATGCCAAGCGGCGGGAACCCTGGCAGCGACGTGTCATCGCCCCTGCAGGACACACCCTCCACCTACCTCCAGCACGGGAGAGGCGCCCTTGCTCGGCAACGTGCAGCCCAGGAGCGCCGCGAGAAACTTTGCCATATACGAGCAGGGAGGCAGGGTCCCCCTCGCGCTGGCTGCCAGCGTCCTGCAGAGCCGGGCTGGGCAGGGCGGGCTGAAGACCGTGGACCAGGGCGAGGGCGGGGGATGCGCCCGCCAAGGCTGTCCCGTCGGGGTTGGGGGGTGTCTCCGGGCCTGCCTGCGGGGAGCTCGCCGCCGCCGCCGAGGAGGTGCCCGGGTGAGAGGAGCAGACAGCCCCCAGCCTCCGCGCCGCGGGAGCCCCGGCCGCGCTAGCCTTCCCCGCTGAATGTCACACGCTCGGTAGTAAAGGGAAGGGCCCCGCCGAGGGGGTGTCGGGAAGGCCAACGGCGCACGACCCGCGGAGGAGGCGGCGGCGGGCGCTGCGAGGCGACGCAGCGACAGCCCGGCCCGCCCATGCACAGGGATGCAGGCGACGCTGCCGGCCGCCGGGTGGGCGCAGGTGCCGGCAGCCTCGCCGAGAGCTGGCAGCAAAGGCGGGAGGGGGGCTGCTCACCGGAGTCGCCTGGTGACCCACTTCCCCAGTTTCTGCTCGGTTTGCGACAATGCAGGTGGGAGGGGAGGGGGCCCAGGTCGGCTGACCTGGTGAGGCACCACGACAGAACGACAGAACGCGAACTGCCCACAAGGGCTCCCCAAGGCCCGCGCCAGCTCCACCCTTCCAGCAGGGATGGAGATGGCTCCAAAGCAGGATGAAGAACCCCATTCCCTGTGACCGTGTCACACGTGAGCCCCTGTCGCTGGGTGGGAGTTGCACAAGTACACCCTGAAGGGGAGAGGGCGACTTTGGGTGGCCACAGCTCTCTCCCTTCTAGGCAGGAGGACCCAGAATGGGCAAGGCTGGAACCTGGACACTGCTACACACAGGTGCGGCCTCTTGTCCTTCCAAGAACCAGCCTGGAAGGGTGCTCTTTGAGACTCGGGACAAGGGGCCAGCAGGACATTCGAGTTTCACTGCTCACAGCCATAACTGCCACTACTGATGATGATCCTGAGCTGCAGTAAGCCTGGAGCTATCCCATTCTCTGCCTCTTCATTAGCTGCACCCAGACTACCCCGCAGGTGGGGTCAGGCTGTGGTCTGGAAAATGCTGACCGACTGTGTCAAAGCCAGAGGTTCAGAAACACAACAGGGCCCCTAGAAAACGTGCTGTTAAATCCCCCGATTTTTGTATACGAAGTATGAGGGCTAGAGAGCCTTTACACTCTCAGGCCTGCTCAGCACAGTCATGGCACACAGTAGGCAGGCCGCAAACTCTGGCTGGAGGGGGGCAAGAGAAAATGGGTGTTAGGTGGGTTGTAGTGAGTATGAGAGGTTTCCTGACTCTCTGCCCTAACTCACTGGTGCAGCAAATACAATTCCGGGGAGAAAGGAGAGGTGTCATTGTAACCCCACGCCATAGCCCCCCAAACACTTTCAGCCAAAATGCCTTTCACAGTACAAAGCTGATCAAGAACATGGTTTATTTTAGACCCACAGTTTTCCTATAAATAAGTATTTTTAAACCTACGGCATATTCACGACGCCCACGATGCTTCTCATCACCCCCACCTCTAACAGAACTAAGTCCCCCCAAGATTCAGACTGTCTGGCTTCATCTTTTGCCAACAGCCAGAGAAAACACTTGCATTTAAAGGGTTTGTGCTGTTGCCTCAATCCTAACGCCTTCCTATCTGAAAACCAACTGATTAGCCTCCTTCACTGCGTCGCAAGCAATGTTAGCTCAGCCACAGAGGTGAGGCTGGTAGTGCTGTTCTCGAGAAGCGTGCAGACTCCTCTTACCACAGGCCTGTTCTGAGGACCGAATGGAGGTATATACTTAACACTGCTTTATTTTGTCACACCTGTAAAAAAGAACCCAGGGTAGCTATTGGGTCCCTTCAACACGGCTAGCCCCTGTTTTAAAAGTGAGAAACAGAATAAAAAAAAAAAAGACTGTCAAAGACCACATAGCAGGTTAACGTCAAAGTCAGCCACACATCTAGAACAGCTGGAATCATGGGACTTTGGCTATTGCTCCCTATAATAGCAGTGAAAGGTGGGGACCAGGGCAGAGGACAGGTGGCAGTCATTTGGGGACAGAGGGTGGCAATAGGAGGAGCAGAGAGAACACCACAGTCACTGTCCATACACTTGCTAGGGGCCAGCTGGGACAGAGAACTAGATCCTAACTGAAATGAGAAACCCAGGAGCCACCCTGGTGACTCCTGAACAGGAGCTCCTGTTTTCCTGATGATACCACCTGGGTGTTTCCTTGTGACCTGGACACTTTCCTCCCAGGAGCTGTCTGCCTTGTATCCCTTCCTCCTTGACATCTTGCGTCTAGCAGCATCAGGAAGAAACAGACGCATCTGAAAGGTGGCTATGCCCTTACCCGGCCTGGATGGCATGAGCTATCCGCAGGGCCATGCTAGGTCTGTTTCCTGCTGTCGCTGGTAGAGCAAGGACAGGGACCCAAGACAAAAAGGAAAAAGAAAGACAGGAAGGAAGAGAGGAAAGGAGGGATGAGAAGGGAAGAAGGGAAGGAGAGCTGGAGGGAAGGAGGGATGGAAAGAGTGACCGATGTCATCTCTCCCTCCTCTCCTTTGAAGACTTGGGCTGCGAGAGCATTAGCTAGAGAGCTGTTGATATTTTAATCCAGTGTTTTACTCTTTAGCTTTGGTCCTAAGGGAATGATCAGAGGTTACTCTACTATAGTGCATCTTAAACTGAGTCTTTTCTACCGGCGTGGTGTACACCAGGGTGAGGGGTGGGCCTAGCAGTGCACAGCCGGGTGAAGGGGCAGGCTTGCGGTGGGATGCTACCATTGAGGATCTTCCAGCAAGCAGCTAACACTGTCCAAAGCTCCACTTCCTCACCTAAACAGAGACGCTAATAACATACCTCTTAAGAATTCAGTTAGTATGGTTATTCTATATTATATGTCTAATATCCACTCATAAGTGAGTATATACTGTGTGTGTCTTTCTGCTCTGGGGATACCTCACTCAGGATGATCTTTTCTAGTTCCCACCATTTGCCTGCAAATTTCATGATTTTCTTGTTTTTAATTGCTGAGTAGTATTCCTTTGTGTAAATATACCACAATTTCTGTATCCATTCCTCTTTTGAGGGACCAATCTGGGTTGTTTCCAGGTTCTGGCTATTACAACTAAAGCTGCTACAAACATGGTTGAGCAAATGTCTTTGTTGTGTACTTGAGCATCTTTTGGATAGATGCCTAGGAGTGCTGGATCTTGAGGAAGCACTATTCTTAATTTTCTGACAAAGCACCAGATTGATTTCTAAAGTGGTTGTACAAGGTTACATTCCCACTAGCAATGGATAAGGGTTCCCCTTTCTCCACATCCTCTCCAGCATGTGTTGCCACTTCAGTTTTTTGATCTTATCGATTCTGATGTGTGTAAGGTGAAGGAAACATACTAAAATCTGTACACCTAAAGAAGTTAAGCAAGAAGGAGGACCCTGGGTAAGATGATCAATCCTCACTCAGAAAGGCAACGGGATGGACATCGGAAGAGGGAGAAAACAGGGAACAGAACAGGAGCCTACCACAGAGGACCTTTGAAAGACTTTACCCAGCAAGATATCTAAACAGATACCGAGACTTATAGCCAAACTTTGGGCAGAGTGCAGGGAATCTTATGAAAGAAGGGAGAGATAAAAAGACCTGGAGAGGACAGGAGTGCTACAAAGAGAGCAATAGAACAAAACATTCTGGGCACAGGGATTTTTTCTGACACTGATACTCCAACCAAGGACCATGCACGGAGATAACCTAGAACCCCTGCACAGATATAGCCCATGGCAACTCAGTATCCACGTGGGTTCCATAGTAATGCGAACAAAGACTGTCTCTGACATGAACTCAGTGGCTGGCTCTTTAATCACCTCCTGATGGGGGAACAGCCTTACCAGGCCACAGAGGAAGACAATGCAGCCAGTCCTGATGAGACCTGATAGACTAGGGTCAGATGGAAGGGGAGGAGGACCTCCCCTATCAGTGGACTTGGGGAGGAGCATGGGAGGAGATGAGGGAGAGAGAGTGAGATTGGGAGGTGATGAGGGAGGAGACTACAGCTGGGATACAAAGTGAATAAACTTTAATTTATAAAAAAATGAATTTTGAAAAAGAATTCAATTAGTTAATGCTAAGATCTTACATTATTTGTTACAATGATTATTATATTAATATAATTTTCATCCCAGTCGCCAAAAAGAACATGGGCTTGAGTAATAGGAATAAATGTTATCTATTTGAAGGGTTATGATTAATCATATATGCTTGCCTTCTGGCTCTTATCCAAGCACACAATATTCAGTAAGCACTGATTATTAAATGGGCCAATGGACAAAAATCACAAAGACCCTAGTCACAGCGTTATAAAACCAAATTGTGCAAGCCAAGTGAAGTCCAACCATGAGAGACTGAACCATGCCTGGTTCAGATGGCTAGAGCCAACTATGCTTAAAGGGAATATTTAAGGATCTAGAAGATATCTTCATATGATGTCAGCAAGTAAGAGCAAGCACTGTGTGCAGTGTACCCTAAATCCATAGCAAGTTTGTGGGGAAGCTATAACAAACGGCAGTCATAATTTCCTGGGAGTAATGGAGCTAGGGATTACTTTTCTTTTCTTTTTCACATTTCCTGAATTGTTTCTTTTTTAAGAATTCCTGCAGTGTACCTGAACATAATCCCAGTTCAAAAGCTCCCTTCCGGTCCTGTGAAATAAGAACTTAGGCATTTTAAAAGTGCTCTCATGTTAATTCTTATTGAGATCTCATCACATCAAGGAAACACTTAGAATGAGCCAATTAACACAATGAAGCCTGCCCCACCAAAACCACCCTCAAGGCATTTGTGTTTGTGAAGAGGTTCTAAATGTCCCCCAAAATTTGATGTGGATATCACCGTGCCGTTTTGGGGGTTTATCTGGTGCTCTGCATTCTAATGGTAATGACTGGCCCCTAAGACCTGGTTGCTGTCCAGAGGAGCACATTCTCACATATACTTGTCCTTGTTTTATAAACGATGTCTGATAAATTATTCCAGATTGGTTAGAAATAAAATTATTATTCAGACGCCCCTGGGCAGGTTGAAGGAAGGAAGGTGTGGCTAAGGCTAAAGGCTTTGAGGAGAGGAGGATCATGGGAAGGAGGAGGAGAGAGAAACAGGAAGAGGAGGAGGAAGATAGAGAGACCCACCATGGGTTAACACAGAGAGTGCACCCGGCCGGCATGGATGGAGGATGCAGCCCAGATGAGAGAATAAGCAAGTATGTATTGGGTTATGGATGGGATGTAGGCAAGATAGAAATTATTAGAGTAACTAGCCTGGGATGAGGGCTGGGGGAAAAGAGGTTTAGAGGGTTAATATCTGCCCTGTCCCAGGTAAGATAAGGCTACTCTAAAATCTTCAGGTATTTGTATCTTTTGTTGATTATAATATAGCAGGTCAGATAATACCGCCGTAATAATTATAGGGCTAATAATAAACATCATTAGAGCATACCTTTAAAATAACCACAACATCGCCATAAGAGCAAACAGTCCAACTATTGGCAATGCTGCACCCTCCCCCCCCCCCAGGGATTCCAGAGCCTCCAGTGGCAAATATAGTCTCTTTGCAAAGCGATTACCAGCCAAGCAAGGTGGCACATGTGGTGTCCCAGCATTGAGAGGTGGAGACAAGGGGTAGAAGCAAGAGGATCTGGAGCCCAAAGTCATCAGTAACTACATAGTGAGCTTGAGGCCAACCTGGGTTATGTGAGACCCTTTCTCAAAACCAAAAATATCAACCAAATACATAAAGCTGGCCTGTTTTCTCTTCTTGTGTACTTGTTGTTGTTAATTTTTGATGAATGTGTTTTACCTGCATTTATCATGTGCACCCGGTACCCTCAGAGGCCTGGAGAGGACATCAGATCCCCTGGGACTGCAGTTACAGACAGGTCATGAGCTGCCGTGTGGGTGCTGGGAACTGAACCTGAGTCCTCTGGAAGAGCAGCCTGTGCCCTTAACCACCCCTCCAGTCTCCTTCTGCCTTGTTTAGTTCAGAAGCAAATTATAGGAGTCAGAGACGAAACCCCTGGAAACCAACATGGGCCCAAGTGAGAATTGCCAGCCTGCCTCAGCACTGAGAACCCCGCCCCAGGTACTGAGCTTCCTTTGTGGATCTCACTGTCCCCACTGTCCCCTGACCTTCAGTGTGATCAGGGATGGAGCAGTGCGATTAGTCAATTCGCCCCACTAATCACCACCAATGCCAAACTTGAGTTACCGCTTTCCAAAAAATGAGGCAGGCATCAGTCTCCTCTAACCTGAAATCCCTCACAGGCTTTCACAACCCTGTGATGAACTGGAAGGCACCCCAGTGGCTCTTGGGGTGCCAGGTTCACTGGCAGGAAAAACAAAACAAAACATTTATACCAGTAGGGTGGATGAGTGGAGAGGCTGGTTGAGGGGAATGCAAGCAAGCCAGGTTTCCCGTTTACAGGGCTGAATAATGCCCACTGAGCACCTGCGGACAAAGCCCCTTCGTTGTTATAATTACCAGTCCACAGGAATACAGCAGTGACATTCTATTTTACAACCAAGAAAATTAGATTACAAGTTATCCAACAATCCTCCCTCCTCCCGGCCGAGGCCATCCACCGTACACACAGACAACGGTACCAATTACAGCAATCGTTTCCTGCGCGGTGTGCCGCAGCTAGCTGATGATGAGCTGAGCGGATTCCATACCAAACAGCAGCTACTGGCAGCAACTGAAACAATATGGCGGAAAACAGCTTCGTCTTCTGCATTCGAGTCATGCTATTGATTTAAACTTAATGTCTGCCTTGTTTTCCTTCATTGCACAATGAGCCAGCCTGTGGCCTCTGTCTGGGCCCCACCCTGTCTTAATAAGAGGGCAAGTGATGAACAAAATCCAGTATGGGCTGGAGAAGACATCTTTCCATCACTGGCTGCTAGATACCAATTTACATCAAAGACAACATGCTTTTAAGATGATTTAGATGACCCCAAAACACATATGCGCACACACACACACCGATTGCTTTTGCTTAACTTTACACAGTAAATCCTTACATCTAGGCCAGAGTCTAAACCTGCTGATAGTTTGTGCTTTTCTCCATTTAATCACTGACTCAGAGCCCTCCGTGTAGAATTTTTACACAATTCTCTAAGCTGTCTCAGGGCTGAGATTTTGCTTGCAAAACATCTCACTGACCTTTGAGGTAGGGGCAAGAAGAAAACAGAAAGGAAAAGAAAGAAGTAGGAAAGAAGGAGAGAGCTCGCATATCTTCTAGAGGTGCCATGCCCACGTCACAGCTAAGCTTACTCCCCAGATATAGGGATTTGGGGGCCAGAACTGTGGCACCGCCCAGTGAACAATGGCAGCAGCAGAGGTTTCCAGTGCAACAGCCACAGACAAAGGCACAGGGAGAGGGGCCGCACAGGGGCAGTGCTGACCACGGGAGTCAGCCTGGGTCCTCTATGGGAGACAGCAAGTCAGAAAGCCCCAGGGCTGGGAGATGACTCCATGAGTCAGAGTGCTTAATTGTGCAAGCATGAGGATCTGAGTTCAAAGTCCCAAAATCCACCCAAAAAGCTCCACGTGGTCACGTTTGCCTACAGCCCCAGTGCTGAGTGCAGGTAGACACGGGAGGGTCACTGGGGTTTACTCCAGATTCAGCCAGAGACCCTGTATCAAAGGCACAGGGAAAGAGTGATAGAGCAGGACACGTGATGTCTTCCCCTGCCCCCGACTCCACATGCACACACACGTGGTGGGGGGGGAGAGAGACAGACAGACAGATAGATGGACAGACAGACGGACAGACAGACAGAGGGCTCAAAGGTAATCCAAAGGGCCTGGGGCAGGCACTAGTTATGTCTGCCTTCATTGCTCCACACATCTCTTTTAAGTGACATTGCCTTCACCTTTGGATTAAGATAAACAGCTGGGGCCAACGAATGGCTGGGACGCTCATCTCTGGCCATCCCCTTAAAAGCTGACCTGGTTACATTTTTCCACTGAGATCCTAATATGCTCTGTATTGGATATGCAGGAAAATTGAAGATTTTTGGACCAGGCCACCTCCAAGGCCCCACCATCTCCCACACTGTATCATCAAACATAACTAAGTTAGGCCATGCCTAAGCCAGAGAGTGCCACGGAGGGACAAGGTGATTCCCACCCACGTGACACCGCCACCAGTCGCCTAGCATCCATGCATTTTAAAAGATGGAAATACATACTTTCTACTCTCTTACTCCTTCCCTTGTCATTCCTTTCAAAATATCTGTGCTAGCCAGAGACCAAGTATCAAACACAGGAGTCTATGTCATTGTCTTTCATCAGCCCATTTAGGTAACCCCGAATTACTGCCTTTTAGATCAGGGAAATGTGTGTGGAGGTACGTACCACCTTCCCTGGGTCATGGAGCCACAGGGAAAGATGGAACCTGTGTGGGCCTCCGAGCCACCTCCTCACCCAACAACCCTGGACTAGGAGAGCATCAAAGGACTGGAATGTCTCAGCCTCATTTGTTGGAAGAAGTGAACCAGAGAGAAGACACGGTCATTAATTATATGTTACCTAATACCAGAGGGTGCACATTTTACTGGGAGAATATAAAACAGCAGAAATACTGAATTTTGGTCTATGTCCTTGAGTATGTACAGAATCCCTCTCTTTATAGCTGTACCCATCCCCAGCCCTGAATAATTCCTAGAGAAGTCCAAAGCTGTTTTTGCTCAACTGCCGTGTAAATGACAGAGCGTTGCAAGCTCGCTTGCCAAATTTTCTAACTTAGGTGAGATTTCATGAACTCCACTGGATCGACTCAACTTATTTTATCTTTAAGAGTTCACACTCCCTCTATGTCAAATAGTTATCAAAAAAAAATAAGTGGCCCAGCAATTTAAGGCAGTGATCTAACACTGATATGGCTTTGGCATCTGAGTTAGCTACGGTTACTCGGACTAACCCGTTGGTCAAGAGAAGATTGTTCTCAAAGGAGAAGAGAGAAGTTCAAGTCACATCTCTCAGGGAAACTGAATCATGCTCAGCCTGGGAAGAACAGTCAGCCATTCTTGGTCTGATCTGCAACCATTTGGAATGTCCACATACCAACTACCATGTACATGCCATAAACGCCAGTGTCTACTGTGCTGTGGATGCCAGTGAGACCCTCACCCTCAGACAGTCACTCTCACGATGCCGGAGCTTGTTATTTACCTGAAGGATGCCGTCTGTAGGAGATAGATGGTTGCTGGGAGAATGGAAAGCAGTAATTTAAATATGCCAGAGGCACCAGGAAGCAAACTAAAAGTAAATATAATCGCAGAAAGGGTAACCCTAATAACCTGCTCCACAGACAAGGAAAACACAATTGTTCTACATTAAAAGCTTTCAGATGGGGGGGGGAATGGGGGAAATAAGGTCTTTGTGTTCGAGTCTGGAAACATATATTATGCTCACACTGAGAGTTGGCGGGCAGATGGTTGAACCTTATACAAGGAATATTAAATCTATTTGGAACCCTCTTTGCCCTCCTGAAACAACACTACAGATGCCTAGAGGGCAAGGCAGTGAGCTCAGAGATGCCCACAAATCACTCAGACTCTGTCACTAACTGGGAAATCCTCACAGCATCAATGAGCACCCCACCCATCACAGCAGGTAGGATGGGGGTCTTCTCTCTTTTTCTTCCTCTCTCCCTGCCTCTCTCTCTCTCTCTCTCTCTCTCTCTCTCTCTCTCTCTCTCTGACACACACACACACACACCCCTCTTCATATTCATACTGGTTTCTGCCATTCTAGCCCATTATAAAATTGAATGGCACATGAAAAAAGCACCAGCATACACCTTGTTCATGGGGTTCAGAGAGCTTTTGCGATTGGTACCAGTAGATGTTGTACAGGAGTAATGAAACGTACTGTCCAGCTTTCTTCACTTGGTGAATTTGCCAGCGGGCTAACATTCAACAACACAGTGAAGGTGACTCGTTCCACTAATTCCACCTGGAAATATTGAATCTGGAATAGAAGGAAGTCACCCAAAAGGAAAGAAATGGCACACCCCGCTGCCTGGTTTAGGCACCTAAGTGTTAGCAGCTTATGAATATTTGAGCAGGAAGGTGATTTTTTTAGTCCAACGAATTATGGGACAGTTCACAAACCCAGATCATTGGCCCTACCTGGAGCTGGTTAAAAATGCAGAAGGCTGGGACAATCCAGGCCTCCTGCAGTGGAATCTGCACTTCAGAAAAGCTCCCCCAGTGGGTTTGCTCCCTCCTGAAACTGTAGAGAGCAGCAGCTCCAGGTGTGGCTTGCGTGGTCTATTGCAGTACAGAAAGGGAAATCTCAACTTCCGTTCAGTTTTGTTTTTATTCAGTTTGCTTTTGAATCTTTTATTTTCCACCGTGAACTCAAAGTGAAAAGGAATTGAGCTGCTCCAAATTTGGCATTCAGTTGGAGAGCAGTTCATGTATGAACCTCTACATGTGCTGGAAGTGAGAGCGTAACCCCTTTTAAACTGGTGGGATTGTCCACTTAAAAACCCCTCCTGGATAAGCACTGGTACAGGCAGGCCATCTCTCTGTTCAAAAGCCACCACTGCCATGGACTGACGAGATGTCCTCTGCTTCCTGCTAGGTTGTTAACACACATGCCCTGTGGTAGAATGAGGGTCCTTCTCTCGAGCCATTTCCAGAGGTGTCTCCATCTCTGGCTCATCAGCATGCTACTAATTTGCCACACTAAATGACAGGGGATAAAGGACCTCGCTGCCTGTGGTTGTCCATTGACCCTCGCTGTGCCACCGACAGCAGCATGCTTTGGATTTTGTGACGCAGATGATCATCCTCATGGTTTGCACGAATTGGTAAGTATCATGAAGGGAAGTGCAAGAGGATCATGGGAAGTCTGGAGAGCCAAGGAAAACCTCCATGAGGGAGGGATACCTGAGTGGAGATGATCATGGCAGGATACTCAGGCAGAAGCAATGAATGCAAATGTCCTGAGAACAGAAGGAATTGGAAGCAGATTAGATTCCAAGTGATGAGTGGAAGAGCTAGATGTTGGTGGTCAGCAGAGGATAACAGGAGGGAGAGGAGCAAGTGGAAGAGATGGAGGTGCAATGTCCAGGGACATGTTAAGTGTTTTTACATTTCATCACATAAAACTCACGAGCCCAAGGTGGTGTCCTAATCTGGGTTCACGTAAATGCAGATCTTGAAACAAAGAATGCAAAGAAGTAGTTTGAGAAACAAAATAAGAATCACAGTAAGGATTAAAGAAGTAAGACAATGAAGCAAGGCAAGCCAGCATGAGGGTTGTTAAAGGAATTCTCTGGGCTGAATTCCGAGAAGGAGCCGCTGAAACATGCTTCAGAATGTTCCCACTGGGAAGCAAGGAAGCTGAACACATAGCCAGCCAGTTCCTAATCCATGATGTTAGTAGGTGATCCTGATGTGTGAGGAATTGCTCAGTAGGCGTCTTAGCCAGTGTTCTACTGCTGTGAAGAGACATCAAGACCATGGCAACTCTTAGAGAGCATTTAAATGGGGCTGGCTTACAGTTTCAGAGGGTTACTCCATTATCATCCTATCGGGGCACATGGCAGCACACAGGCAGGCAGATGCAGTGATGGAGAAGGAGCTGAGAGCTCTATATCCGATCCTCAGGCAGAGGAAGAGAGATACTGGGCTTGGCTTGGGCTTTTGAAACCTCAAAGCAAACCCCAGTGACACACTTCCTCCAATAAGGCCACACCTCTTAATCCTTCTCAAGTAGCGCCACTCCCTGATAACTAAGCATTCAAATATATGAGCCTTGGGAGCCATTCTTAGTCAAACTACCACATTAGGTTTTAAAAATTGGCTTGCTTTACAGGGCCTGAAAAGCTGGCCGAAAGCCTGGATGCCGTCTGGCTCCTGTCTGTAATCTCAGCACTTCTACTCATGACAGGAGGCAGAAACAGGAGAACTGACCGAAGTTCATGTGGCAGCACAGTGTCAGAAACCACAAACACACAGAGACATATACAAATAAATAAATAAATCATTGTAAAACTAGATGCTCCTACAACATTAAATCTCACCGTGTATGTGAGAGGATGAAAAGCCTACGCTCAAAGAGACCCTGAGTCCACCCTTGCCTCCATGTCCAGGCATTCCAGTTTGCCCAGGAATGTCCTAATTTTAACACTGACCCTGAAGTCTAAGGCACCTGGGATGACTGTCATTCTATGGTAGCAGCCATTTCAGGTGGCTTTAGAAGTAGGTCAAGAGCATGTGGGTGAGCACATCTGGGTAGCAGCTACCAAATGGCATTGAAAGACTTGACAGCTACACCCGGTCTAGAACCTGAGCTATCAATAACATTTTGTCACCGTGAAGATAAAAGCAATGGGTGTGTCCCGGTGATGGCTGCATGAGACGGGGCATTAGGAAGCTCAGAAGGCAGTGTGTGCCGTTGCCTGGGACAGTGTCTGCATTCGATCCCCATTCCTGGTGCAGTGACAATTCAGCACAAGCAACTGGCCTAAGATACCACAAACTTCTTATCTTGTATGTATGTAGCTCTGGAGGTCAGAAATCAATCGCTCAGCAACACTGAGCCTTCATGACGACGAGGGGGGGATCCATTTCCTCCCTGTTTCCAGCTCCTAGTGACTGGTATCCCTTGGCTTGTAGCCTCACATCACTCGGATTTCGACTTCCATCACTGTGTCTTCAGTAACTGATGAGCATCCTATCACTTTCCCTCCGAAGTCCCTTGTGCTTACGTTTCTTGTGTTTACAATCTGAATAATCCAAGATAATCTCAGTCTTAATACCCAAGGATCAAGCAGATCAGCAAAACACCTTTTGTTATGAGAAGTGGTATGTTTACTTGTTTTTAGGAAGTGGGCATCTTGTAAAGGGGTAGAATTCGGTCCATCATAGTTTCTTGGTTACAAGACTTAACCTAAGAATGAACTCATTCTAATGCATATTCTTTTAATCTCTATCACATCCCAAACTTGAGAGGGAGGTATGCAATTGTAAAGGACACATTTGTGTCCTAGTGGAGCGGACATTCTGGGGGAAGAGGAAGTAAACCTCTGCTCAGAGTTCCATAGAGGAGCCTCCATAGAGCCATAGAGCCTCCAGAGGAGGCTGACTGTAGACTGTGGACCTCAGGGAGGAGGAAAGACAGTGTAGGCAAAAGGAGGGGACGGTGTTGAGGCAAAGAACACAGGGAAGCCTAGAGGGTGGGTGGTAGCTGAAATGAGCTCGGGCCCTGGACTGGGCGGCAGCAGAAGCCTGCCCCCAGAACCTTCGTGAGCCTCAGTCACTAGCCCAGCTTGAAGGTGCTTGCTGAGGAACACAACCTATAGTATGTAAAGAATAGCCTGGTCCTTTTCTTTGTAAGGTTGTGTGGAAAGTTTGGAAGGACAAGAGAAGTGGGGTTGAGTATGAGAGCTTCGTTTCCTGTAAAACATCATCAGAAGCTAGGCTGCTGTTCCCAGTATGAACGCGTAGTCCATTGGGTGCTGAGCTGTGCGGACTCAGAGTCAAAGGGGACAGGATGCCCCTAGCGTCTATTCTTATTACCTTCAAAATTAGCTCAGTTATTTTAAAAGTTCATGGGACTTTTTGTTGTTGTTTTTAGCTTACACTCCTATCTTACACTCCAGTGTTTCTACTCCCTGGCTTCTAAAACACCATATATATGCTCTCCTGGGGCTTTGCCCTTTCATCAGAAAACCAAAGCTATGATAAACAGGCGACCTCTGTCCCTGCTGTGGGCCAAGGACCACAACCAATGACTGCTGATTAAAATCCCATCAAAGGGACTCAGTGCAAGACTCGGTCCTTCTCTAGAGAAAGGGAAAAGCCATCTGGAGAGTCCCCAGCATCATTATGACAGCTACAAATTGCCAATTATTAATGGCTCCCAATTCAACAGCCAGACTGAAGCCAGGGCTCGATTTGTTAGGGAAATGCTGGAGACAAGCAATTTAGCACAGAAAAGGGCAAACACACCCACCAAAGGCTCTCCTCCAAGCGGTTCAAAGGTTCCAAATCCTGCCTATGTTGCAGGCAACTCGCTAATGACAGGAAGAGGATGCTTCAAGCTGCAGCGCATGGCTAAATCACACAATGGAACACCTTCTCGTTGACCTTGAATTATGCATTCAAACAGTGTGTCCTGGCATTCACGTTGCAATCACGGTAGACACGATTAATGGGAACATTCCTCGGAGTTGTGTAGGAAAAGGAAATACAATTTGGAGGAGGAGGGTCTCCAGTGTTTTTCATGAAAGCATTTTAGAAATTGGTTACAACCTTCCCGAGATTCTGAAGGTTATTTAATAAGACACTAGGATGATAAATACAGTCTGGTAACTTAACTGTCATGGATACTTATCCTAAACTTCTAGCTTCCTAAATTATTCCATACAGCATTTACAATCATCTAAACATTATATTGTTCTACATACAAAGGTATCTTGGCCCAAGTCCTATAGGAAACACCAAGAATCTGGACATTTATAATTCCATTTGACACAAACCTGAAACTGTAACCAAGAAGCCAGAAGATTTTCCGACTGCCAAGACTAAGCTAAGCTGAGTGCTTTACAGGCCACAAATCACAGGTTTGTTGGACAACTTTACAGGCTAAATGATGCAAGCAATTTTAGTGCGGGCCAGTGTGGTGCCCGCTGAAATGAAATGTGAACCAATACCTGCGGGGAGATGTTCAGGCCGATCCATGAAGATTTAACCATAAGTCACTCATTATAGTTAATGGACCGTGACCCCTAAATTCCAGATCAAACCCCAGAATTTCACTGCCCGTGGAAAGGTAGATCAAGGCAGGGGCACCAGCTGTGACCTGGGGAAATTAGAGGTAGATAAAGTGTTTTCACCTGTTCAGATTAGAAAGGGACCGAAGGTGTAATCTCTTTTTTTTTTTTTTTTTTTTTTTTTTTACCCAACTGACCTCGCAGGGCAGTTTATACGGGGCTCCTGTGGCATTCATCATCAAAACGTGCCTTCTGCTACAAGAAGCTTTAATGCCTTTGCTGACTGTGTTAGGAAAGATCGAGTATTTAATACTGGCGCATCACATAGTACATGTATGCATACATGTACTGCAACATTGTGTGATGTATTAGCAGTGCATAGAGTGTTTATGGCTTTTATCATGCTGTCAATGCATAGAAGGTTTATGGTTTTGTATATTAACTTAAGATATATATATATATTTTTAAAATAAACCTACCTTAGGCGCTGGGGAAAGGGCTTAGTCTATAAAGTGCTTGCACACAAGCATGAGGACCTGACTCAGGATCCCTGCCAGAATCTGAGAAGCCAGGCACAGTGGCATGCGCTACCTGTCAGCCTAACTCTAGAAAGGAAGGCAGAGCTCGGAGGAGCCCAGCGTCTTCCTGGCCAGCCAGACTCACTGAACCAGCGATGTCCGGACCCAGTAAAAGACTTTGTCTCAGAACTCATACGGAGATCAAATGACAAAGACAATTGGTATCAACCTCTGCTTCTCACATACACGTGTACATACATACACATGCAAAACACCTAGGTGCACACGCAAGAACATGCACACATACAAACAGCACATACTAACAGCATTCCATCACCTTTCCATGTAACAACCTGTCCAAGCAGGTGGTGGCGTTGCCTTACAGTCTTCCCTGTCTCTAAATCGAGCTCAATGTTTGGCTCATAGCTGCTCATTAAGTAATCCCTGGTGGGGTGAAAAGTAAAAGGAACGGCAGAAAACGCATGCGCTCAGGTACAAGCTCAAAAAGGAAAACAGAGCTACTACACAGGAAACAACCCCCAGAGGAGGGAACAATTGTAAACATTTCTCCTCTCGGGATTTCAACAAAGCAAGCTTGTCTATTCCGCCTCCTCCCACTCTCGCCCCCCAGTTAAAGCCAGGTCTAGACTTAGAAGGCCCCATTTTGTCACTTTACATTCACCTTTCTTCAGCCTGGAAAGAGGACTTGTGGTTTACTCAGCTGAGGTTAGTGTGACGCCATCAACCACAGCGGTGCTTACGCTAGCTCAGCTAACAGCAAGACACGGCGACCGGAGTTTTAGTTAAGTGTGCTACTCCATGGCATCCCAGTGGGACAAGAGAAAGAAATCCTGTCTGCAGGCACACATTACTAATGAGGGGTGGAGCTAATTGATGTGCGGGCAACGGTACTGACTCCTTGCTCACAGAACCACTCAGTGTCATTAAAAAGATTCTAAACCCCCAAGATTGCTGTTCTTTCGCAGCAATTCATAACGTCCTGTCGGAGTTGACAATCACTCCTGAGAATTGATTTCTTGAATTAGGTTCTCAGAGATATTAACTCACATGGCAACTTGCTCACACATAGATGTCTTTCTTGGGTAAGTTAGAGCCACACAGACCACAGCCCAGGATGGATATTGCCTGTACACTGGCTGCTCATAACTAGCTTTAAAAGGTTATCCTTTGTGTCTCAAAGATGAAGAAACTCAAGGCTACAAAATATTTCAAAGATCACATAGCGGTCCAATAGACTCAGGCCTGAAAGCAGTTTTAGAGTCTGAAGTCTGTGTCTTTATAGGACTGTCCCGCAGCCCCTGAGCTTGCACACTGTGAGGGCAGCCTGAGTTGTTCTGTGAATCCATTAGGAAAGACTGACAACATTCTTCCTGCTTGGGGGAGAGAAGCTGATCGCACTGAGAACCTCCCTCATCTATGACTTAGCACTTCACAAAGTGCGATCACTGCTCTGGATATTGTAGCAGGTCACAGGCACCATTCTCAAAGTTGGGTTACACTAAAAAGGTGAATGAAGCTGGGCGTGGTGGCGCACACCTTTAAGCCCAGCACCCAGAAGGCAGAGGCAGCTGGATCTCTTTGAGTTAGAGGCTAGCCTGGTCTACAGAGTGAGTGCAGGACAGCCAGGGCTACACAGAGAAACCCTGTCTCAAAGAAAAATAAAAGGTGAATAGAGTTGAGCTCAGAGGGGACCCAATTAGTTAGTGTTCTGAAAGAAATATCCAAAACACCAACTTATAAGACAAAGAAGTAAACAAAGTCAGGTTTTTAAAACTGATTTTAAATAAATAAAATCATTTTATTGTAATGAATTCACAAATAAAAACATCCCTCAGGTGGTTTAAGGTAGCTGCTCAGATGCTAGCACAGTCCCAAACTCTTTCCATCACAGTGAATTTCTGCAGAGTTAGAACTGCCACTCTGAAGCCAAGGGCTTTACTTAGCATCTTACACCTTCACTGTCAGTCATATTTTTATTCATTTATCCTACATGTGTGCGCGCGCACACACACACACACACAATAGAGCTGAAAACAAATATATTTAGCTTGTGAGTCCGTTATCTACATCCTGTTCTTCCTCCCAAATGATGAGAATGGATTGTTTGAGGCTTTGAAAGAAAATATGAAATAACACTCCTCCTACCACATCAGCTAACACTGTTAAGGCTGGGTTTTTGTTGTTGTTGTTGTTTTTAACTCACAAAAGCTCCTCATATATGGAAAAGGCATAAAAACACAAACCAATCTCAGGTCACAGCCCAAAGGGAAGTCTTGTGGACCTTCTGGAGTGGCCTCGTTACTATACATCTTCTTGGTAGTTTTGATTTAGTTGATTTGATTCTCAAAGTGATTTGGGGAAGACAAAACATATAAGCAAGTGAGTTTTAATCCTAAAATACTGAAAAAAAAACAATTCTGACATTCGTCAGAATTTCTTGCGAAGGGCTGAACTTCAGAATGCTTGTCAGTTTAAATTCATAAGGACGTTGAAACAAAGCAAAGTACGTTTGTTCAAGTGTCACTCTACAGGAGTCCTGTAGGGTTGATGAGCCACATAACTTCATACGCTTCTTCAATAGCAGGAAACCCCAGTGAGGACTACAGAATTCCACAAAGTCAGGAGTAAGCAAAAAGGAAATTAAAAATTGTGGGAAAAAAGGACATTTAACAGACTTCTTTCATTTGTTTTAATTAGCATAGCTGAATTTTAATTATCGCAATTCTTCACCAGACACTAGTAAATGCTGAAACCATCTTGTAAAATTAACAGAGCTTTAACATGACAGGACCTTGTTTAATTTTATTCTGTTCTTCATTTGTTTAAAGAAAGTAATTTAAGCAAGAAGGTGGGGGTATTTGGAGCAGACAACTAGAGTGGAATGAACTAAGCAATTCATTTGACCATGATCTCCAGAAAGGCGGGAAGGCCTCTGTCCTGTTGATTAGATACTGCTTCTAGCAGAGTTAATAACTGGTACCTGGATGAACGGAATCACCAGCAAACAGTACTTCCGCTTGTCTCCTCAAAAGGACTATAAAGTTCACAGAAGCAGAGATCATAGCTTTTTTTCCCCACTTCTGTCAGCAGAAGGTTGAGTCAGTCAACAGGCATTCCTTAGCAAGCATGCTTTTCAGGAAGGAGCAATCCTCAACACCTCCCATTCCGGGGCTCAGGACACCCCTCACCACCTCCCACTGCAAAAGTCACAACAGTCTAGACAAGAGGCCAAATAGGTGAAATCCCAGAGGAAGGAGAACTCTGCTGCTTCCTCCCTCACTCCCACAGAATAAACAACAAAATAAAGCAAGCACATTTAAAGGTAGCAGTTGTCCCTAGACTGTCTGAGAAAGACCACTTAACTCTCTTTGTCAGTACATTCTTGAGACTAGCACAGGGGATATAAACACAGTTAGGCCAAGGCCTATATTCCTCAGTGGGCATTTCCATGTACACACTCTTATGTGCACGGTTCTTTCTGTCTCGTGAGAGTCTACGGAAAGTGGGACATTGCTGTGCCCTGTGGCCCCTGAATGCTCCCTTCAGCAATCATGGACCAGTCCCTGGATGATGCTCCTGCCTACGCCTTTGATTTTGTCTTCACTAGATCCTTAAGAGATCTCCTTGGTTTAGAGCGTTGGTTGGCTGACATGGGGCAGAGTGTCTCTGACAGGTGTAAGAGCGTCACACGCCAAGCTCACTAGCATCCCCTCAACCCACTAATTCCAGCCGTGGCGGAAGTCAGGAGCCCAAGTGGACGAGTGTTCCCTTTGCTGTTTGTTTCCTTTGACACCTCTCACTGAGAACCACAGCAACACATTAGGTTCTGTGCTGAAGCGGGTTTGTATTCCTGGAAAGTGAAGGCCTTTAAATGATTAGGAAAGACACACGTGTATGCGCACACACACACACCATAGAACAGTATTACATTTAGAGAGAAAACCACCACACAGGACCTACAGCTCCTTCAAGTCTTGCTCTCAAGGAGCAGCCGTGAGAATCCTCTCCCTGTGCTCTTAGAAAACTCTCCAGCTCAACGCCTTGGGAGAAGGACCGTTCACTGTCCTTCATCTTAGTTCACTGTCATCCATCAAGTTGGATGGAGAGGCACGGGAGGAGGAGAGCACAGTGTTGTAAGCACATGACTCAGTCAACAAATAGCCTTTGGCACTAACTGTACAGTAAATCAATTGTCACTGTTGAACAACGTCTGGGGATCTATCTGTCCTGTCCATGCCTGTTTGTCCCTCTGCCTGGATGCTAGGACGTCACATGTTCATTTAGAATGTTTCCAGATGACACACGTAGAACACAGAGAAGCATAAAGTGATTTTGAGTAATGGCCCAAATTGAGTTTTGCTTCCTTTCAATCTGTGCCCTGACCTTCCCCCTTTCCCCACAGGCTCTCCTTATAACTGAAGATTTTATTCTTCTACTTGCATTTAGGCATCAGGTTTTGTAAGTCAAGTGCTCTACAGACATAAATTAAAAACAAAAGCACTTAAATTTACAAAATATGGCTGCATCTAAAATCAGGTTTGCTTTTACCATATCATTTCAGGGCCTTTCTATGTCTAAGTGTTTGCATTTCATAAGCAAAGTTAAAATTTCCACATGTGAGTGATCAGAACTCCTAGAAGGGTTAGACACAACATGGCTACTTCGAGCCAAACACAAAACCTTGTTAGGTTAATAATTAGCAGTAAAAACAGAAGCAGAGACAAGAGTTTTTGATAATGAGTATGGGAATGATTTCTTGCTAAGTCCGAAATAGCCTTCATTCTTTTGTACATCTACCTAGCTGTCTAGGGATACGTGTGGAGTATGTTGTATTTATCTTTATGTACTATGGGTAACATTTGAAGAAATGAATGCTCCTCCATCTCAAATCAATGCATGCTGGAAGGTTCAGAGTGCTATCAGCTCAGCACCCCTCACTCCTGCAGGAATCACCACAGGCCACGGAATAAGAGCACAGCACCAGGCTATTTTGGATTTCTCTTTCAGGGACTAAATTTGCATTCTCCTTGCACCATATGTTCAGGTGGCTTTCAATGATACCTCATGCAGCTGTGTCATTGAATTCCCCCAATCTTAATGAATAAACTAATTACAGCCCAAGATGAACTCTTGCCGACTAGCTACCTCCCATCATAGATCAAGAAGCGAACTTTATTCCCTCAGCTATCTACCAATTTGCATTGGCCATAAAAGGGCACCATACAGACTTCTTGATTCCTGCTGGGCACCAGGGCTGCACCCCCAGAATACCGGGTCACCGTCGTGTGAACTTCTCACTGGTCAATCGGCTGTGGCTTGCTGCTACCACAGTGATTCTCAGGAACAACCAGGCAACTCTTGAGTCACAAAAAGATTTCCAACAAGGCCAAAATAAAGCTTTGTCCATTTGAAGCCTTCTGAAATAGTGTAAGAGCGACTTTCTCAAGCTCAAACACAGCTAAGTGAGCTGCAAAGAAAACAAGCAGAGACAGGTGCCAGATGTAAACCAGACTCCATGCTGTGCTCTCAGAATCCAAATGCATGTGAAGTCTATCGTATCCATGAACTATAACCCTGGGTTGGATTCCAATAACATGGTTCCCAGATAAGAATAACCTGGTAGCGGATAATGGCTTCTGTACCACATCAAACTCCTTCTTCGCAGCATTAAGTCTCACGATTTTAGGACACAAAATAGAGTTGAGGGCCTTTCTGCTTGCTCCTTTGTTGGTGCGCCTGCAAGTTTTTCATTGGTGCTCTAGAACTTCAAAGAGTTACAGCTGTGGCATGCTATCGACAAAGGTGGAGGACAGCCCATCCGTGATTACACAGAGATTCCAGCTGTAGTCACAGACATAGCAGCCCTGGGGTTCAGACTTCTTTATCCACGGAGTCGGGTGTAGCTGAAACTCCATGAAGGTCAGAAGTGTGAAATTAAACACCTTTGATACCACGTGACAGAAGCCAGATTTAACTCGCTCCCCTCTATCTAGATCAGACCTCCTACTGCTCAGTCTGTTCATAATTCAATTAATTCTTCTATCCAGAACTCTCTGCTGTTGTCATTATCGCCAAGCGAGGACAGTGTTTGCACTTCAGAGTTTCCTGCCAGTGCAGCGTCTTACTTACCCTTTGAAAATACTCATTTCCTCACATGATACTTTGTCTTAGGGTCACTATCGATGTGATGAAACACCATGACCAAAAGTATCTTACCATAAAAAAAAAAAATGGTTTATTTGGGTTACACTTCCATGTCACTGCTCATCATTAAGGGAAGTCAGGACAGGAACCCAAACAGGTTATATGCTTGGTTATAAAGTAGCTAGGGGGTCATAAGGCCCTGGAATCAAATGGGATTAAGCTTAAATCATCTCAATTAACAAAAAATGACTCTATCAGGGTTAGACAGAACATACAAATGGTGAAAGAATTGTGGGAAAATATAGTTACTAGCAATGATAACTCATCTTTATGGAAGATGCCCTAGCTTGCAAATGTTTCATAGACAGTTGAAGCTTTCTACTCAGTGTGTAAGTTAGGTAAGATCTGTACTTCAGTATTGTGCTGGCTGGTTTTATGTAGTCACCTGAAAGATGGGAGCCTCAACTGAGGAAATGCCTTCACAAGCTTGAACTGTTGACAAGCCTGTAAAGCATTTTCTTAATTAGTGATTGACTGGGGAGGGCTCAGCCCATTGTGAGTGGGACCACCCCTGCAATGGTGCTCCTGGATGCTTTTGGAGAAGCAGACTAAGCAGACCGTGATGAGCAAGCCAATAAGCAGCACTCCTCCCCAGCCTCTGCATCAGATCCTGCCTCTAGTATCCCGCGCTATTTGAGGTCCTGTCCTGACTACCTTCAGTGATGAATAGTGCACAGAAGTGTAATCCAAACAAACCCTCTCCTCCCCAAGGTGCTTTTGGTCATGGTGTTCCATCACAGCAATAGTAACCCTAGGACAAGTATCACGTGAGGAAATGAATATTGTCTTAGGAAGACCTTTATATTGTTCATAGCATAAATCCATGTCTTTGCCTTGTCCTGATACAGTGTTTGTCAGCTGCCTGTCACTGTGACAAAGCACCTGAAATAATCAACTCAGAAGAAGAGAAGGTTTACTTGGGGCTCACAGTGTCAGAGGCCTTGGGGTATGTTCCTTGGCACTCTCTCCTTTGGACTCTCCGCAAGAGGGTCTATCAGGGTAGGCAGTATGTGCTCAGCTCAGGGCAACCAGGAAGCAAAGACGGAGAAAGAGGAGGTGCCGAAGTCTCCAGGGGCACAGCCTCATTGGCCTAAGCTACTCCTGCCAGGCTCCCACAGTTGTTCTCCTCTCTCTTTGAGCTCATTGAAAAATAAATAAAAATTAGAAAATAAATTAAAAAAACACCTCATTCGTATGAATAGCCTGGACCTCCTCCTCACAGCTGTCCTTCCCAAACAAGTGACCATAGTCCTCCTCGGCAACCTCCCCGCGCTATCATCAGTTACCTCTCACAAACATATCTGATCCTGTGAGCCCTCTAAAAACGTCTCCAGTCTCTCAGCTGCCCGAGCTGCAGATGACAGGTGTATCAAAGGAGTTCTTGACATTTCCAGAGCTTCTTACTCTTATCACTAAGTGCGTAAACAACCCTCATGTACCTGAAGGAGGGAAAAGGACTCCATCATGAACGTTCCTCAGCCTTCTCCTTCTCCTACACTCACTCTCTACGCTCTAGAAAAAAAAAAAATTCTTGTACCGCGATACGATAAGGATTTTAAATGTAGTTTTTCTACTAGATTATGACTTGTGTTAGATGCCAATTTAAGTGATGGGCATAAGTTGAATTACACACATGTGTTCTCTAATTTACACTTCCTTGATACCCTAGATAGGAAGTCCTACCTCTTGAGAAGCAGAATCCCTTTGCAAATAGATATTTTCGTAGATAAAGATGTACAGCCAACAGGAATCAGCTATACCTGGCTTTTAGGCGGAATTAGCCTACATGGGCTCTGAAGCTAGATCCTACGCACAAGTCCTCCAGATGCCATCCAAGGCATGCATTTAAATTTGAGTTTCAAATAAGTGATGAAGCACGGTAAATGCCAAAATATCACAGAAAAGCACAAGTGCTGCAGAGATGCCTTTTTTCCCGCATGTGTTTTTCCTGGTTGGGCAACTCTATGTACAATTCAATCTAAGCCCTGCAGTTTCCTGGCTGGGCAACCGCAGGCAAGTGAATTAAGATCTCTGCAGTTAGGCCTGTCCTTCTGAAAGCATGGCTGTGAAATCACACGCCTCCAGTGTCATCCTTACAATACAGTTCCAACCTTTTCAAGTCTATAAAGCGACCTCACAACTGACAGAAAATGCGACCATATGCAATCAAGTTTAAATCTTTTGGTGATGGAAGAACAAAATAAATAGTGAAAGGCCATGTTCTCATGTCAGAAAGTGAGAGCGTCATTTTCAGCCGCAAAAATAGGAAAAGATTTTTCATTTTAACAATTCTTGCCCGTTTATAAATTGCTACAGGTTCTGTTTCATTATGTTAGGGATATTCGGTTGATCTTTAAACCCACTGGAATAGCAAATACTAAAACCTGTACCACAGGGCATTAGTCAAGTGTGGCAGGGCCCAGACTGTCAGAGCGTGTATGTATCTCTACACCATCATTACTGCCTGATCATTGCCTGATCCAGTCAAAAGTAGTCTAAATCAACTGGACTAAGAAAAGCGAAATCAAGGGACCAGTGAGATGGCTCAGGGGGAAAGGTCCTTGCCACCAAACCTGAAGAACTGAATTTGATCCCCAGAGCCCACATGGTAAAAGGAGAGAATTAGCTCCTGCCAGTTGTCCTCTGTCATACCTGTACTCTGTCACATACACACACCAAGTGAATGAATGAATGAATGATGAATGAATGACTAGCAGTAATAAAACACAGGCAGGTGAAGAGAGAAACTAGTCAAGTAAGAGGCAGCTCTGAAGGCTTGTATTAATGTGCTCTAGTGGGAAATGCTATCTCCAGCATTACTATTAGAAACACATTCACTCAGACACACACGCAAGCGCATCTCAAAGCAATAAAGGGCCTGCAGAGAAGGAAAGCAAAAAATGCTTGCTGAGCAATCATTACCGAACAGGAGGAAGCCTGAGATCAACAAAGGACCAGTCATGAGAAATTTATAAGTTAATATCGGTCACACCTGCAAATGACTACAGTGAGACCCCTGACCAGATCCAGAACACCATTTAAACGAATTCGCTGAGATGCGTACATACCCCTTGGAGTCAGTGAAACGCTGTGAATCTGAATTTGTTGGTTATCCCAATTAAAAGAGAAGGAAATGATGCCTGCCCCAGTGCAGATGGAACGAGTTCCACGGTACCACACAGAACACAGAGCTCATGGGGAATCCGCAACGCGTTTACTCACACACCTCGACACTCGGGGTGCAAATGTATTGTTTGTATTTACTTCCTTTCAAGTTTTACTTTTTAAAGAGAGCAAGACTCTTAAACACCTTAAAAAGCCCCAATAGGAAACACTCCAGCGTTGCCTTCATCCAGGTGAGCAAAGCATGCTTTGAGTTGTTGGCCAAAATAACCCATCAGAGCAACAATTTGCACACACATCACATCTTCTCATCTTCCTTGCTTTCAAGGAAAAGGTCAAAGCCATCAAGTCGACATGCTTAGCCAGAGCTGGAGAGAGGCATCATTTCATAGCCATGAAGTGAAACTTGCAGCAAATGAGGCTAATCGTTCAGCAGCTACGAGGAAAAGAGATTATGTGATCATCATTTTCTCACCAATTGAGAATCACTGCGCATAAAAATAGAAATTACTGCGGAAAATCCAGACTACTTAGCGAGGAAATACGAACACTAAATAGAAGCATCCCTCAGCTGAGTCTTGACTTCCCATTGCAGGCAAAACAGAACACTCGGATGTTTGAAAGGAATGACAGCAAGGGAGAAAATGCCTCCCGAAAACAATTGAGCTGTTTCTTTATTCCCCAGCTATGGTTTGTGGCAGGCACCCTCGATGGCCTGGCAGACGCCATTTGCCTGGTGTCAGTCACACACTCTTCCTGCTGCTGAGTGGAAAATAGTTCTACTTCTGTGTATTGGCTGCGGATATAAATGGTATTGCCCCAACCATGCGAGAATGCTGTGGAGAGCTGTGAGGCCGATGAGAGGGCAGTGATGTGCCCCTGCCTATGAAAGCCCTTCCGCATATCCCGCTTAACTAACGTTTTTCCACGTGGGCATCGGACAGCAAAAACATTCTCCGACAAAGCAGGAAGAAAAGAGCTTTTCCCAGCACTGACGCCTCCAGGAACACCTAGATAGAATTAGTTTTCCCGTGGAATAAATACACAATAAATCCTAGGAAAGTCATTTTTTTTTTCAGTTTCAAAATTGTACTCCAAGGATGATGGAGTCTGTAAAAGAAAGGGCTAGCTCGGTTGATGTTGGAGACTTAAAGGTTGGGGAAATGGGAGGCTAGGAGAACAAATGCTGACATTTTCTGAGTAAGAGTGAGAAGAAGCTGACGTTTGTGAGAGTAAGACTGGAGAGGGGATGAAGAAAAGAAAAAAAAAATCCAAGAAGCCAAAAAGTGGGAGAAGACCAACAAGATGTGGTGTATGGGCCTGACCAGCAGGAATCACTGCAGCTGGCTGGCCCAAAGCACCCACAAGGAAAGGGATGTTTCATATCTGACTGGGTCATGCGCTCTCGGCGTGGTGGAGTGTGGATGGCGGTGTGCGCCTCCTGTGCGATTCCACAGTCCTCTCTAAAGATTCTGATCACTGAAGCACCATTGACATAATACAATTCTTACGGATCCCAAAGGCCCATGTGTTAAAAGATTAGCCCCCAGCCTTTTGCTACAGAGAACTGGTAGAATCTTAAGAAATACGGTCTAGGCTGTATGCGGTGGCGCGTGCTTTTAATCCCAGGCCTGGGGAAGCAGAGGCAGGCAGATCTTCTTGAGTTCAAGTCCAGCCTGGTCTTCAGATCGCATTCCATCCATGAAGTAAGGACCTTTCCTCCTCTGTCTTCTTCCACCGTGATACACCACCAGAGCAGTTGTGATGACCGGCCTTGCGTAACACAGCAATGGAAAGCTCTGTAACACAGAATCACCACGGCTGGAGGACAAGGACCTGCCCTCCATGGAGAGAGGCAAAGGAGCATGACAGAAACAGCAGAAGCTGGGGGAACATGGTCTCTACGGCCAGAAGAAACCACCAAGATGGCGAAGGGTGAGGGGTGGGCCATTCTCTCCAGGCTTCAAGGGTTAGGTACTCCTGCTGACTTCACGACCAGATGGCTCAGTTTCCCCACAGCTGTATCCTGCAGCTGGATGTCCACTCGAGACTTTAATTCTGGCAGGGATTCCCTTTGTGAAGTCCCCCACACCATAACCTAGAATCTAATTAACCCAAATGTCCCAAGCTGTCATCTACTTAGTAGTTATTACTCTACACTATTAAAAGGTGATTGTTACCCACTGACTTCACACTCAGGCAAGACCCAACACATCCACACACACAATCACAAAGGTCAACTTTGAAGCCATTTGGTTAGAGCTAGCAGTACATTTTCACCTTAAAACTGATGTTATAAAGTAGATGCTATCAAACACGGATGTGTGTCTGAATAACAGAGAAGGCTTATTAAAAATCGACCTGTAAACTCTCCCTCCAGAGACTCTGATTCTGAAGCAAGATCCAACAAGCATCATTTTAATTAAATAGTCAGGTAACTGTGGTACAGCCACTTTGAATAACACTGGTGATTGTGATTCCTGGATTTTCTTTACAACCATCTGACAAAGCCTAGCTTACCGTGTTGTAACTGTGGTGGTCTGAATGAGAATGGCCTCGTATGTTTGGATGCTTGGTCCCATTTGGCGGAAGTCTTTGGGAAGGATTAGGAGGTGAGGTTTTAGTGGAGGAGGTGTGTCTCTGGAGCAGGCTTTGAGGTTTCAGAAGGCAGCAGGTTCCCAGTGTGCCCTCTGCCTCATGCTTGTGGATTAAGATGTGAGCTCTCAGCTGCTGCTCCAGCGCGCCTGCCTGCCTGCTGCCATGCTCACCTCCATGATGGTCATGGACTCTAACCCTCTGAAATTAGGAGCCCCAAATTCAATGTTTTCTTTTATGTGTTTCCTTGGTCATGGTGCTTTTGTCATGGCAACAGAATAGTAACAAAATTAGTAATGAAGAAATGTTCAGCCTGAATATCTCATCTTTGTCTTTAGACCCTTAGAATAAAAGCCAGGCAGCTCTGGGTGTGGAAGAACTGCCCAGAGATCTAGATCAGGGGCTTCCCATGCTTGTGCCTGAGTGAGCAAAGCAAAGAAGAGCAACTGCCTGTGTCAACACTGCCTCTTTTAGTTATCACCTTGAACATGTCATCCAGACAGAATTTCTGGCTTAAAAGAATAACGATAGCTCTCCAACTTACTTTCCTTAAAGCTACCCCAGTTCCTTTCTGTGTTCTTTTACATGTTCTTTTCACACAGATCACCTTGGAATCTTTTTTCCCTTCATGGAAATTAACTATACACAATGTTAACTAAATATCAGCCCAAACAAAGATCAAATTGAAGGTTGTGAATCAATGACAAAGAAAACCTGCCAAAGGCTTAAGGTTCTCACTAAGGTGTGCATGCGTGTGTCTGTCTGTCTGTCTGTCTGTCTGTCTGTCTGTCTCTCTGTCTGTGTGGTGTGTGTGTATGTGTATCTGTGTGTCGGTGTGATATGTGTGTTTTGGCATGTATGTGTGTTGTTTAGAATTACTCTAGTTGCTGATGTGGCATAGAACTCCTTTTTGTGATAATCCTCTAGGACCTCAGTCTAGCAAAGGTTACTAAAAGTCATGACACATGGAACATGAGGCATAGGACATGAGACATAGAATATGAAACATGGGACATGAGACATGGGATGTGGAACATGAAACATGGGACATGAGATGTGGGATATGAGACATGGACCATGAGACATGGGACGTGAGACATGGAACATAAGATATAGGACATGAGACATGGGATATGGGACATGAGGCATGAGACATGGGACATGAGACATGGGACATAGGACATGAGATGAGATGTGAGACATAGAACATGGGACATGAGACATGGGATGTGGGACATGAAACACGGGACATGACACATGAGACACAGAACATGGGACATAGGACATGAGACATAGTACATTGCACATGAGACATGGGACAGGAGATGTGGGACATGAGACATGGGAGATGAGACAAGAGACGTGAGACATAGGACATGGAACATGAGCAGGTCAATTTTAAACTTTTAAGAACTCACCAAGCTTAGAGCAGAGTCACCCGTAGACCTTGAATGACACAACAGCATGATTTTATTGGCTGACCTTTCAAAAGAGAGCTCTAATTAGACACTCTGATGTGCAGCTCTGAATTACAAACAGCAAGCAGGGGTCCCCAGCTCCCCCACCCTCACAACCAGTCATCCGGGTAATCTTGCTAATTAAAATTGCTGGCAATGCTCCCTCCAAGTGGACATTCCCCTGCAACCCACGGGCCTCCTGCGTGGACTGCCTCTCCCTGGCATGCTGCCTGCTGCGTCGTTTCCCACCACAGAGATTCTGGCTTATAACAATTTACAGTGTATTTCTGCAGCAGACACCCTATGTTTCCTTGGGTGCCTGGAGACAGGATCTCCTCAGGTGGGCAATCATTCGAATGAGGAAACTCAGGAAATCACGGTAATCCCCACCTTACCTATTGCACAAAACAAATTCCATGTAATTAAAGACTTAGAGTCAAAAACTAAACCCACAAAAGACTGGAACAAATGAGCAGGTTTGCTACAGTGTTTATAGGAGCAAAACCTGGCTTTTAAAAAAATTAACTCCATCCTTTACCGATCAGGCAGCACAGAAATACACATTATAGCGGGCGGTGCAGTAATTCCCAGGCACTAGACAGCCCTCTAAGAGAAGGGTGTTGGCTGGCAAGATGGCTCAGAGGGTAGCGACATCCTCAACAACTACGCGGTAGGAGAGAACAGAGTCCTCCAAGCTATCTTCTGACCCCCACACATGGCATGAACATGCACACACATAAATTAACATTTGGATTTTGTATAGGAAAGTTGTCTGGGACTTTAAAAAGTGGGAACAAGGGTCAAAGTAAGACGTGTTAAAACAAACAAACAAAACAAAAACCTGCTGCGTCGAGGGTGGAGACTTCTAGAGACCATCAATCTCTCGCAGTGGGCTGTGTGCTCTTCAGGACACGTGGAAGGCACAACGGGATAACAGAAAAGCCACTGAACTTGTGAAAGTCCAGTCAGCCTAGAGGGAAGAGGAAGCCGGCGCTTGTCCTGGCAAGAAGAGCGGAGTCCGCCAAGGGGAGCCAAGCCACAGGCCAGACGGTGTGGCTCTGGCTGTCTGCCCTGCCACTTCCTGACTGGGCAGGCCCCTTGTCCTCTCGGTGCCCACTCGCTTCCCGTACACAGGGTGTGGAAACCCATCCTGAGGTTGTAAATAATTCATTGTCAGAACTGAAATGTGTAAGCTCCCCCAAAGAACCGACGAGTGTTAATTTCCTTGTTCAGTACATTAAAAGGTGGACACTGAAACCGTTTTTCATTTGTCGCCTTCAGTTTTCATGCCTCTGCTAGTATGAACATGTTTCTGGATTCCACAGGACTTTGGGATTTAAAGGTCTATTGGGTTTTTTGTTTGTTTGTTTGATTGATTCTTTACGGATACTAAACAGGAATCAACGGTTTTTAGCAGTCAGCCAAATAACAGGCATTTTCTCTGATGACTACGTGCAGGGTGTTATTTTTACTGAAAAATATTTGCCATGCCTTGTAAAAATGGCCATGCATGCCTAGTTTGTGTGGAAGTTAAAGGAATTTCTTTATAGGGGACTTTGTCTATTTCCGGTTCTTTTTCTTTACACAATTGACCTCAGAATTTAGTCACAATAGATCACGCATTTCTTCTTAAAATCTAAAGCTGTTGAGTGCCCATGCTTTGGCTACCACAAATATAATCACGAGGAGTCCTAGAGTTAATGTCGGCCTGGCTTGACTCTTTTGGAGATAATGTCTCTTGGACTCTTCTATACTGCCAAGGCTTCTGACTTTTCTGTTCTGGATTATCCTGTATGTCGGCTTGATGAGGGATGGAAGGAATTCCTGGGGAGCAAAACCCACACAATTGCAGTCTCTAGGAGGCTGGATGCCAGGGGATAGCTGGTGCCGGCAGCTCTGCGGCCTCTTGGGCTCAGCTGCGGCTGGCACCGGTCACAGAGGTTCAGATCCAGCAGAGCTCTCAGCAGGCATGTGAGAGCCCGTCCCAGGACAAGCAGCAAGAGAAAGCACCGCCACCACATCCACAAGAGTCGCCATGAGATGCTCAAGGGGCAGTGGGGTAGGAGCCAAGAAAATGATGCAAGATTAATGAAAGAATTGTATGGTTAGGACGCTTAAAGGAGTCCGGCGCTGGGGTTCAGATTGAAATCTACCTGGGAACCAGATAGATTCCCACTGGAATTGTGGGTACACTTAAGTGTAGAATGTCAGATTCAGCACTGGATGTGGATCTAGGACTGAAGATTCTCTCTATGTACAATATACTCTATGAATTGTATACTCTCTGTGTACTGTATACTCTGTCCTGTATATTCTCTGTGTTCTGTATTCTCTCTATGTCCTGTATACTCTCTGTGTACTTACTCTCTATGTTCTGTATTCTCTGTGTGCTGTGTGCTCTATTACTGCACACTAAAACATTTCAGTAAATTCTAAAACTAGCTCAGGGTTCACTTCAGACTACAGCAAAAATGTTCACTGTGTGTAGAAATCATATACCACAGAGGTACACACAAATCCAAGGGTCATGAATGCCTTCAGAGACACTTTCCACCATAGCCAAGATCCAGTTAGCTCAGAGAGCCTGGACATTCAGTATTTGACGAGCAAACAACATTTAGTCAGGAATTATAAATTATCAAAAAAAATAGTCTAAAAGGACTTTCCTTGATTATTTCAGGGAGACACAAGTGAAGAAAGCAGCTGGCTGAGGAGGGCGGGGAAACTCCCAAGCACTGCAGTGATGCGGATGGGCAGCAGATCCAGGGTATACGTGAATGGGCCTAGTCCTCAGTCCTCAACCTCATCCTTCCTCTCAGCCCACCAAAGATATATGTGTTCTCAACCTGTGGGGTGTGACCCCTTTGACAAACGTCTAGCTCCAAAAATATTTACATTTCAATCCATAACAGTAGCAAACTGAGTTAAGTAGCAATGAGAATAATTTTATGTTTGGGGGTCACCACAACATGAGGAACTGTGTTAAGGGGTCTCAGCATTAAGAAGGTTGGAACCAATGACCTATGCGGAAAGGTTATGCCTCATGCTTTTGAACTATTAGTAATATCCCCTTACTCGAGCTCATGGGAAGGGCTCAGAGTTCTTGAGAAGGTCTATTAGCTACTGTCTTAGCTGCCTTTCAACAGCTGTAATAAAACACCGTGACGCAGGCTACTTATGAAACAAAGTGTTAAACCTGGGCTTCGTGGTAGTAAAGGATTAGAGTCATGCCAAGAGGCAGGCAGGAATGATACTGGAGCTGTGCCTGAGAGTTCACATCCTTATCCAAAAGTAAGAGGCAGAGAGGACTCACTGGAAACATTGTAGGCTTTTGAAACTTCACAGCCCAACCTCAGTTACACAATTCCAACAAGGCCACACCTCCTAATCCTTCCCAAAACAGTTCCACCAACAAGGGACCCATTATTCACACATGTGAGGCTGTGGGGTCTACTCTCCCTCAAAGCACCACAGCAGGGCACCAGAGGGAGGGCCCTGGTTGACTGACTAGTTTCACTGTTGCAGCTGCAGTTTGAAAAGTGATAGTGAAGTCAGGCAAAGGTTCTCAGCAATGCATTTTGAATCTGCCATTGCAGAGCTGACTGGAAAGTTACTCCAGTTCCTACTCTTGATGAACATTAATGGAGATAATGAAGAACCAGGGTCATCACCGTTTTCAGGGGTTCTACCTTTTGAAGTCTTTGGTTTTAAATATCCAAAAGCCAGGGATTTTTCTGCCTAGAGAACTAGCATGTACAAGTTCACTAGTCTCGGTTGCCGGCGCTGTTTTGAGAAGCTACGGAAACTTTGGGACGTGAGGCCTAAGTGACAGAGACAGGTCATTTGGGGAGGGTCTTGATTTCAGCCCGTGTTCTCTATACACCCCTGTATCCATGAGGACATTCTACCACACCTTCTCTTCCTCGGTGAACTGGACTCTGAAACCATGAGAGGACTGAGCCCTTGCTCCCTCAAGTCGCTTCTGTCAGGCATCTTTTCACTTATAATACAAGGTAAAGAAGCAAGTATCGGTCTGTGCTGATATGGAGACCCAAGATGCTTGTCCATTATCCCCCAGGGTCTTCCTCCTATAGCGACCCTGCCAAGGTAGCTGGTCCATTCACACCCCAGCACCTACTTGTTTGCCTCTTCAGGTGTTTCCCCCACTGCTTTCCTTCTGATAAACAGTGAAGCCACCTATTCCTCCCACATTAAAATATGTAGAGAAAAGCCGGATATGGACCTAATCTTGAAATGCAGAGACCGTGGAACTTGTGTGATCTTTCTTTGTAAAAGGATTTGTATTACGTTTCTTTATCATTTGGGAAGCGGAAGGAAGGCCGCGTGCCGTAGTGAGCGTGTTGGAGTCAGAGGACAACTTTCAGGAGTCAGTTCTCTCCTTCCACCATGTGGGTCCTGGGGCTATCCAACATTTATCCGGTGTTGAGTGAGAGAAGTGATCCATTCCATGGCACAGGTCTGAGAGGAGTCCAGGGAGGGTCCAATAGTGATAGTGTAGGAGAAGCCAGAGGCCTCCTACCAGACCAATGACTCACTGCAATGAACATTTGCAAGAGATGAGGACAAAAGGCTATACTGTGGGACACAATGTAACACACTACAGCTTCCCCAACAAGATTCTTTTTTTCTTTTGAGGAGGAGGTTGCAAGGGCGGAAGGTGACTATGAAGGGACGGGAGATGAGTGGGATTGGGGCGCATAAAGAAAGAATCAATGAAAGGTTAAGCGGAGATCCACATCTATTTTCCTGGCTTTCTGCCCAGAAGAGTCATCTGCCTGCGAAGATGAGGTAAGGGAACTGAACAGAAGGCCCAGCAGGCGTATAAAGATGGGAACAGCCAGCCAACCTTGAGCCATCTAAAAAGGGAACCAGCCATGTTTTCAGGGTCTTCTAGACTAGTCACTCCTCAAAGCAGCAGGGATAGATCCATCAAGGGTACCCGAGCTTTTCTCTATCCTGACCGAGCCCTCGGTCAGGATAGTGCCTGCTCCTGGGTATCTGTGGGGATCTGAGTTCAGACCCCCAGCAGCCACGTAAAACCCAGGCACAGTGGTAACCCCAGAACTGATAAAAGGGTGCAGACAGGAGGAGCTCTGAAACTCACTGACCACACAGCCCAGCTGAAACCATGATCTCCAGGTTCATTGAGGGCTGGGGGCTGGGGTTGGGTGGTGGGGGATGCCGATGAAGGAAGGCTCAGTGGGTCAAAGTGTTTGCTTCTAAACCTGATGACCCGAGTCTGATTTCAGAGCACACATGGTGGAAGAAAGAACCAACTTCAGCAACTTGTCCTCTAACTTCCACATGCATACTGTGGCAAACATGCATACACGTACATATATACACACACACACATACATGTAACCGTTTTTCAGATTGTTTGGGGACAATCCCTGAAGACACCCAGAGCTGACCTCTGACCCCACATTATCCCACTGAATCCAAACGTGAAAGATTTATGGGATTTCCTTCCTGGGTCAGGAAAGTGCCACAGTTGCTGCCACAGTTGCTCCCCTTCCTCTCATCTCTCCCACAGCTAACTCAGACTTCAGGGTGTTGCTGGGGAACTCTTATCACCCCCTGCCTCCTAATGTCAGTGATTTTCCATAATCCACAATGTGAAATCCAAAAATCTGAATGCTGTGGTATCTTTCTGTGTGGTGCTACCGTGAAGAAAGCGTCGCATGCAGTCTGCATATACAGGTAGTAAAACTGTCCGGGATATTAGACTAAAACAGGAAACAGGGGAGGAGGGAAGAGTGAAAGAGAGAGAGAATTTCTTATACCGTTGGCCTTGCGTCCGGCCTGTTCTACAATCCTTCTATCATGTGGCAAGTCTGCATTCTGAAAGGTTGACTGTACCCTCATCTGGAACCAGTGTAAATGAGGCTGGCCTCTAACTTCCAGCACCCCTCCTGCCTTGGCCGGGATTAGATGCTGGGATTAGAGGTGTGTGACTTAATTTTATTACACCGAACTTTGTGTGTACATCTAAGGAAGAACTGATAACAAAGCCCCATTAAAAGATATCCGCCTCTTTTTCCTCTGTGGGCTTCTTGAGCTGGGAACTATGGTGTCCATGCCTGATTCACTATAGACTCTTTAATAAACTGCACTTTTCCTGAGTCAGAAAAAGCCAAGTGGTTCCGGGGCTGCAGCTCCACTGGATGAAAGCTTTCTATCTTTTCCGAACACTCCTTTGACTTTAGAGCGTTTTTTCCCAGGTCACGTTTTAAATATAATCACATATATAACTCATCTTAACGGGGTATGTTACTCAATAAGCAAGTTCTGTTAGGTACCAGAGCAAATTAGAAGGGTCGTTTGCTACAGTGTGTAGCTCCCGTGGAGCCTGCTAAAGTTATTTAGCCTGCCTTTCCTACTGAACACCCTGCCAGTTTCTCAGCATCTCAAATAATCAGTTAGCCAATCCCTACAACAGCTCAACGGGATTAGCAAACGGCCTAATGCCATTTTAGAGATATATATTAAAAAAAAAACAGAAACAAACAAATAGACAAAATGGTGTGCCAGGAAAGTAGATGGATAACCCAGTAATACAGAGCACCTGAGCAGCCAACAGCCAACGCTAAGAGTTCATATACAAACAAAAGGTCTCTCCTTCACCAGGGACCTGCTGCTTCCCTCGCTCACTGTCTGGAGAAGACTGACCTGAAAATTCCAGACTTGATGTTAGATTTTCAGAGCAGCTGTGACCAGCAACCCACTGAAATAGAGTATCGTTCAGATAATGAAAATTTTGCGGTACACAAAATTCGAAATGCAGGTGTAGGCATCACAAGAGAAGTAGAGGAACTAAGAGTGTCTGCTCTTTCGATCAGGACTTACAAGTGAGCGAGATGTTCAGTGTGAATGGAAAACTAAGACCCTTTGGGGAGTTTGCACATACTCGTGCAAACACGACTACAGTATTGGGTGATGGGGTGGGTGGTATTGTCCCCACTGAGGCTCAGGTTGGTTCAATGATGTCTACTCCCACTTCACAAGTAACAATCACGCATTCAAACCTAGACCAGTCCTCGTCCAAATGGAAGGTGACCACTAGGCTAACCAGCCCCATAAGACTAGAATTCATGGAGTCAAGTTTTTCTGCCAAAGCCCTGAAAGAAAAGGCTAGCAAACGCAACTGCGTAGCTTCAGAAAAGCTTTCTAAAGGGTTCCTCCTGCACTGTGAGATGGCGGAGAGCTGAACTAAGTTGCTGGGTTTGGAAGTTGGGCAACCCGACAGAGCACAGCTTCTCGTGTTTCCTAGTGACTAGCACACAACACGTGGTCTAACCTGACTCCTTTTGGAAAAGGGCAAAATACCAAGAACTATAGCAGAGAAAATCAAGTGATCAATCTGGAAATAAGAACAAGTAAAGGGTGGGTTCCATTGGAACGTCAGCTGTGGAGCTCTGTATGCCTTGGATTCAGTCGACGGCTACCGAACAGTGAGCCGACAGCTACACCTATCATTTCTCTGTTTTCACTGTGCTACATCTCTGTGCAATGAGGAGGAACTGTGTCATTAAAGAACAAATGGACATTGAAAGGGAAGCCTATTATGAAACCATATTTAAATTAAGACGAAGTGCAGACATCAGAGTCAGCTCCATTATTCCCCCAAAACAGCTTCCCGGATCCAAAGAGATTCTGCTGCCTTGAACAAATTATGCAGCCTGCTGAGGGAGCACAACTCAGCGCAAAGGTAAAAATAGGATGATAGACCACACTCATTGGGGCGGGAACTTTTTTTTCTCACGGTTGTCGTTTGGATCAATGACTGCATAAAAACTCAGAGAAGGTCACTGAACCCCACAGATTTCCCTCACTGATGAGCCCGGCTGAAGAATGTCTGACCTGTAGACATCACATTCATTCATCCCTGTAGAAACAGAGCTGGCTGGATGAGCGGATGGTGAAGGGAGGAGTTACAGCTCGCCATAATGAAGAAAAAGCGCACAGCCACATCCTAGAGTCTTGCCTTCCCGGTGGCTGCAGGCTTCGCACCCGCTGGGCAACAAGCACCATCTCAGCTACCCAGAGTTGCAGAAAAGGAGAAGCTGCTCTGGTCCAGGTACTCCCCCAGCTGGCCAAGGAGAAGAGTGGTAGTTCAGAGGACTGAGGAGGAAGCCATTCCAGGGCAGCAGCCAGCAGGGGTGGGAGATGGGGGAGCGCGAGGGTGGGGGTGGAGTAGATTATTGTTTTCGTTTTTCACTGGAGTTTCAAATCTTACTGCATTTAGCAAACGGCATGCTCCCATGGATGGCTCATATTCAGGAATTTGTGGGCAGCACAAATTGAGATTTTTTTTTTTTTTAAGAATACACAAAGTTGGGGGATTCAGGAAGGGAGAATGGATCTGAGAGTAGTCAAGGCAAGGAATTGGGAATGAATATGATAAAAACACAACATATAAAGTTCTCAAAGAATTAAAAGAGAGTAAGCCTGGGTGGAAGAGAAAGTGATTGTGGCTAAAAGGTGGGACAGGCTGGAGAAGTGGAGGGGAACGGATCTGTGAAGACGCCATCATGAAGCCCAATACCTTGTATGCTTACCGCAAATATTATTCTCCTACACTGCAGGAAGAAAGAAACAGACAAAGAAACAGAGAAGAACAAACACCTGAAATTACAGTCAATATGAGGCCCCTTAGAGATCTCCTCTGCCAATGAAATTAGTCCAAAATGCCTCAATTTAGCCTCAGGCAGATTCTTAGGACAAAGAAAAAAAGAGCCACACACTTGGCTAAAATATCACACAGAAATCTCTCTAGCCCAGAGGCTAATATTTTCTTCCAAAACCTCTCAACCTGGAACCCCACAGTCCACGATGCTCTCAGCACTCCTGTCTTCCAAGCTCCTACTAGGACGGCCAATTACGCCCTGCTTAAAGCGCTCAACTGCTTTTCTAGTCCAACGTCCCAAACCCTTCCATATTCCAAGTGTGTCTCACGGTAATTTTATGTGGTTGCTCACTGTAATAATCTAATGATAAAAACCTCCCTTGTAGTACTTCTATATTACATTTTCAAAACTATCTCCTGGGATTTTTAATTATTTCCCCTTAAATAATGTTTCACTTTTATAACTCCCACCCCCCATTGTAAGCAACCGAATGCAGTAAAGTCTGATACTTTACCGCAAATATCTCCAAGAATTATTCTTACTATAACGTATTTACTATTCAGACAGAATGTCCATTTTCCGTAAAGCATCCAGCTAGTTGCATTTCTAAACCCTACACTGAACAGCGAGAAAGAAGACATCACAAATCATTGAGCAATAACGTTGACAACTGCTGGGGTGCCTACGGTAGGAAGAGGAGGAGGATGCAGGAGACGAAGCAGCCAATCACACGGACCCGGCCGGGGCTCGCTTAGCATAATGAAATGAAGCGGCTGCATTAGAAAAAGATAGGCAACCGTGACCCAGATTTGCACAGTACGGTAGCTGCCCTGGTTGTCTGTCAGGACTGTGCATCAGAGTGTATTCTTAATCAGTGAGCAATCAAAACAAATATTTCACTTCACTTCATAAAGCTGTGCCGTGTGATTGCGTCTGACACATCTAGGGAAGATAATCTCTTACAGTTCACTTCTTCCTGTTTCTACAAGGGGGGCAGGGTCGCCCGAAGCCAGACTCTCCACTCTGTCACACAGTAGACTGGGCATGTCAGACGATCTGGTGAAGTCATGATTTCTTACTAGAAATAACAATTACAATAACAGTGACCGTTGGCCTAAACAGGACTTTCAAAGTCAGTGGGGATCTCCCAAATCAGACATGGTGGAAAATCAAGACGAGATTCTTTTCAATAGAAACAAAGGTACCTCTGTGGTTATTTCAACCTTTTGGCAGGTACATGGGGAAAAGGGGGGGAGGGGAACACTTGAATCACTTCAGTTTGCAAATGGTTAGCTAATTTTTTATCCATTTACTCAGGGATCATGTTGCATGGCGTGGACAGCCAGACTGCCCAGGCTTCTAATTCTACTGCGCCCTGAACAGGGAGACTGTCACAATAACGAATTTATCTGAGCCTGTATTTTCTCAGACAAAAATTGTTGATAACACCAGTGACTTCTCCTCAAAGATAATGAAGGAATTAAATACAAGTAAAGCCTTTGTAAGAATGATTTGAACATACTAACCATTCAAAACAGGGTACTATTAATAATTAAATAATCCAATTAAGTCTGCTTAGGTCTAATAATTGATTGGGTACATATCTTTGGCAAAGTCATGTTCAGAGCAAGGCAATGTAAAAATCTTACCCTATGAATATTAACCCTATGTACCTATGCATATTTGCCTGGAGAAAGAAAGAAAGAAAGAAAGAAAGAAAGAAAGAAAGAAAGAAAGAAAGAAAGAAAGAAAGAAAGAAAGAAAGAAAGAAAGAAGGAAAGAAAGAAAGAAAGAAAGAAAGAAAGAAAGAAAGAAAGAAAGAAAGAAAGAAAGAAAGAAAGAAATCTGGAATGATACACAACAAAATTTTACCACTAGTTTTTTAGGAGTGGATTTGGTTAAAGAAATGAAAGAGAAAAATAAAGCTTTCTCTTCATAGTCTTATGTTGAGTGATCCATTGTAATCAGCACAGATTCCTAAGTAATCTGATAAGTCCAGTAAAATAAGAAAACTGTGAGAAACAAGAAAAACCTAAACATCTGGCTGTGTAAAGCCAGCGCTACCTAGCTTTGAACCCGGCGATGGAAACCAGAACAGGGGTCAGGAAGGAAGAAAGGCTGTTGTCAGAGCAGGGCTGACATGGAACCTCGCTCCCGCCTGCTCTGTGTCTCACGACAGCCACCCCTAGAGAACACTGGCTGTGTGGGTAGCTACAGCCGTGTTGCTGACCACAGATGATTCACTAATGGATGACTCTGTCCCCGAGAGCGTGTGATCCTGTCTGTGTCAGTGAGGATCATGAGATTACATGGCAGAGGCTAAAGCAATGGAGGTCTGCTTCCCATTCACGCCACATCTCCGGTGCAGACCAGCACAGCTCCGTGCTGGACCCCGTGGAGAATCCAGGTGGAAGGGCCTCGCATCCATCTGGCACAGGGCTGAACTGTGGCAGAGGAAGGGTGAAGAGCTACGTGTTGGCCCTTCATGTTTTATCTGGACGTGGCTGTCTCTTCTGCTCACGTTCCTTTGCCAGGAAAAGGCAGGTGAGAGTGCCTGCACTCAACAATGGTGCACTGCCCTTTATCATGGAAGGTTCCAGTGTGAGTGGAAAACAAGGAAGGCAGCTACGCTGGGGCTTCTCCAGGACTGCACTTTCCACGAGGTTTCTCCCTTTGCTTCTTGAACACTGATCCACAACCCACTGAAAACCTTGTGTTGTCGATTATTAATATCTATAATTGATTTATCCTTTAGTTAAGCAGCGGTTATTCCTAAACCAGCCAATATCCAAATCACCACACAGAGACTAGGATTTATTTAGTTAACCTAGAGCATAATGCTGAGCAATGGTTACTCCATCTTAAACCTCCAAGCCCACATGGCTTCCTCCCATTGAGAATTTCCCACATTATACTTGCTTTTAGTCATATCTTAGGTCCGGTTCATCCCTCCTCATGGTTCCAAGTCCTCTCCTGCCAAACTCTGTTCTCCCACTTTCCCACTCGATTCTTTCTCCTCCCCTCCGGACCAGGATTTTCCACCCTATTCTTTCTCTCCAGTGCTCAGCATTGCCTGGTCATTTTATTGAAAATATAGAGAACAAATGGTGGCATGTTTACACAAACTTGAGACAGGTGATGCTTAGAATAAGCATCACAATACAGTGTCTGGATTGAAACCAGATAGTGGGGGAGAGAAATCAGCATGTGAAGGATCAAGGGTAAATTGTATACATTCCCCAAGAACATTATTCCCCAACACCCTTGGGCTAGATGCACCTCGGAATATCATGGTCTTTTACCACACATTAAGTAACGGCCTGAATGAGACGTGGGTGCCATCTGTAGTAAATACTTCTATAGCAAAATACAAATAGCCAGATGATGAGATAAAACCAGAAATTGCCTCGTCTTAGTTTCCAACCAGTATTTCCACTAAAGCAATTTGCATCCTACTTATGAAAAGTAAGGACTTTCAGAGCTTTGTGAGATTGGGGTTGTAAATATCATTGAGAAATGGCTATTGAGGAAATCAGCTTCATGTCCCTTCTTCCAGCAGAAATGAAGCAAAAACTCGGGCTATAGAAAAAGCAATGGGTTCAGCCGACCTGTGAGACATTCCTTCCACTTCCTGCCACGTAAATAAAATTATATCAAAACTGAAAGTCAGCTTCTCAGATGTAAAGTGTCAAAAATGGGAAAAGATGGAAGTCAAACCAAATTTGAACATGCTTCAGATACCTCCATTTTGTGGCATTAAATGCCACATCTATAATTGCATTAAAGATAATTGTTCATGTCAATAATCTCTAGGTAACTGAAATTCCAGTGTGCGTTCAAGAGTTTGTACCAAATAAATGGCAATATGCTAGGGGAAAATTTGCTTAAAGAAGAAATACACTAATCCCTGCTATCAGGCAATCCAAAGCAAGAAAATTTGTCTACAAGTTCCTACCTTGAAAAGGACTGTAAGAGCCACAATCCAGGAAGAGACCGTGACAAGAAGCACAAGCTTTGGTCAAAAGACCTGGGTATCACTGTCCACTCCTCCGCTTGCTTGTGTGAGATTTAGCAACATGGTGCGTTCATCTCCCCCATGTAACATGGTTGGCGATCTTACATCTGTAGCATGAGTTTGCTGAGACTCACATGAGAAAACCCTTCTATGCTCACAGCTGTGCACAGGTGTCAGTGCCTCTGATATGGCCACTCCTTTTCCACCTATCCTCCCACCCCATAGGCTTACAGAGAACAACTTAAACGTTCACTGGAGTTTTCCCACACCGAGGTACATTCATTCCTTATTTAACCAGCATTTGCTGAACACCTATTACATGAGAAACATAGGAGTCGACCAATCAGTGAACTGTCTGCCCATACAGGGCTGAGTCCAATTGAGTTCTAGATTCTAGTGGATGCAGGTCCTGAAGATGAAGGAGGGGTGTACCGTTAGGGCAGCCTTGCCAGGTGGGGCTCTGACGAGGTACTTCCAGTGACGAGGTGAAGGCTAGTGAGCAGGGCTGCATGATGCCATCATTCTCCTAAACAGTGCACCCCAGGGGGATGAGATAAGGCTGTGGGGCTGTTAGTTTTGACAACTGTGGGCAGACATGATGCTCGGTCTGGAATGATCATAAAGCCACAGCAAAATATTCAGGAACCAACAAACACTACCCTCAGAGATCCTCAGCTCCCTGCTGCCTGCCAGCCTCCACCCTTCACCAAGTCGAGTGCGAACAGTCTTGGCAGAGCCCAGAGAGATGTATAAAAGCCCTTCCATCCTGAGATCTGCAGGACATTCCAGCCGGAGCCAGGGCAGAGCTGCGGGGTGCTCTGTGAGGTTAAAGTAACAGATGTTAAAGTCCTCTGGGCCTTGTAGCCAGACAGGAAAACCTAGAAGTGGGGACCAATGAGCAGCAAGCCCCTGGGTCTGCTCATGAGGACCATGGACACGGCAACGAAGACCAACAGCTCTAAGAAGGAATGATGCTCACATATCCCCAGGGCCAGAGCAGCATGAAAATGTTTTGGGAGGAATCCAATGTCTTTTTCTCGATGTTCTGCAGGTATATCACAGACAGTAAATTCTCTGTTAAACAGCGTGGAGGACACGCTTTCAGCAATATGCTTTATCAGCAGACGCTCGCTAGGGGTGGTAACAGCATGCATGGTAGGTGTATTGCTCCTCTTGATTGTGGGAAGAGGGGACAAACCTGAGCAGGGACACTTCTTAGAATGCCACCATGTGGGAAGGCGTGAAGAGAGATCATGGTGTGACTTTTCTCTTGGTGCAATGAGATTTGGGGGCCAGCCGCAGGGGCATCACCACCGTGCTCTGCCGCACTGGCAGAAGGGCTGGCTAGCTCAGAGCCCAGGAGCCCTACAGAGCAGCAGATGCGTCTGGCTGGCCCTCCGACACAGCCCTCAGCCAGTTTCCCCATGCACTTTTTCGTGAGGTCAATACTCCACTCTAAAATCCCTTCCATGTAAGAGTCAGGGGGACAATTCCCTTGTGACAAGACCCTTAGCCGATTCAGCCGGGGCTTCATTTCCTTCCCAGGTGGTGGGTTCCCACTGCCAGCCTCCTTGAAGCTCCATGTCTTCGTGACATGAGTGGGACCAAATTAACATCTTCTGATGGCAAACCATCCCTCCCACTCATGATCACATTTGGAGTTTGATGGATGTATTGTCCCCTCACTCCACCCTACTTGGACACTAGCTAGTGCGGTCATACTGTCTCCTCAGAAGGCCCACGGTGAGTGCATCTTGGACAGTGTGCATCGATAGCCTTCAACAACACACTGCAGAGCCCAAAGTCCCACTGCCTGGTATTTATCTTGGACGCATGATGTAGAGTATAGAAATCGGCAACAAAGCAAGCACCTCCAGTCCAAAATCCTGCTGTGAAAATTGGTGGATAAAGAGTCTGGAGCGATCAAAGAGCAGGCAACCAAGATCATGTCACAGATAGTCCCTGTTCCCCTTACACGGGAACCCACATGGAGATTGAGCTGCCTATGGGCAGGCAGTCCTACTGAGACTTGATAAGCTAGAGTCAGATGGCAGAGGAGGAGAACTCCCTCTTTCAGTGGACTAGGGGAAGGGGTTGAGGGGAAGAGGAAGGGAAAGTGGGACAGGGAGGAGATGAGGGATGGGACTACAATAAGGATGTGAAATGAATAAGTTGTAAAAAAAAAATCTAAGTCTGGAGTGATATCCTGACGTTTACTAAGCACAGAAAATGCAAAATCAGTATAGATTCAAAACCATGGAAATAGCCCATGGATGTGGGCTTGTTGTAGGTGCCTATGTCCTACAGCTCACACTGAACATCTCCCACCAGCTGAAAGAAAGTCTATCTTATGTAAATTAACGTTCACAAATGACAGAATTAATTCAACACCTTACGCATGATTGACAAGGACTAGCTTTGTGTCGTGCCTAACCCTAAATGTTTCTCCATTTGGGTTTTATACCCCATCATTTTGATCTCCCACTTTATTTGAGCAGCACTGTAAGTACTAGATTTATGCACCAAAGCGATATGCCTTGTGTGGTGCAATGCTTGGTTGACAACTGATTTTAAGGTGGATGATGACAAACTTGATGGACGAGCCACTTCTCCTGCCATCTCTATAACTTCAGTTCCTCCTCGAGCCCAAGTTTATTTGTGTGGATATATGGACGTTTTCTATGTTTTTCCCCCTCTATACCACCACTATTATAAGGTAATAAAAATCTCTCTGCAAAAGCTAAAGGCAAAAGGCAAACAGATAAGAAGGTGAAGAAGTTAATGAAAGAAAAAGAAAAAAAGGAAAAGGAGGCGTGTGGCACGCAGCAGGGGACAGATTTCCTCCTAGTCTCTCCCACAAGGCATTTGCCACCGCTCTTGTGCACTTCTGCCTTGTTCAGCACCATCTCGTTCCACACACTGGGGGCATCTCGTTCCCTTCCACTTGCCCAGTGACATGAAGTCCACACCAGTCCTCCCAACCCCAGGGATCAGCCCTGTATGTATGTAGGAGGAACCGTAAAGACTCAGATCCCAGGGATTCAGCAAGTGCTCTCAAACATGCATGGCACCCCGCCCTCCACCTCCTCAGAGGCGAGACCACCACAGGGGAAAGTCACTGTGCTGGGGACATCACAGCCCGGGGCGCTGATTAGGATCACCCCCAGCCCCAGCCCCATGGGGTGTCTTTTCTAGCTGCCTGAGTTCAGCAGCTGGGAACATTGACTGGGGTACATGGTGATGGCAGGCAGAGGTTAGTACACCGGGGAAGTAATAGTGAAATAGGCGAGACAGACAGACAGACAGGCAGGCAGGCAGGCAGGCAGGCAGAAAAACCAGCCAGCCAGAAGAGCTGATGGAAGATTTCCTGAAAGAAAAGTCACCAGTAGAGCCTTGAGGTGTGAGTAGGGCTTCCCCAACGGAAAGAGGGAACAAGGAAGGAGATGAGGAAGAAGTGTGATGAGAAGCAGCAGAGCTGGCGTCTTCAGCAAACTGTGGTTTGGCGTGGCAGGACCACACAGTGCAAACCTGGAAAGGGATGATACGAAGCCAAAGGCCAAGCAGAGGCCAAGGTGTAAGGAGTGTAGACTGATTCTACAAACAAGGAGCTGCCAAGGACAGTTTTTAATGGAATGCTGGGCCACTTTCCATTTGTTTATTTATTGCTTTTATTATTTTAGTACTAGGGACTAAGCCCAGGACTCTGCACACGCCAGGCAAGCCCTCTATGACTGAGCCCTCCAGGCAGATTTGCATATTATGAAGCTCCATGGTCAAAGTGGACAGCTGGGGTGGGTGAACAGGGCAGGGCTGACAGTGTCAAGCACAGGCGTGATGATGCACCAATCAGGTCAAATGTGACCTTGAGGAAGGGATGGGTCTGAACAACTGTTGAAAGGACTCTAGCAAATAGGTGTTGTCTGACAAGGAAAAATTAGAGCTACCCCCAGCTCCCCAGCTCCTGTGACTCCGAAATAATTTTACTAGAGCAGGGGAGTCAGGGAAAACTGAGCTGTAAGTATGAGGCTACCTGTGAAGTCACATGAGTCCCAACTCCTTTTTCCCAAGACTAGAAGCTCCATAAAAGCTGAAGGCTTCTAAGACGTTACTTACTGTATCACAAAGAACTGTTTCCCTGAAGGGTTTCTTCATGGAGGTTTCGCTGTCAGCAGTTCCATTTCTTCTTTACTGCCTCCATTATGGAGCAGGTGTTCTACTTGCTGCGCTTAGCTTAGCACTCGCTGGAATGATGCGGAGTAACACCTGCCCATGCGTCCTGTCGGAGCTTCTAGCCTGAGATCTGCTACTGAGCTTCCCAGCCACTTGGACAGGCGCTGAGCAGGGAGGGTTGTGAGGCGGCGTCAGGAGAAAAAAAAAATGGAACTAAGTCAACAGTAGCTTGTTTTGTATTTCGAAAAATAAAAATAAAAAATGATTACTTATTAGCAAATAATGCTTCTAAGTCAGAGACGGGTGGGTGTTTGTCGTTTCCTGTGTTTCCTTTTCTTAGCAATCCTTAAGCTTAATTTCTAAAGAAGTCATACATTTATTCCATTATCATTATCCCTACCAATTGTCCTCATTTTACCAAACACAAAGTTCAGGAAATTCTCTTTCTCCTCAATAATGGCTGTGGATTCGATGGATGAGGAAGAAAAGAAAAGAAAAAAAGCTAATAAGCTAATATGATAATCTTTTTTAATTATCCCAATTAAAGTCCTTAGTGAGATGCTGCAAAATTACCAGAACTGTATATAAGTGTGCACGGTTGTATACAAGACACATTGTGAATAATATTCATGTGAATACATATTCACGAGTGTATTCAAACTTGAGCCAACAAGGGCCACTGTGAGTACCTATTTACACTATGAAAATAAAGAGTAAAAAACATCAGCATGTCAGCTCAATCTGGGCGCAGTCTGTTTTGAAAGCCCTAACTGAGGCCCTGAAGTTCTGCCTTTGCCCAGGTTAGCTCCCGGAAACCGGCTGGGATAGATGTAAGACATTCATTAGGAAGAGCTCTCCATATCAGCATCTAAGGGAAGGCAGGAACCATCACTGCTCGGGAAGGAAGCTGTCCATAGTGTAGTGACGTCAGCCGATTGGGAAGACCTTTATGGGTGTCCCACTTAGGGGCGAAGGAATCAGCCCTGCAGCAGCCAACCCGGCCTCCGTGTAAACTGACCTCAGGAAGAAAAGAGGACTTTAGGTAAAGAGGCAGCAGCAGAGAGTAAGTTCCCGAAGAGGGGTCTGGCACGGTGATCTGTGCAGCCAGCAGTCCCGGAGCCCAGGTAGCAGCTCACTGCCCTAAGATGGGGTCTGATAAGCGCAGCACACCACGTGTGAGTTCATTTGAATCCATGAAAACACAGAGACCTTAAGAGGCCCTGTGGCCTCAAGATCCTTATCTGTCAAGTGGGGCAAGATACAAATTTCTCAAGTGTCTTCAGTCTTGCGAGTCTATGTGTGGGAGGAAGAGATGGCTCAGCAGTTAAGAGCACTTATGGCTCATGTAAGGACCTGGGTTTGGCTGCTAGCACTCACCTGTGGACCACAAATCATCTGTATCCAGGGAATCTGATACCTTCTTCTGGTGCCACGGATACCAAGCCCGTACATGACACACAAGCACGCGTGCAGGCAAACTGCTCATACACACGACGATAGATGAATCCTTTTTAAATCTAGATGTGAGCCAAATGTGTCACACTGTACAAATGGGATTTTGTAGTCTCCCTTTGTGTCTTGTATGGGGGTGGTTGTGTGGCTGTGTGGCTTAGTGTGCCAGGGCGTGTGCTGTGGTTCAAATCCAGGACCATGTTCCCGGTAAGCAAGTGTTATCCCCTGAGCTAAAGCCAGGATTTCAGTTAACATTTTCTGTGTTCATTTGGAGCCCTTTGAATGAACAGTCCTTGCCAAACACTTCTGTTCACTTTAGACCTGTGAAGGGCTCTGAACTGGAGGAAAGACTTGGGAAAGAGATAGAAAGATATTTCTTTGTTTTGATGACACTAATTACCAAACTTATAACCTACTCCAAATCAATTAGAAGGACTATGTAGGTTTTCAACGGTGGTATGACTCTCATTAGAAAATATATCTTTTCTTAAATTGGCTTAAGACACAGTCGCTAAGAATATGTTGAAAGGGCAGGAGGGAAGCATCAGCAGCGGAGGAAGCAGGCAGATGACTATGAGGGTAACAGGACACAACGCGGCTCCTCAGTGCCGTGAGATGGAAAGGGGTGCCTCCCATCATGCCCATAGGCTCATTCAGGAAAGGGGTGGCCAATACCATCCCGCCTGTCAAAGAACTGGTCTCCACAAAGAGGGCATGGCTGCTGGGCTGGAAGGTCAGGGGCTTGCCCAAGCCTCCACGAGTCAAGGACGTGAACAACAGAGGGGGTGGGGACAGGGCAACGGGAGTGTCTCAGAACTGTGGGTATCAAGGGACTCAGTGAGAGGGAGGTTGTTATACCTCGGGGCTCCATAGGGGAGGGGCCAGTGCCCAGAACATGATCTAAAATCACAGGAGAGAGAGAGTGTGTGTGTATGTTTATGCATATGCATGTGTGTATGCATGTATGCATATATGTGTTTGCATGTATGTATATGTGTGTGAATATACAAATATATCTTTCTAAAAGAAGCATTTATAAACAGCATAATCAGGGCTGGAGAGATGGCTCAGTGGTGGCTAAGATCACTGGCTGCTCTTCCAGAGGACCCAGGTTCAATTCCCAAGCACCGACATGGTAGCTCACAAGCATGTGTAACTGCAGCCTCAGGAGATTTGACAACTGCTTCCGGCACCCATGGCACCAGCATGCACATGGCACACAGACACACATGTGAGCAAAACACCCACATACGAAAACAAAACTAAATTCTCCCCCAAAATAACAAGTAGCGTAATGTGAGGCTGAGGAGATGGCTTGGTCCATGAAGTGTTTGCCATGCAAGGATGAACACCTGGAGGTCAGACTCTACCTACAGCCCACGTAGAAAAGCTTGGTGTGAACTGAGAAATGTCTCAGGAGGCAACGTGCTTTCCATAAGCATTAGGATTAAAAAGCTGGTTGGCCTGTACCCATAATTCGGGCAGTTAACGAGATAGAAGGCAGAGACAACTGGATTCCTATGAGTTTGAAGGGCAGCTAGCCTGGCCTATGTGAAGGTCTAGGCCGGTGAGGGACTTTGTCTTAGACAACAAGTGAACTCTGGTTTCTATATCTGTGCGCCTGTGTGCACACATACATACACTCGCGCACGCACACGCGCGCGCACACACACACACACACACACACACACACGTGCATCCTCACAGACAGGCATCTAGCCACACATACTTACATGTATTACATACATATACAAAATTCAAAATTAACGTAATCATCATAACACATGGACTGACATGTATGTGAAAGTTTATAATATCCAAACACAGATCTAAAGGTCCAACAGTTAAGGAACAATTAAACAAACTTTAGCATATCCCTGTTGTGCCATGAACATTCTCACTAAATTATATGGTGAAGGAATATTTGTTGGTGTAGCAAAGACACATTTTAAAGTAAACGAACAGGTTATCAAAGGGTTCCTATATTATAATTGCACATACTGCAACATTTACAGTGGTGTGTTTCTCTTTATTTTCCAAGAAATTTCGCTTTGAAGATATATTTGCTTTTGTGATTTGTTTTTCTTTTTTTATTATTCTTTTTTTAATTTTTTATTTAACTTTTATTAATTACACTTTATTCATTTTGTATCCCCCCATAAGCCTCTCCCTCCTCCCCTCCCGGTCTCACCCTCCCCCCCCCTTTCTGCATGCATGCCCCTCCCCAAGTCCACTGATAGGGGAGGTCCTCCTCTCCTTCTTTCTGATCTTAGTCTATCAGTTCTCATCAGAAGTGGCTGCATTGTCAGGGTTCTAGGTTATCTCCATGAATGTCATATCCAAAGATATGTAGAAGGGACAGAAAATGGATTACACTACACACTGAGGAACTCCCACCTTCCCAGTGACAGCTAAGTCCAGGTAGACGGGCAGGCTACCATTCGTCGCATGTGAGCATGTGATTATCCCTCTCCCCTCCCCCCCACCCCAAAAGCAGAGGCCATATGTGGGGCCTTAACATCAGCTTCCTAACCGTTTCCAGGAAACAGCCCTAGAGAACCCAGGAGTGGTGGCTCATTGAAGCTGCCTCCCTACCAACTTAGGGAATCTGCTGGAGAAGCTACGGCATGGCTGCAGGAGAGACACCCCACATCCTTCTAAGTGACAATTTTTTAAATGGACAGTGTAAAGGTGGGGGGTGTCTAACAGTCATTTGGCTCCCTGAATGAAAAGGAATCAGGTTTCCTACTCAACTATGAGGCAACTATCTGGAAAGGATCCTTGGATTTCCCCCAAGTGACTGGGAAGTTTCCTCTTATACTTTTGACAAAGGTTAGAGAAAGCTTTTGTCTTGTCGGAAAGTAACAGGGATTGCTGAAGATCCCATCAAAGCCCAAAGAGGGGATAGAGGGGCATGGTAGTTGTGTGAGTAGAGGCCTGGCCGGGGACATTGGGCTGTGCCAACAGCCTCATTTGGTCTCTGGATTTGTATTTCCTCCACAGGACTTTCCCTACCTTCAAGAAGGACCCGAGATAAGAACAAAGGCCAATGAGCCCAAATAGAATTAAGAAATGTGTTCAGTGATAGGGTGTAAAGAGAAACGTTGCCTCATTCCCACCAGAATGACTACTTCAAAACAAAATTACAAGTGTTGGAAAGGACGTAGCTAATTTAAAACCTGTAGCTGCTGTTGGAGGGGATGGAAAATGGTGTGAGGGATACAGTGTGGCAGATCTTTACAGTGCTGAAAATAGAACAGCCACTCCATCCAGAACAGGGAATGGAAAGATTGTAAGAGCCGAAGGAGCAGGAGGAACACTGAAAAACAGTGTCTTCTGGACATGCCAGGGCTGAAGCACTTACTAATCCACAGAGAGTGTGGCTCACTGCATAAGACTGGGCCCAAGAACATTGTGTGATGGAAGGGAGGGGAAATCACAGGGCCTCACTCCCCCCTGAGGCTATTGACAGGTCATGGTGGCACAGAAGGGGCATCACTTCCTTCAGTGGTGTAACCGCGGTTGTTACCCAGGCTCACGAGGTAAGCCTAGTTAACCTCAATGGGACACACGTGTGAGACATAAAAGTGGGAAGGGACATCCGGGAAGAAGAAAGGTTTCAGGAGGAGGATGACAGAGGATACGAGGAGTAAGAAGAACTAGAATTAATTACATACGTGCGTAAGATTGTCAAAAAGTAACTTAATGTAAAAAGAAATTCAGAGTCTGAGGTGAAAACAGTTCTGGCATTTTGGGTTTGTTCCTTTCCAGAACAGGAATGTACTTAACATTAAACTTTACACTTGAAATGGGTGACAGGGAGCCGGAGAGACGGCTCAGCAGTTAAGAGCACTTTCTAGTCCTGCAGAGGCCCTGGCTTTAATTCTTAGCACCCACATGCTGCTCATAAGCATCTGTAACTCTAGTTCCTGAGGATTCAACAACCTCTTCTGGCCTTTGTGAGCAACAGGCAGGTAAAACAAAATATAAAGTAAAAATAACTTTTAAGAAAATGAGTAACAGCCAGGCTTGGTGGCACATGCCTATAATCCCAGCACTGAGAAAGTCAGAGGGAGGCACATCTCTGTGAGTTCAAGGCCAGCCTGGTCTACAAAGTGAATAAGGACAGGACAGGCTTTAAAGAGAAACCCCGTCTCAAAAATTTTTAAAAAATTTTTAAAACATGGATAACATGGTAAATTCTAGATTACATGTATTTGACCACAATTTTGAAAGTGATTTCTGCATGAAAAACAAAATGTCAGCTGATGAGGAGCTGGCTAAGTGTCGCCTCGTTTCTCCTGGAGTCTGTGCAGCCTCTAGAGATCATGTACAAATCAGCAGGAAGGCGGGGGAGCCGATGCCAGCCAGAGCCAGGCAGCAAGCCTGGTGATGAAGATCTTAGCTGATGGAGTTAGACAGCCAGGGTGATCCCAGCTCCACCATCCACTGACGTGGCCTTGGGCAAGCTATCCAGCTAGAACTGCATCCTGATTGTAAAATGAGGTAATAACAGCTATTCCACACCGGCTTGCAACAGGAATGAAGGAAAGACAAGGCATGAGCTGCAGACCAGCGTGTGATGGGATGCTGCTGTGGTGTGAAATGAGGGAAATGTTGGAGGGACACTGATTTTTTTTTTTCTTTTGTATTTGAAAAACCTCTGGGAGGATTTATAAGACACGAGTAACAGTAATTATTCCTTTGGGAGATGATAACAGTGGTAGAAAATAGAATTTTAATCAATCTCTTTTCATAAATTTTTACACGTATGGCATCTGCTAGTCTTGGCAACCACTATGTCAGAAGACAATGTACACAGGGCACATCGTTCGGTGTAGAACAACTATCAGTGAGGGTGCTTATCACCAGAGCTAACCTCTGAGCCACGCAACACTCCCTGAGAAGTTCAGGCCCTGAGAGAAACCAGAGATTCTTGCCCAAGTCCTTAAGATCTAGGACTTCCCTGTGGTTGTTCCAGAATTCCCAAGGCATCACCCAGATCTAAAAATTCTAGAATGCTTAGTAGAGAATTTCTGTAGTACGGTTGCACTTGCTCTCAAAGCTTTAGTTCAAGGAAGACCAATGCCAACCAGGTGAGAATTCCAACTCCGAGAACACAAACATGGGGAAAGACAGGGATGGAGACTAGGAGAGGGCGGGACAGGGAATATTCCTAACTATATCATAAGCAGGCCCCCTCCCCTTTCCCTTTGTCCCCACAAAACGCACCCACAGTTCCTCCCCCCCAACTGTTCTACATGGCCAACCACGTATTACTCAGCAAACAGCAAATCCACAGGCACCCAGAGGCAGCTCCAGCCCTACTTCCCCAGCCTCAGGAACCCAGCAAAGCAGAAAGAGCAGGTTTCCCTACCCTCTCCTGAGAACAGAGCTGTCAGATTTGAGGCACACTGTCCGCATCTTTGACTTTCACATCCTACTGGCATCCATTATCCAGCCTCGATGCCACTGCCAGCACAGAAGGGCAACAAAAGTTACTGAGCAGCGTCACAGCCAGACAGCAGCTTTCAGCATGTCCTCGTGTGCGAGGCAGATGGCCTCGCTGGACAGTAAGTTATTTAAGCAAATCTGCATTTTTATATCCTACCCTGCACGAAAACAATCGGTTCTGCTTGGGTGCACAAGAATATAGAGAAAAGAAGGAGCACATTGTGTTGTTAATATTGGAGGCTGCAGATCATTGAGGAGAGATCAATGGAGGCTCTATTGGCTGCAAAGGTGTCCCCTCACAGCCAAGTTGATGTACATGATGTTTCTCGGTCCATTCACCATGTTAATCTATGGCTAATTCTCAAAGATTTGTTTAATTATGAAGGATCAAGCCTTTAAAAAATAATTAATTATAAAAGCTACTTAATATTCAGAGGTGTCACGCAAGCAGATAGCTGGCATTCTCTGTTTGTGGTTTAATTAGACAAGACGATGCAGAAAGCTGTCGCTTGAGGGTGGGTGGCTGTGGAGAGGGGAACCCTGGGAAGCACCACCAGGCAGCCATCTGTACCAGACACAAAAGCATGGCTCCTCAGACGGCCTCCCTTCCAGAGGGCCCCTCACAATTTGCAGTCTCTCCCGTCCGCGATTCATTTCTCTGACACTCGGCTGGGAGATGGAAGAGAAATGTAAACTGCAGCCTCAAAGCCGACGCCTTGTGGTTTCAGAAGGTTAGGGAAAACAAGCAACCACTTGGTGCCTCAGTTTCTCTACTGGGAAAAAAAAAAACGAAACAAAACATAATTTGTAAATGTCATCCATCCATCTGCCTCCTGGAGCAGCAGCTGTTGAGTATCTTCTTTACAAATGGCCGGGAACATGCCAAGTAACAAAACGGCCCCCTCCCCACTACACGCTGATACACTAAGACAAAGCATGTGGTTTTTATACTGAGTGTTGGTCCCTGGTATTTGAGAGCCGGCTTCTAAGGCTGTGGCTTCTTGGAAACATTCCCTGCCTTCATGTTAAAGATTCCTCCTTTCACCGCGACTGTCTGTTTTTACTATCTTTTCCGCAGCGTCATTAGACAACTGACAGTACTGGCCAGGGCCGCTTCTGTAATTCACTGGATCTGCGTTCACATTTAAGCTCTCAACACATTGCGGTCACTGTTTTTTGCCACGATTTTTTCTACTCTAAAGGTGAAGAAACCGAAGGTTAGAGCTCCTGGAGAACCCGATCAGTGGCCCAAATTTAAGCGGCAAGTTTGAGATTAAAGTTCCCATCACATTGACTCCAAGTCCCTCAAGATGACCTTTTCTAGCCTGTCTCTGCAGAAAGAAGCAGGTGTTCACCTCTCCACACGAAGACCTGCCAGGACCTGTGCTAACAGTCACCACAAACCAGTCATCACAGGAGCAGCAGAAACTGCCTGGTAAAATACAGTCAGTTTGCAGGACGGTTGTAGACTTTTCTAGTAGGGAAAAAAAAAAAAAAAGACATCAGTGGGAAAGGGATGGAATCTTCCCACAGATCACCACTTCTGAGCAGCTCTTGTCACCTGCCTCTGTAAACATATTCCACTGCATTCCTAAGCTGTCGATGTTTTGCAAAACTTGATGAAACTGAAGTCGAAGGCAGAATTGAATGCCTGACTCAAGTTTGCTGAGTCAGTCAAAATTTACCTTAAAAGTTACGAATTACTAGTATGGTACATGTTAGCCATATATTACAGGATAAGCATACTACAGTTCAGACCAAAGAAGCTAAGTGACAAGGAAGGCCTGAGGGATGGAGGATGCTTGGCTCTCACTCAGATGGGGAACCACAATAGACAGCAGACGTGGATGTAGAGAGGGAAGTGGGTAGGAGAGGGTGTAGGGAGGGAAACAATGGGGGGGAAGGGTCAGATTGGGAAACGGAGGGCAGGGCCATCTCTGAGACCAGCTGGAGACCCGCCACAGGGTAGGCTACAGGGAGGATATGGGGATATCTCTAGCTTGCAGCAGGAGACATGGAGACTGAGGAGGTCACCTTCTAGCTGGCAGGACTCCTCGTAGTGGGAGGGGAACACGAATCCACCTACAAAACCTCCGACCCACAATTTGCCCTGCCTACAAGATGTGCAGGGATAAAGGTAAGAGTAGAGACTGAGGGAATGTTCAACCAGTGCCTGGCCCAGCCTGGGACCCACCCCATGGGAGAGAGCCAACCCCTGACACCATTAACCATACTCTATGTTTACAAACAGGAGCCTGGCATAGCTGTCCTCTGAGAGGCCCCACACAGCGGCTGATCGATTCAGATGCTGAGACCCACAGACAAGCATTAGATGGAGCTCAGGGAGTCTTATGAAAGGGGCAGGGGGCGGGGGGTGATGGGAGGACCGAGAGGGGACAGCAGCCCCACAAGAACAACAGAGTCAACTAACCTGGACCCATGGGGGCTTGAGAAGATGGGAGCACCAACCATGGAGCATGCATGGATAAGACCTGAGCCCCTTAGAAATGTGTGGCAGATGGGCAGTTAAATCTCCCTGTGGGTTCCCTAATGAGTTGAGCAGGTATTGTTTATGGCATGGACTCTATACCCTGCTTTGGATCACTTACTCCTGGCAGAGCTGCCTTGCCTGGACTCAGTGGATGAGGATGAGCTCCGTCATGAAGCCACTTGATGTGCTGGGGTGGGTTGGGGGGTGGGAGGGTCCCCTTTTCAGAGGAAAATGGGAGGGGGAAAGATGAGGAAGATGTTGGGGGGGGACCAAAAGGAGAGGAGGGAGGGAGCTACAATTGGGATGTAAAGTGAATATATAAATTAAATTTTTTAAGTGTTAGGAATGACTTAGTCTATACACACACATCGATGTTTATTCATATAACACCTAATTCACAAACCTTAAGCTGTCAGGCTTAGTAGAAAGTGCTTTTACCCACTGAGCCACCTCACCAGCCTCAAAAACTTTTCTTCAGTTGATTTAGTATATTTTCACAGGTAAAAGTTCATTAAGCTACAAAAAAAAAAAATTGTACATTGAATTTTCAAATTTGGGGTAAAAATTAAAATAATAATAATTTTGATAGTTGTAACATCAGATATTAGATCTCTAATTCTCTCCTTTAAACAAATTTGTTTAAACATAGGTATAGATTTCTTAATGTTATTAAAGAAATCTGTTTCAACTAAAATTAGCTTTTATCAATGGTTTTTATTATAAAATTAACTTCTAGGAAAAACATTACTTATAATGACACAAGTACAAAGCTACCTAATTTTTCAATTTTTCAAATGAAAAGCAAGACAACAAAATAAAATATAATCCCATGAAACCATAAACTACTAAAAATTATAGTTAAATAACTTCTGGCACATTAATGAGCATTATTATTTTTCCTTTATTGAGTTTCGGGTCAGAATTTTCACATAGCTGCCTAATGAAAACCTTCCACGGTTTCCACTTTCACTGTATCCTTGAGTAAGCATTGTTAATTTTGTTTTGACAACGGACTTAACTCAGACCTAAATGAACTGTGAAATAAAGCCCAGGAAGAACCATATAAAGCCTCAGAACACTGAGATAAAACAAACGCACGTGTTAATTTTTTTTCCTGCCTCACAAACCCCGTCGAAGTGTGTACTAACAACGCAGAGAACAGGAAACCAGCAACAGGCCTCAGACACATTTACATCATGTACTGAAAGAAAACGGACTCATCCAAACTGACCCTGGATGGGGCCTGATAGTAACTGAAGTAAAAACACGTTCTACACGGTGCCCTCCTGATGGTGTGGGGCCCACGGGGCCTCGTTCCTACAAACACTGGCTCCCCAAACACTGGTTTTTCTGTATTGTTTATTACCAAGCCACAACAAGGCCGTTGGTGTCCATTCTGTTCAACTTCCAGGACAGATTTAGAGACCATCCCTCCACCTACCCCCGACACACACACAAAATAAATAAAATAAAAATAAATAAATCTGACTCAACTCCGAGTAACACCAGGTTTATTTTGAGTCTCAAGAACGGATGGGACTTTGTCTCAGGATGGAGGGGGCTCCGTGAGGAAAGTCAGCCAGCGCAGCCAGCGCCCTCCTATGCACCGTGAGCCAGTCGTTATAAAGCAGTCACAGCCATATCTCACTGCCCTGAGCTCGGAGACTGCACCAAAGCAGGGCAGCCTGCCTCGCTGTTTCTGGGCTTAAAAGTTCAGTGTCAGGGAAATGTCTCAGTCACAGAGAAGAGCTGCTGGCGGGCACCGGGATGTCCATTTTGGGAGAGCAAGAGTAAGTGTTCTGGGGCTGCTTTTGATTCTGCAAACTGTCGAGTGAACGGTCAATGGACTGGACCCATTTGGGGGGGTTGCTGAAGCTGTAGGTAAGTACCAGTCATTCTCGTTACTATGTTTTATGACTTACAAGAACTACCAGACAAAGTTATCACTGATTTCTCTGTTTTAATAGCATCTGAACCAGGATTCTTGATCTGAGAGTCCCACAGGCATGGAAAAGATTGCGGCTTCATTGTGTATATGTAAATTCAGGGGTGTGAAAATTTGAGTATGTGTGTGTTTCCCTGGGCAGGAGACCCCTACTCAAATTCAGGAAAGTTTGGGGAACTTAGTGGGATCCTACATCAAAATAAAAAATAAAATAAAATAAATAAAAAATAAAAAACCTGGACCCACAAAACCTTTGACCCAAAATTAGTCCTGCCTACCAGATGTGCAGGGATAAAGATGGAGCAAGCACTGAGGGAACGGCCAACCAAAGCCTGGCCCTACTTGAGACCCACCCCACCCCATGGGAGAGAGCCAACCCCTGACACTAGCATTACTCTGCTGTGCTTGCAGACAGGAGCCTAGCATAACTCCTCCGAGAGGCTTCACAAAGCAGCTGATGGAAACAGATGCAGAGACCCACAGCCAAACACTAGGCAGAGCTTAGGAAGTCCTATGGAAGAGTTGGGGGAACAGTTTCGGGAGCTGGAGGGATCAAGGACTCTACAAGAAGACCTACAGAGTCAACTAACCTGGGCCCATGGGGGCTCACAGAGACTGAACCACCAACCGAAGAGCAAACGTGGACTGTTCCTAGTCGCCTGCACATATGTAGCAGATGTGCAGCTTGGTCTTCACATGGACCCCCAGCAACTGGATCGGGGGTCCTCCCTGGCTCTGCTGTGTTCCTCTGGATCCCATTCTCCTAACCAGACTGCCTTGTCTGGCCTTAGTGAGAGAGGATGTACCTAGTCCTGCAGCAACTTAATGTGTCAGAGTGGACTGGTACCCACGGGCAGGGGTGGGGGCCTGCCTTCTCTGTGGAGAAGCAGGAGGTGAGAAGGGGGGGAGAAGGCTGTGTGAGGAAGGACTGGGAGGAGAGAGAGGGCTGTGATCAGGATGTAAAGTGAATAAATAAATAAATAAATAAATAAATAAATAAATAAATGTTTAAAACACCTGGGATGTATGCATCTTAGCAATAGCACTCTTGGTTAGCCTGTGTGCATGAGCCCCCCAGGACTGCACCAAAAGAGAAAAAGTTTACAATTGCAGGGAGGGAAAAGGAAGACTACAAAGGCATGAGAAGGGATGAACAGTGACACCTTGGACTGTGAGAAAATGAATTTGCCTGTAGCACTTTGTCATACCAACATAGCAAACTCAAAAGGATGCTTGCTGTATCCATTTCAGATTTCATATGCCCTGGCCAGAAAAGAAAAAGGAAAAGGGCTATTTGAAAATAGGAAATTCCCAGTACTCTACTCTAATTTTGATTTTTATATACAAGATTAGAAATATTAAAAACTAAAAATGTCCATTTGCTCAAATAACCCACTCCTAGAATGAAAAATATAAAATTATTTTTGCTGAAGTCATTTCAGAATGAGTGGAGAGCCGGTATATAAATTGTGAGTTAGCATCTTGAAGCCCACCTCCCCTCCTATCTCTCGTTTCACAGGTCTCTGGGCCCCTCTGCTTAGGACTTTGTGTTTTAAATTCTATTTATTTTTAAACAGAACAGTGTGAGGTTATTGTAACTTTTCATTCCTTTAATGAAAATATGTCTTTTCATACAATATATTCTGATTACTGTTCCCCTCCCTCAACTTCTTCCAATTCCCTCTCTCATCCAGATCCACACCTTGTCTTTCCTTAGAAAACAAACAGACATGTAAGGAACAACAATAAAATAAAATTTAAAAAGTTGAATTAAGACAAAAAAAAACAAAACCACAGAAGAAAAGTAGACAACAGAACAGCACAAGAATGCGTACAGATGCATAACACGCATTTGCACACACAGGAATTTCATAAAAACACAAAACTGAACCTGAAAAGGACTTGTGGAGTGGGGGGCGAGGGGGGGAGATCCCTGACAAGGAACTTCCAAAGATGCCATTGAATTTGTTTTCTGTTGTCCATCTACTGCTGGGCCTTAAGAATGGTTTGTTTTCCCAATGAGACTTCCCTGGAGGAACTCTTTGCACGAGGTTATCAGCTGGAGGGACCTTCCAGGATACGGGCGTATGTTCAGTTTTCCTCTCGGCTCTAGCACCCCTTCTAGCACTTACCTGTGCAGCCCCAGGTAAGTTCATGTACGTATTATTCCTGTTATGTCTGGAAGACGTTTCTCAGGTGTCATCCATCCCCTGACTCTCATAATCTTCCTCAAAGTTCCCTAACCCCTGAGGGGAGGATTTAATGGAGACTGGATGTTAGGACTGGATGTTCCACCATCTCTCTATATATATACATTGTCTGGCAGTAGGTCTCTGTGTCTGTCCTCATCTGCTGCAGGAAGAAGCTTCTTTGGTGATGGCTGAGCAAGGCACTGATCTATGAGTATAACAGAATGGTGTTAGGAGTCACGTTATTGACACATTCCTTTAGCAGAACAGGAGTATTTGGTTTTCTCTCAGGTCTCAGGTTCTTAACCACCCAAGCTGTGTCAGGTATGGGTTCCGTCTTATGGAGTGGGCCTTAACTCAAATCATATAGTGGTTGGTTGCTCCCACAAGCTCTGTGCCACTATTGCGAAAGCGCATCTTCCAGGCAGGTTGTCATTGTTGATGAAAGGCTTGTAGCAGGGGTGGTGTTCATTTTTCTGTTTTGGTAGCATGCAGAGTACCTTACAGTACCATGAACACTAGCTGTAGCGTGGAAGGCTCTAGGTAGGAACCAGCTTGACTTCTCAGTGTTATGCATTGTCTTCAGCAACAGGGCCTTAACATCCATGTGTGGAGAGCAAACCCTGCTTTGGCCATAGCCTGGGTTGTCTGGGGTTTCTCATGGGACCCTTTCGGCCACCAACTTGATTAAGTATCACCCATCCCCAGTACTGGAAGCTTCACTTGGTGTTGATAGATGTCCAGTTGGGGCTCCATCTCCATTATTTGGCAGTTTCATTTAGATCAACTTCATACATGTCTATGTTTTAGGAAGCTCCTATTGTATTGTGTTTCCAAATGGCAATGGCCCTTAGTTTTAGCTGTCCTTCCCTACATTCTCCACCTCACCCCCTTTCCTCTCTCCCCTCCCCCATGTGATCCCCCATTCCAGTCACCACTATGCTACCCCACACCCATCCATCCATAACCCTATATTCTATTTCCCCTTCCTAGGAAGATCCAGACCTCTCTCCTCATCCCTTACTCTATACCTAAGTTCTGTGGTTCTGTGCAGTATAGCTTGCTTATGAAGGACTTGACAGCTAACATTCACATATAAGCAGATAACATGCCATATTTGTCTTTCTGGGTCTGGGTTACCTCACTCAGAATTATTTTTTTCTAGCTCCATCCATTTACCTGCAAATTTCATGAGTTTATTATTTAATAGGTGAAAAAGATTCCATTGTGTAAATGTACCACACTTTCTTTATTTGTTCATATGTTGATGGACATATGGGCAGTTTCCAATTTCGGCTATTACGAATACAGCAGCAATGAACATATTTGAGCAAGTGTCTCTGTAGTAGGATAAAGATGTTTGGGCTGTATGCCCAAGAATGGATCTTCAGGTCCATCTCTTCCCAAGGTCCTAAGAAACTGCCACGCTGATTTCCACAGTGGCTGTACAAGTTTGCACCCCCATCAGTGAGGGCTGAGTGTTAACCTTACTCTGCGTCCTTGCCAGCATGAGATGACATTTGCTTGCTTGTTTGTTTGTTTGTTTGTTTGTTTTTATTGATCTTGGCCATTCTGACAGATGTAGGATGAAATCTCATAGTAGTTTTTATTTGTGTTTCCCTGATGACTGCGGATATTGAACATTTTTTTAGTGCTTCTCTGCCATTTGTGTTTCATCTTTTGAGAACCACATTTGAACCTAGACCCCATTTTTTAATTGGGTCATTTGTTTTCTTGATGCCCAGTTGTTGTTGTTGTTTTAATTCCTTTACATATTTTGGATATCATTCCTCTATCAGATTTGTAATTGAGAAAGATCTTTGCCTGTTCTGTAGCCTGTTGCTTTTCCAAATGATTCAGAAGCTTTCCGGTTTCATAGGCTTCCATTTATTAATAGTTGGATTTAGTGTCTGTGCTACCTACATTCTGTTCTGAAAGTCTTTTCCTGTGCCAGTGAGTTCCCCACTTTCTCTCCTATCAGATTCAGGGTATCTGGCCTTATGTTGAGGTCCTTGATCCATCCATAGTTGATTTTTATCCTGGGTGATAAATATGAACCTGTTTGCATTCTTCTTCTACCCAGTCTGACCAAGAGTATTTGCTGAAAATAGCAATGTTTTTATTGTTTTGGTTTTTGTGTTTTGTTTTTTTTAGTTTGGGGTTTCTTGGTTGTTTGATTGATTGATTGATTGATTGATTTTGGTTTGGGGGGTTATTTGTTTGGAGTTTTGTTTTTTTTGGGGGGGGGTGGGGTTGGTTTTTTTGTTTTGTTTTGTTTTGTTTGTTTTTGAGACATGGTTCCTCTGTGTCGGCTTGGCTGTCCTGCTCACCTTATAGAGCAGGCTGGCCTCAAACTCACTGAGATCCACCTGTCTCTGCCTCCCTGGTTGCTAGGATTACATGAATTCACCACCACAGCCAGCTGATAGTAAGTTTCTTAAATAGGATAAGACCAAATGCTGTAAGAGTTCAGAGAACAAGGACCATTGACAGTTGTCAGGATATTAAAAACATCTTAGTCTTCATGGAAATCAGATATTAGGCAAGTGCTTTTTAAACCCTATAAAAGTACATTTCAGGCACTGAACATCCACTTCTAGGAATTAACTCTAGGATATTGCTTATTATAGAATGTGTATGCTAAAGCATAGCCAACCCTCAGTATCTGCTGTGTCTATATTTATAGACCCAACCAACTGTGGGTTTAAAATATCTCAAGCCACAAAAATTGCATCTCACCGAATATGCCAACTTTTTCCTCCTTATTATTATAACACAGACATCTTCCTATATATTAGAGGTAACGTAATAATGACTAAAGCATATAGGAGAGTGAATTTAAGTTATATGCCCTGCCCAAAGCACCCCTTTATACTAGAGACTAGATACTTTGATACTTAAGAGGTCCTAGAAGCAATCTCTACCATGAGTACAATGGAATGGCTGTGTGTATATATATATAGAGAGAGAGAGAGAGAGAAAGAGAGAGAGATATCAATGTATTGATATATATCAATATATATAGATATCAGCACTGTCAGTTAAAGGCAAAATAAAAATGTGTAATCAACCAAAAACAATAAAGAGCACAGTAAACAAACATACATACACATATATGTGTATATATATATATATATATATATATATACACTTACACAAATATATACAAGTCTATCTGTTATGTTGTTTTCCTCTGAACTGAAACACGCCCTCCTGTGGGGGAATGAGGAAGTTGATAAGATTAAGGAAGTAAATAAAACTTACAGGGCTGATGAAGCTCATGAACTGTAGACATTCACAATGTCCCTCCTCAAGGTTATATAAGTTGGAAAGAGAGACAGAGAGAGAGAGAGAAGTGGGGATAGACAGACAGACAGACAGACAGACACCTTCCCACAGACAGACAATTTGCAGGTCTTGCAGGGAGCTCCAGGGTTGCAGCTTTCAAGAGTCACCCCCTGTGCTGAAGCTGTCTGAGGCACTAACTGTGCTGGTCTGAATAAACATGGCCCTCATAGGCTCACAGGAGTGGCACTATTTTGAAAGGATGAGGACACGTGGCCTTGTTGAAGTAGGTGTGGCCTTACTGGAGGAAGTGTGTCACTGAGGGTGGGCTCTAGGGCTTCAGAAGCCCAAGCCAGGCCCAGTGTCACTCTCTCTCTTCCCACTGCCTGAGGATCTGGATGTGGAACCCTCAGCTTCTTCATCAGCATCATGTCTGCCTGCATGCCACCATGCTTCCAGCCATTAGGACAATGGACTAACCTCTGAAACTGTAAGCCAGGGCCAATTAAACATTTTCCTTTATAAGAGTTGCTGTGGTCACAGTGTCTCTTCACAGAGATAAAACGCTGATGGAAGCACTAACAGTGTTCTACGTGAACCCAGTAAACTGGCCAGTTCACTGAGCTAGACTTGGCTGGAATCATTCCCTTTGGGCTACCACGGATGCCTTCCCCAGGTGGAGGCGGGAGAGGGCATCACACAACAGTATCCTTTCCCCATTTTCATACAGTGTATGCATATTCGCTGGGTTTATGTTTTAATTTGTGCTACTGAAAAATCAAAATTTCATTAAGTCTATTTTTCCAGCGGTAAAATTTCTTTCCAAATAAGGCTTAGAGTGGGAAGGGCCTCCAATTACTGGAAGTTTCTGCTTAAGTAGGGTTCTTCTGGACTAAGGCTTTGCTATAAATAAAAACACAATCAATAAGTCATTAATATCCGTCAAGCAAAATCAAAGACAGAAACTGCAAACACAGTTGTGACTTCACAGCTCAAGGGCTCGGTAATGAGCTGTGAAGACCTCCTCTTCCCTGAGAGGCCACACATACACCCCACGCTGCTGATTTGAGGAAGAAGCCACAGCCACATCTGTGTGGGAACACAAGTTTCACCTCCCAGTTGTATCCTGTTGAACCCAGGAACGGTTAAGTTCTCACAGTGGGACTATACCTTTACAAGGTTTTCAGAAAGCAGGCAGACCTACTCCCCTGCCTCTGACACTCCTGACTGGTGTCGGAGTTTCCCTACCATCTCAACTCCAGGCCGGGGGCAGTTCTGAGGACACTGACCATCCTCGTAAGGTTCCCAAGTGTGCAGGGCTACAGTTGTGCTCTCCTGTGGCAGCAAACCTGAAGCTGGTGCAATCTTTGTGATTTTCACACCCATAAGCACTCAAATCGACAGGATAAATCTCAGGTTTAAGACACCCCTGTGGCTTGCTTTCCTGACTGAGCAGCTTGGCTCTCAGCTTTGCACTGAGTAGCCACTGTAGTCTTAGAAGGTCCTGGGGTTTTCATTTAAAGCATCTTGTAGCAATCCTTTGTAAAGAGGCTTCTTTGTGATTCTCTAATTGGACTAAGGTCTAGTCTGGAACAAAGACAATTTTAGGAAACACTTGGGCTGGAGCGATGGCTCAGTGGTTAACAGAACTGGATGCTCTTCCAGAGGTCCTGAGTTCAATTCCCAGCACCTGCATGGTGGCTCACAACCATCTATAATGAGATCCGATGACCTCGTCTGTCATTCAGGCATAGATGCAAATAGAGCACGATAGATAGATAGATAGATAGATAGATAGATAGATAGATAGATAGATAGATAGATGATAGTTTTTATTTTTATTTTCTTTTTTAATTTATTTTACATTCCAAAGGTGCCCCCTCCCTTCTCTCCTCCCAGTTCCCCCTTCCTCCTTTGCCTTCCCCTAAGAAAAGGAGAGCCCTCTCCACACCACCACCACTCCCATGTCAACCTTCCCCAGCACATCAAGTCACATCAGGACTGAGCATATCTTCATTCCCTGAAGCCAGGCAAGGCGACCCTGCCAGGGAAAAGTGATCCAAAAACAGGCAATAGAGTCCACATTAGAAACAGCCCTTGCTCCACTTGTCAGGCGCCTCATATGAAAACCAACTAGCCCATCTGCCACATGTGCAGGGAGGGACCTAGGTGCAGATCATGCACGCTCTTTAGTTGATATCTCAGTCTCTGAAGGCCCCCATGGGTCCTGGGTTAGTTGTCACTGTTGGTCTTCTTGTGAGGTTCCTGTCCCCTCCAGGTCCTTCCATCTTTCCCCCAACACTTCCACAGGATCCCCGGAGCTCTGCCTCATGCTTCACTGCAAGATATATAGTGTTCTAAGAAAGAAAGCAACATTCCTCCATGGTTTCTGCTTTAGTTCCTACCCCCAGCCCTCCCCCTCCCCCCCAAAAAAAAAACAATAGAAGAAGAAACCATTAACTGGGAAGGACAGAGACACACAGCGAGGACAGAACAGGCTTTTCGACCACTTTGCACATAGAGGCTGGGTGCTTGGTTGGTTGGAAGAGGCCCTTAAAGAGTCCAGAGAGTAACATGGAATCCCAATGAAGACTCCCATTCCTGACTCCTTGTGTGGGAAAACACTCTCACAGCCTTCTGCGTCAGCCTCAAAGGCTTCCTCTGCTCTGTGGGTATTTCCCAAACAATTTACCCCCGCTTCAGTCCCTCGAAACTCTGCTTTTTCTATGTTTCCCTTTTCTATCCAGTCACCCCAGTGTCTCTTAGCCTCTATTTAAATGTTCTAAATGTTACAGGGACTAGGCATAACAAAAAACCCCATCCATCCTTATACAGAGAAAGAGTATTGCTACATGTATCAATTTTCTAAAGAATCAGAAGTAACTGTGTTTTCAATTCCAACCAGAAACTATATGAAGTCCTTTCTTAATCTGTGTGTGCGCACCTATAACCTAAAGCCCCAGAGTGGTATGAGTTCCCCAGTAGAGGTCCAAGAACTTCAGCTGAATAAATGAATGTGTGTGTCACAGAAAGGTGCACACACATTAATAGAAAGTGCAGCTTTTCTCTTACACCTCAAACCCTTGTAAGTTACGTCAAGACCCAAGCCTATAAATATTTCTTGGAAAATGATGCAAAGGGCCGCTGGCATGTCATTGATGTGGGAGAAAGTTCAGCACTCATATGCAGGTGGCTTGTGGGGCAGAGGAGAGTGCTCTGTGGTATGACACTTACTAGCTGTTCTTGCTGTGAGTCCCTGCCCTCCGTCCAGCTTTGCAGCCTCTTCTCTCTGAGAACAGGGTCCTTTTAAGATTCTGCTTACTAAGTGCCTCAAAACAGATGCTGAGACTCACAACCAAACACGGGGTGTGGCATAGGGAACCTTGTGAAAAAGTTGGGGGGGGAAGAAAAGGACCTGGAGGTGATAGGAGCTTCACAAGAAGAGAAGACCAACAGGGCCAAAAAGGGCCTTCTGAGACTGAAGCATCAACTGAGAACCTAGCATGGACTGGACATAGCCCCCCTACAAAGATGTAGCTGATGGGCAGCTCAGGTCTCATGTGGGTTCCCTAATAAGGGGACGGGGTTTCTCTCTGACATGGAATCTCTCGCCAGCTTTTCAATTACTTCCCCCTGGAGGAACTGCCTTGCCAGGCCACAGGGGAAGAGGACATGCTCAGCTCTGGTAGGATTTGATGAGCTGGGGTGTGTGGGAAGGGGTCTCCCCTTTGCTGAAGAATATGGGAGGGGGATGGGGAAGAGAGGGTGGGCCTGGGAGGGGAAGAGGGATGGGGCTAATACCAGGATGTAAAATGAATGAATGAATGAATGAATGAATGAACGAACAAAACATTTAAAAAAAGATTCTGCTTTCTAGATGTCAGGTTCTGCCCTATGAAATGCTGGTCCTATACCATGAATTCTATCAGCATATCCTACCTCCGACCTTGGCTTAAATTCCTCCCTACTATTGCTAGGTTTCCACAGCCTACAAAGGCCCTTGGCCTGCATGATTGCCTGCCTTTTCTTGCTCTGCTGCCTATAACATCAGACTTTATCCCATGCTCTTCAACAAAGGATCCTTGCCCCCTACCTCAGTTTCCCTGTGATAAATCTCACGCTGGCATCACGCGCAGCTCAGCACCATGCAGCTCGCCTTCTTTGAGTCTCTAGTCAGCTGGACCCCTATGCCCAGAGCATAACCTGGAGAGCTAGGCCAGTCCTTAATTTTAATCCTGTTCTGTAGTGCATTGTAGGCAGTGGGTGTCCAATTAATGCTGCTGTCTGTATGAAATCTTAAATGTTGAGAACACTGATTCTCAACCAAAAATCAGTAATCAGCTGGGCAAAAGTCAGCCCTGTCCTGAAATAGTCATGCAATCAGCAAAAATTTCTACTCCATCCATCAAAAGGGCTCACAGCAAGTAGTCAGTGAACCGAGTAAAGTGACCTTCACACCCCTCCCACTCCTGCCGCACTCCATACTCTTGTTAGCTTCAGCTGATTGATGGCTTCCAGAAAAAGATGATCCATCACTGTTCCGAGGAGCAAAGCTTCTGCCAGGACGTGTAGGTCATTCCAGCATTTTGTAAAAGTGAGACAAAATACGAAGTCTGAAAGAAATGCTAACTCATGGGAAATAAAGAAAAAGCTCGACGGAGGACGGGGTTGCCAAGGAACCAACGAAATGAAGGTGGGCGGAAGATGGATAGGTCTATGTTTGAAAACAAAGCAGATGTAGTTTTGAAAAATGGTCACAGTCCACACAGGTTATAAGCCCTGGGGAATGATCTTCATATCACACCTACACGCTACCAGAACAGCGACTGGGAAAACTCAGTGCCTAAGATGAGCGTCACCTACCTCTTAGACTGCACTCTGAGTTGAGGTTGTGTGCTGGCTGCCTTTCCTATGTTGTCCGGCCCGATCCTTATTTCTGCTGAAGGTAGAAGTATGGGGGCTTGGATTTTTTTTTTCGGGTGGTGGGGAGTTGTTTGTTAGTTTTGTTCTGTTTGTTTGTTTTTAAAAGTGAGAACTACTTTCTGGCCATGCAAGGAGCTGCTAAATGTGAACACCAGATCCAAGCCAAAGGTTCAGTCTAATGGCCATACCCTTACCGTGATGCATACAAGTCCCCCTTCTGCTCCAATTTTCAGAAAGGAGGACTAGGTTAACTAACAGTGGTTATGAAAATGGAAAGAGGAGCCTTAAACGTGTATCCCAGTGGTACATATAGAACGAGAGTACACAATTACTCTTTACAGTGACATCAAAATGTCTGGACACTGTGAGACACCCAGGCAAAGCAACGGTCTTGAGCGCATGTAGCAGCACATCGCAGTTTGAATGAGAAAATAACTGGGATATTGTCAGTTCTTCCTAAGAGATTCCATGAATTTTGCATAATTTCAATAAAAACTATATATCATTTTTCTCAAAGCCAGACAAGTTAATTGTATATTTTATTTGAAAAAACAAATAAGAGTAACCATGGGAACACTAAAGCAATAAGGAAGGGAGACAATCGTCTCTGGATAGTAAAGGGTGTTACAAAGCCTTCACTGTGAGCAGGCTCTGTAACAGATGGACCAAGAGATGGAAAAATGAAACCCTGAGATACAGCAGACTGAGCGTGGCGGTTTAGGGTGTCATAAAGGCTGCATATCTCAGATCAGAAGAGGACTAATGGACAGCTGGATAGTTATACAGGGAGAGATCACGCTGAAGCTGTTTCTCACACTGTAATACAATTCCAAAGGGGTCTGAATGCTAAATAAGTAAACTGCATAAATATTAGGGAGAAGTCAATGACTCTTTTCTGTGACTTAAAATCCAGAAGTAATAATGGGACAAAGGTCAATTTGATCACATAAAAATGAAAATATTAACATAAAACTAACATTAGCAAAATCAAACAGTAAACAGATTATGGTGGAAGATTCACCAAGCCATTTACAATGTGTTCCTATCCCTAATAAGCAGAGAACTTTCAATAGGAAAATATAGTAGAAAAATGTGTAAACAATGCTATTCACAGAAAAAGAAAAGCAAATGTCTTGCTAAAACAGAGGCAGACTTCTAAAGGTTTACCAGCGTAGAGGAGGGAGGAAAGGTAGGAGAAGGAGAAAAGGAGGGGAAGGGAGGGAGAAAGGCAGGGAAGAGAGAGATGGAGAGAGACAAAATCTCTCTTAAGACTTCATTCTGGCAATAGCACACTCAGTTCTACGAGCATTCACAGCAATACTAATTTATCCATGAGTGTCTACAACTTAACCATGTCTTAAACGTGCCCCTTCTCCCTGCTGCCCTTTAGGGGTTAAATTTCCAACACATAAAACTTAGGAAAATGTTCAGACCATAGCATATTCCTATACATGCACATACACACAGACACACACACACACACACACACCAAGTAAAATAAGTATAGCAACATTCTCCTTGGGAAGGACACACCTCCACTGAGAATGCTGGTTCCCAGAAGAGTTGGGGAACTGACAGACAGAGCTGGGAGCTAAGCTTCTGCAGGAGTCAGGATGCACATGCTGACATTCAGTCACAACAGTGCTAAGAGGTGAGGCCTTTAGGAAATGATTATGTCATGAAGGCAGAGCTCTTCTGGAGGGGAACGAGGCTCTTGGAAAAAGCCAGAGGTACAGGCTCCAGACTTTATAGATGCCTAAAATCACTTGTACAAACAGACGGCCTGAAAGTGAAGGAGATTAATGGGGATGAAGGTGGGTGTTATAGGATAATAGTGGTCATGTGTTCAAATGCAAATGACCTGGTGTGACTGTGTGATGAAAGGCAAGGAGAGGAAACAAAGAAGACGCAGGCTGGAGAGGAGGGTCGCTCTCCTCTGCTTCCGTGTGGAGCACAGCGTTTATCCCTTCCACAGAGTACAGCAGCAAGCGGCCATCTGGGATGCCAAGAGTAGCCCTCACCAAACACCAAACCCACCAGAACCTGTTCCTTGAATTTCTGAGGGTCTGGAACTGTAGACATAAGCTTCAGCTGTCTGTAAATTACCCATAGTCAGATATTTTGCCTGGCAGAAAAAAAAAAGGCAGTTTCTCTTAATATGCTTTGTTTATAGGATTTGCTGTGGATTCAAGTAAATATTTTACACAGTCTATTATTAACATTAAATTTAGGTACAAAGTCAAAGCCGTCCAATAGAGAAGTAAAACAATAGGCCTCTGATTCTTTGTCTACAAAGATATGTATCCTCAGAATAAAAATAACTATAGCAAAATTTTACGCTAAATTCAATAACCATGTCGTTAACAACAATAATGGTATCATTTTTAAACTATTAAAGATCTTATAAGATAAAGTAATTAATAATTGTTATGTCATTAGACATAAAATGCTGGCCATAAGAGAAATCAAATTAAATGTAAAATAAATAGGTAAAATCAGTAAGAACTATTCATCATGAGTCCAACGTATTTCACGATAAAGGTCCCAAAGAAGTTAAGAACACTTAGATCATATCTCAGCATAATAAAGGCTATATGGAACCTCTTGTCCAGAACTGAGTAAGGGTTAATTTAGACATCAGAAGGACTAAGCCTGTAGAATCTCTAAATTAGGACATCCCTGCTGTGGTATGAAGAGAGGGCCCAGCAGTTAAAATCACTTCCTGTTCTTCCAGGAGACCCATGTTTGGTTCCCATCTCCCAAACCAAGTGGCTCACAACTCCCGGAAACACCAGGTCCGAAGGATCTGACACCCCGCCCTGGCCTCTGGGAGCACCTGCACATGAGTGCCAATCAATTGTAGATACACACATGCACACATACAAAGAAATTCTTTCTTCTTAAGACATCATTCCTTAGATGGTCGTGGGCTGGTAAACATACGAGGGCTGTCTTGCAGCCAAATTGCCGGCAGACACACCTGGAGGAAAACAGCACCATGTGCTAGAGTCAGAGAGCTTCTAACTTACAAATCAAAATCCAATTCAAAACAAAATCTCCTTTGTAATTCGGTTGGATAACGCAGGAATGGTTCACTGACATTTCCATCTGTCAAAGAAAAATCAGCCAAAATTTATAATTAAGATACTTATTTATCCCTTGAGGCTTGAGAGTCATTTTGTGTGGTATGGTCTAAGTCAGCAATTTTCCTGATAAACAAGACATCTGGAAAGTTCTATCTTTTGTATGTTAATACTTCACTCACATGAGACACCATAGAATAAAGCAAGAAGATCCAGCTTGAGCATTCAAGAATGCATGACCAACCAACCAGACGGCATCCCACCCGTGGGAGCTCTAGGACCCCAGGATCAGTCACAGTTACTAGAAATACTGAGTATGTAATACTTGGGGCAAGAGAATCCATACTCTCACTTTAGGAACGGAAAGTTAGATAGGAGTGCACACTCACCTAGGAAAGTGACAAATAGACTCTGCATGCCTTTCAATGTGCAGCCTTCATAACTGACAGTGCTTCCTAAGGCTTCGACCTTTGAATCCAGTTCTCCTCATGTTGTGGTAACCCGCAACCATAAAATTCTAATTTTGCTACTGTTATGAATCATAATGTAAATATTTTTGGAGATGGGGCTGCCAAAGAGGTCGCAATCCACAGGCTGAGGACCTCTGATTTAGTCCTACTCGGAAGAGTGAGAAAGCTCAGTGTGCTCTTCTGTGAGTCCAGTGTGCTGTTTTTCTCCTTGAAATATCTTGTTACCATCAAAAGTATTAAAGGTCTACTGAAGAATAAATTTCTTACTAGCCTCAGCCAACAAATGGCAGTTATGGCCATTAAGCTGTAATAAAAGGGTAACACCAGCAATCTTCCTGTCCCTGGAATTGTACACCAGTGAATGTGCACCCCACTAAGAGCAGATTTGCAGGAAAATACACAATGATAGAAACATGGACACCGACCAAATAATATTTTCAGATGGGATGTCTGCTGTTGGCAAATGATATCCTAACAGACAAAATCACACAAAGAACATATTCCAACCATAGTCTAGAAGATAATCGAAAGTGAGAGGGATGGCATGAGTTTCATGTTCTCTCACCCTGGGGTAGCTAAAAATGTGTACAGTCTAACTGATGAGTAGACTGTTTGCTAACACACAGAAACCAGAATGTGTGGAAATACAGTGGCGCCCACACGGGCTCTCTTCCTTTTTTAGCATTCAGATAGCCCAGTGTTGAAATATCCAGAACCTATTGTGTAAGCCAATCAATAAGCCATATATCTGATTTATATACATATGAGCACACACACACACACTCATACACAATTAGACCTTTTGCTCTAGAGAGCCTGCCTAATACACTTTCCCAGCTCATTCTCCCATATTCCAACCGGGCTTCCCAAGACCACCTCCCATATTTAGAATCACACACAAAAGCTTCTCTACGATTTTGCCTCTGAGGAAGATGTAACTCAGGGGAGGGGGAGAGGAAGCGTCCAGTGTGTGGGACTTTATACCAAAGGATCAGGAGGGGATTCACTGAGGCGTGCTGGAACATGAGACTTGAATGAAAAGATGATTTTTTTTTTTTTTTTCACTTCAAAGCATGGTCACTGTCAGACTCCCAGATGCTTCGTAAATGGTCGTCCAGACTGCAAGGGCAGATGCCTGTTCTGGTGTTTGAAAATGAACTGCCTACCCCTAACCATCTGATGGGGTGACTGGATCTCCACTGCCTAAGCAAAGCGTTTATTTTCCTTTACAGCCTTTGACAGGAATGTTGGTGGCGCCCGGAGGACTTTGTGCCCTCATGCTCTTCCTGGAAGAGGCCATGTCAAGTGCCTAGGTTCAAGACCACAAAGCTGCCTCAATGCTGAGACACTGTCTTCCGGGGGGCTCTCAACAAACTGTCATGAGCGCACATGTAAACCTGGCATGGATTCATGTCACATTCACTTAAAGCCGCTACAGGGTAAGATGTCACTCCTGCTGAAGCAGAACAGGGACTCTCACAGAAAAGAAAAAAAAAAAAAAAAAATCCAGACCCTTAGCGCTCACTCTGTAACAGTAACAATGTATCTTCCTCCCCTTGTCAACAAAGTGTGGAAAGTGTCCTACCTTGTCTCCCCATCCTATCCTACTCTCATCACAGCGCAAAAATTTGCCAGTCACCAAGTGTCATGATGCCGCCAGTAACCAGTCTCATATAAGGGAGAGAAAGCAAACAAACAAGAAGGCAGCTTGAACATGATAGGAGGCCTTTCAAAATGCTAACCCGCCTTGAGGAATTACTGGCAGTTGATAGCTGCTGGGAATGGGAGCATCCGGTTCTTTTGGGTTTGTTTGTTTGTTTGTTTGTTTGTTTGTTTGTTTGTTTCAGGGCTGTGACCCTTGGTAGATGCCTGTGCTCCAGTGTGTAGCCCTGCATCCTTGTGCAGCAATAGTGAAAATCTGTGGGTTAGTAACTATGTGTGTGTACATTTCTGTGTGTGTTTATCTGTCTCTGTGTGTATCTCTCTCTCCCACTCTCATATGTGTATTTCTGTTTGTCTGTCCTCTCTCTCTCCACCCTCTTTTCCTCCCTCTCCCCCTGTGTGATGATGTTGGAGGAAAATGCAGCAGGAGCCATCTTGGAGAAGTTAAAGAGGGAGTAGGGGTTATACACACATACAAAATTCTCAAAGAATAAATTTTGAAAGTTCTAAGTGCTATCCTGATGACGAGGGGAAAAATCAGAAGATCCTAGACTTCCAGAATATGCAAAAAGCATATTCCTTCCTCTACTTGAGGATAATCCTCTGTCCCTCCCTCTTCTCCCTCCCTTCCCTTTTATTCACTCCGTCCTATTTCCCTACTTCTGAGAAAAAGCCTCCACTCAGGCTTGTGCCTGAGCACTCACTGTGCTTGTTCCTTCTGTCACACCAAGAGAGGGCCTCCCTTGCCCCAGGCCTCACTTCAGTCCAACCCAACCTTACTGAGGGACTTGATCATGGATCTGTATAAACATATTTGTTACAAAAACACACCCTAGATATGAAGTCAGAGAGAGAAAGATGACAGGTTCTCAGCTCTTCTGTTTCAGCTCTTCTGTTTCCTGGGCCTCACGGCAAGCCTCCACCTCTGCTGAGACATATCCTATTAAGGGCTGCTTGCTCCAAACAAGATAACGCGTTCCATTTTCCAACACTTGTCAAATTACTGTTTATATCGACACAAACGTGCCTCGTCGTTATCCCTTCTGGAACTAAAACTACACTCTTCTCGCAGTAAACAGTATTTCCCATCAACACCCTCTCATGGGGAGGCCTTCCTCACAACACAGGGTGGCTCCCACCATCCTTGTAAAACTGGACTGAGAGCTATATGTGAAGTGGTCTAATAAACAAACACTCGGTGAGGATTCTAAGCCAACTGTTCTCTGACTCTCTTCCTTCTTTTGCTTGGTTTTCTCTCGGGGTTCCTTGTTGACCCATCAGCTGAACACCCTGCCCCAGGCTCTGCTATCACCCCCTGATATAACCTCATGGCTGTATGTTTTCCTAGAAGGAACTCATCACTCAAGAGTGTGTTCCTCAGCTATGTACGCTCCAGCAATCCCCTTGTCCTCCCTCTATCTTTGATTCTGAGACTTGCCTAGGTCAAACACTGAATAAGCATTTTAAGTGAATATTCCTTAGGCTCATCAAATTCAACATGTCCAGAACAAATATCAGCATTTCACCCATATATTCTGTTTTCTGTCTGTATGTCCGACTCTGGAACATAACTCCATTTCTTCCCCCATGGAAATTATTAGAATATATTTCAAGACTCTCAACGTCTGCTTGTGACCCTAGTCCAAAGGTTCAACAGCTCTTGTCTAGAAAGGAAATACTATCACTCTTTATTGATTCCTCTGCTGGTTGTCCTCCAGCGCATTCTAAAAAGGTCCTGATTCATTTCTCTGACAAGATGCACAGCGGAGATGCCAGTCCACTGCTAAAGGTCTTTGGTGGCAGAGAGCAGGGTTGTGCGGGAGTCTCTTGTGTGTTGAACAGGCAGATGTTGGTCATATCAAGAGTTATATTAAAAACTAAAAATGAAGCCAGGTGGCACACACGTATATTCCCAGCGCTAGAAGGCTAAGGATGGAGGAAAGGTTATTTCAGTGAAGTTGCTTCTGAAATAAATAAATGAATAAATTTAAAATGATTTTAAAAATGATGCTACGGAGAATTCCCCCCCTCCCCAGTGGCCTGATCACTAATTAAAACTTTGGAATTCTAAGCCAATAGTTCTTATACTCTGTTCCATTTTTTCCTTGTTTTTTTTTTTTTTCTTCTAGAAAAAGAAAAGTCAGAATTGACTCTAGAAAAAGAAACTAAACCCAGAAGGAAAGATAGTAGAGACCAAAAGCAAGTAAAGTCAAGAAGAGCAATATTTGAAATTCTGAAGAAGTTCAGGATGGGAGCGATTAGAGCCACATGTCCACAGTAAGTGGGACTCGGAGAAGAGAAATGTGCAAAAGGCTCCTGAAGCTGTTGCAGTGTGGATAAATGCCATTCCTCCTGGCACTGTCCAAGAGATTACAAAATATTTTAAGTGTTTTTCAAATATTTTCTATGTCAGACTGATGAATATCTTACAGGGAAAATTCCTAAATTTAGAACAAAGAAGTTCAAGGCCACCAGGAAAATATATACATACACATACACACACATATATATACATACAAACATCTATACACATAAATACACATATATGTATATACATAGGCATGCCTGCAAAACCCGTTGAGTGCTCAGAGTGTTTTTAAAATATAATTTATTTAAACTGTCATAGCTGAAGTATGACATCCCAGTGCCCTGTCCCACCTAGTTCTCAACCAAGGGTAAAAATCACCAGTCACATCTGGATGATACAGTTTAAAGAAAACAACCTAATTTCAAACTTACATGGTTCATGCAGTGCGCTCTCTCTGCTATAAATGCTTGTCTGTTATACATCAAAACCTGTGCCGGTTATCTTACTCTGGAGTGCATCTCAGCCACTCTCCCTGGACCTACTTGGAATTCCCTCATGACGCCAGCCCTACTGTCATGCCAAAACATTCTTGTACCCCTGTCACAAGAGCTTCCCCTTCAACTGGCAAAGGCCCAACAGGCCACCCGAGATGGATAGACAGGGCTTCTCCGTAAGCATTGCCTCAGGTCCTAGAGAAACACCTCTTCATTTGTATTCCGCACCCTCAGAGAGACAGGGACAGGCACTTCTGGACCCAGGAATGAGAGTCTGGTCAGCCTGCTCCTAGAGGATTCCTTCCGTCAGGGGCAGCCATCGGGGAGCACTTGGAGCTTAGCAGCTGCGGCTGAGGAACACCACAGTTTTAAAGCGGTTCCTATGCAGGAAGAGCATTTCTGTAGCTTTCTACGAGCTCCAATAAACCAAGGGACCCGACCCGGGCTCTGTGGAGGGTCCACCCAGTTAGGATCACTTGGGCTGGAAGGGGACCTCACTTCTCTGTCAGGAAGGACAAGTATTGCTGCAAGAAACAGCTCACCTTATTCACCAGAATAATTTAGGGAAAGTATTAGCTCATATCTCGAAAAGCAGTAAAGTTCAGGCTCATTTCTCTTCAGTTCTCTTTCCATGTGTCTACGCTAACTGGGGCCACTTTGTATCTAACATAAACATATCAAGAAGTGCAAGTATCTATCCTGTGACCTCTTCTTATAGTCAAAGAAATTATTCTAGCCCAGGCTCCCAGCATCTGTGAAAATGACACAAACTGTTGTACAAGCAAATGGTCTAGCAGAGGGAATTGGGTCACTGTTACGTCACTCAGAAATGCCTAAGCATCCAGGGCAGGCTTATCTTTCCCTGGAGCTCAAGGGTTGTGTCTACAGATGTTCAACCCTGCATCTTATAAGAGTATGCTTGGGGGTGGCGTGGACACGCAAGGAGAAATAGCAGTGTCTGAACTTCCTGCAGCAGCTCTGTGTTCTCTGGCTGTATCCTCAGTCCATCCACATTTTGAGGACCAGAAAAGAAGACAGTAGCCACAGCAATAAGGGGAGGCTTGAAATCTGGAGTGAGCATTAGGCTATGGGCCTGGTCTACATCTGCATGGTTTAAATACAATTAGAAGGCCTTAGATCCACTTCATCTTCTCCAGGGATATGCCCGACTGTCAATTCTGTATTCTGACAGTCTTTTAAAAGCTCTGTTCAGTTCTTTAGCATTGAGGACGCTGAGTGATACCAGTAATGAAGCCATATTTTATAATGCCTGTCTTTAGTCTTCATTGTCATGAAATGGAAAACTCAGCTATTCAATATGATGATCAGCCTCTGCAAGATTTTTTTATTGTCTTTTTTTTAATGCTTCTAAATTGTAATAAAGCTTTAAAGACTAAGATACCCGCAGCTTCATTCATCTGTCTCTTGAGTATAATGAATATATACAGGCAAAGAAGAAAGGGGATATAGGATTTTGGTTGTAGTTCTATTACCTCACTCATTTCCTTGTGGAAGGTTGAATAATTCCAGAGGAGTTATTCCAGTGAGTTATTGACTTATTGACACTAAAGAAATAGACAACACAATCCTCAAGTATAAATTACAAAATGAAGTAGCCCATATAGGAAATATCAGTAATCACTGTACTAAGAAGCTGGGTCAGTCTGCATGCACGAACATACTTCACAAAATATGAAAACACTTCTCAGGAAACAGAACACAAATATTACAAAGTGAAAACATACTACGTTATGTTAGTATGTTTTCGACGGTATGCAGAGCATCTATGCAAGCCCAAATGCTGACAGCATACCTACAAAGTGGGGGAACACTGGAATTCTTTCATTCGAGTCTGCTTCTAAAATTTCTGCAATCGCTGAAATCAATCTCATTTGACCCCAGATCAGGGCTAATTTCCAAATGGGGTGTGCTCAAGTGTTAAAGTGAGATGTCCCCATGGGCTCATCTGTCTGAACATTTAGTCCCTGGGTAGTGACACTGTTTTGAGAAGTGGGGGCTAGGTGGAGGAAGTAGGTTGCTGGGGACAGAAATGGAGGTTTAGAGCCCATCCCCACTTCCTGTTTGCCATCTGCTCTCAGATAAGTCGATATGATGCCAAATATTCCTGCGGCCACAGAGCTGTCTGCCACCGTGACTTTCATACCACAATGGACCCGTGTCCCCTGATTTGTAAGCCTGACAATATTGTTGCTACCTTCCATATTCTGTCAGGTATTTGGTCACAGTGACAATAAATAAATAAACAAACAAACAAATAATACAGAAAGTTGGTGATAGAATTGGTTTGCAGGAGAGAAGCTGAGAAGTTTGGAGCTGTGGCTCTAGCAAGGTCCTAAGATGATGTTTTAAAATCAGAATGCCAGCACAATTGTTCACAGTAGGAACTGCAGTCTTGAGGTTTCAGTGGTCATTTGTGCGAGAAACCAGCAAGGAATCTGTGTTTGCCCCTGAGCTAAGTAAGCTAAATTCACTAAGTTGTTTGTTTATTCAAGATGGAATAAAATCCAGGTTCTGTGGGGGTTATTACTTACTTCTATCCAGATTAATAGATAGCAAGATCTATTGTTAAGATAGGAAAAAGGGAGGGAGGAGCCAGTTAATGTGGACAACTGGCTATGACTGTCAGAGAGAATTAGCATCATTAAGGAGAACACTCTGCAGTGAGACAATACAAGTGACTGCTTAAACAGGGAGCCTTCCTTGTGCTCTCCCCCAGCAGGGACACTGATAGAAGTATTTTCAAAGGTCTATCCGAAAGGCACACAGAGGCTACTGTATCTGTAGTCGGGGTAAGATGGGGGGGGCAGTTATAGCTCAAGATGGAAGTAGAATTTGGCACCATCCCTGCAACGCTAGTTTTGTAGGCATGAAAAATGCAAGAGTAAGAGGGTCTTAGATGAAGGCACCAAGGTGCTCGAAAGCTTCTAAAGCCAGATCAGGTTCCCTGGATTGATTTCTAGAGTAGGTTATGCATAAGCTATGAAGGCTTGGGTTGTAATGGAGATCCCGGAATATTAGCTATTCCAGAGATAGTGCACATTTGCCAAGGAGAGCTCAAGACAGTAAATTGAGCTGGCCCATGAGAGAGATGACCTTGAATGAAGGCCCATGACCTTCAAATGCCACATAGTTGAAGGAGCAGGCACACCCAAGCCCACTATATCAAAGATACCGCAGACATGGGCTAGACTTTGGTGTTTGCCTTGCTGGGATTTGATCTTGTTTGAGGCAGGCTTTTCCTTGTGATCCTCGTGTTCTTCCCATCTGTGATAGGAATGTTTAGCCGGTACCATTGTATGCTGGAAGTATGTAAGTATGTAATTGGTTTTGTTTTTTAAGGATTCACAGTTAAGTAATTGCTTTGATTGTCAAGAAGAAAGACTGAAGTGTTGAACAGTGTCAGAACTGAAAACTTCTGGGGCTTCTGAAGTTGAACTGAAGGCGTTTGCACGTGAGATGGCGATTAGCCTATTGGGATCTGGCAGAAATGTTCTGGTTTGATTGTGAAATGTCCCCCGTGAGCATATATTATTAAACAATTCAGATCCAACTAGATAATACTATTTTGGGAGATAGATTCTACAGGAAGTACACCACTTCTTGGAAGTAAGAACAGCCATACTTTCTCACCAGGGCTGACTGGTATCCCTTGAATTGTGAGTTAGAATACATACTTCCTTCCTTAGATCATTTCTTCAGGTATTTGATCATAGTGAAGAAATCTACAAGCACAGGATGAAACACAAGAAACCTTAGAAAGACTTAACTTTGTCAACCATAACTTCTAGACCCCAGCTAATTTATATATTTGGTTTATCAGCCTTGTCTAGTTTAAAATCCTATCTCTGATACATTAAGAGACTAGAGAAAGACCAGAAAGCCTTTACATATGATAAATATCTCCATCAAAACAGCAACTTACAATAGCACGTAAGTTTTCCGGAAATTAATAATGAACATGCTGAGGAAGATTTCAGTGAAATAATCCTATTCACAATGCCCTAAGAAACTAAAATATTCAGAAATAAACCTAAACAAAGAGAACAGAGGCCTCATCTGTGAAAACTACAAAACACTGAAGAAAATTTAAAACATTCTAGAAGATGGAAAGATTTCCCATGCTCATGAGTCCTAGAATTAGTGAACATAGCCATATTACCAGAACTGGGCACAGATTTAATGTGAACCTCATCAAAATTCCATTCTTTACCAAAATAGAATAAAAATCCAGATGTAACCACCAAAGACCCCAAACAGCCAAAGTAATCCTGAGCAGAAAGAGCAATGCTGCAGGAACCCAGAACGCAACTTCAAACTATACTACCGCACCAAGCACAAACAGCTTGGGGCTGTCTCCAAACAGGCATGTACACCAACAGACCAGATGCAGAAATAACCCAAGAAGCTACAGCCCCTGATTTCTGACAGAAGTGGAAAATATACACTGAAGAACACAGTCTCTTCAACAAATGGTCCCTGAATCCTTGAAATTTCCAGAACACAGAGGCGACACACTTTAAGACATAGGCAAAGGTTGGAATTTTCTGAACAGAATTCCAATAGCTCCAGAAACAATTACAATAACCAACAAACAGCAAAGTGTGTTTCGTGTAAAGTGTGCTGCAAAGTAGCAATCTAGAGTCCATAAAAAATGCAAAAAAATTAAATACTAAAGTAAGAATTATCTAGTCAAAAAATCAGCAAAATGAGTTCAAAGGCAGCACAATCAGACCAAGAGGCCAATTTGTAGATATGTTCAAATTATTTGCTTTAGTTTTTAGATTTACTTTTTGTATTTGCATGAGTGTTTTGCCTACATGTATGTCCATGGGCCATGTGCATGGTGGCTAGTGTCCTCAGAGGTCAGAAGAGAGTGTTGGATCCCCTCATCCTGGAGTTACAGATGGTCGTGAATCACCATGTGCGCACTGAGAACTGAACCTGGATCCTCAGCAAGAGCAGGAAATACTTTCAACCACTGGGCCATCTTTCCAGCCCACATTAAAAATACTCTTAACTTTGTAATTGCTGTAATAGGAAAGGCTCATCTGGGCTGGAGAGATGGCTCAGCTGTTAATGACTAGGCTCACAACCAAAAATATAAGAGACAGCTCATCCATTACCAAAGCCCACTGCTAGAGCACAAGAAACCACAGAGAGTAAGTGGAATCTAAACACCAAGCAATTGTAGATGGTTTGCAATAACCAGCACTTATCTTTCTCTTCATTTTCCTTCGCAAACAAATGTAATGGACAGAAATCAATGAACAGAAGGGACCAGCATGTGGTAAATAAAAATAGTAAAGCAAAACTTCTAAAAAGAAAATACTGTAATTAGCTCTGTCTTTCAGGCTTGGCTTCCTTTTGCGGTGAGAACAGGCTCCTGAACACAACCCTGACCACACTTGCTGTTAACATGATTGAGTGATAATAAATCAATTTCCTCTACACGTGTTTCCCTTTTCAGCCTCTGGATGTGAAATAAACATGAAGCTGTCAAGAAGAATAACTGAGACGGCTAAACTAATTTGCCACTGATGATAGTCATTATAAACAATGCGAATGTGGTCCCACCTCGCTGGCATTTAGATAACCTGCAAAAAGGCCACCAGGTTTAAAGTCTGCGTGTGGAATGAGGGGAGCCGTGGGAAGATGGGGGGCGGGGCCCACCATAGGAAGACAGGGACGCAGTGAGTGGAGTCAACAGTAGCCTCAGTCCCAAAGAGCTTCAGAGTCATCAGAAGAGCGTTGGATGAATTCTCTAAGCTGCAACTCTTTCCTCTTCTTCAAATGCATTATGTCATTCTACACAGCCAGCTAGGGACAAAGTTATTAAATGTAATGAGCTTGTCTTTCAATTTAAATTTGGGGGTAGCCACTGCTGGTGAAGAGCTCGTTAAACTTCTGTACACTTTTAAAAAAAAATCCTGAAGAGTGTGTGAAGTTCTACAGCAAATACAATCAATTACCTTCCAGTTCTGAGAATATATACTAGTGTAATGATCCTAAAGATAGAATTATACTACTGTTGTTTCTCAAAAGAGTCCTGAAAATAAAGTAAAGACCATTCAATATGAGTATAGTTTTTGTTTAATACAATACAAGACACAAGGAAATACCATGAACAATCTTAAATGTCAAGAGCTTTAACAGGATTTAAAAAGTCTTATGTTGGGTGGAAGTATGGCTCAGTGGCAAATCACCTAGCATTTGAGATTCACAGGGCTGGGTACCTAGCCCTGAAAAGCTTATGTTAGCAAGTTAAGTAAAAAAAATAGCAGATTATAAAATTACAATACATTCCTAATTATGTTCATGTGAAAATACAGCCCTAGCTCTCCTAGTTTGCTCTCTGTTGCTGAATGAAACACAACAAAAGGCCACTTAGGGGAGTGAAGGCTTTAGTTCACCTTAAGGGCTGAAGTCAGTCATGTGGAACAGCCAGAACAGGAGCTCAGGGCAGAACCAGGAGGCAAGAGCTAACGCAGAGACCACGGAGGAACGCTGCCTCCTGGCTGGTGCCCCTTTGGCTACCGAAGCAGCTTTCTTATGCGCTCCAGGACCACCTGGCCAAGGGTGGCACCACTCCCACGGGATGAGCCCCCAGAACCCCGCATCATTAATAAATCAAGACAAGCGACACGCCCAAGGGCCACGCTGATAGAAACAATCCCGTGGTTGATGTTCTCTCTTCCCAGACATCTCTAGTTTGTGTAAGTTTGACAGAAACAAAACAGCACACTGGCCAAAAGTAACCAAAACAGTTTTGGAAATAGTAAAGAAGGAGGGGATTGTACTCCTTCTACGTATCACCTTACTGGTTGTTAATTACTAATGTGAGAGTAACAGGGCTAAGCCAGACAAATGGACAATGGACTAGAATGGATGCTTTATGTACAACACAATATGATTATATAGGCATATATACATACATATATATACTTATGTAACAAATAAAATCCTATTAAATAACATGAAAACAATGAGCTCCAAATGGAAATTTATAATTTGTGCATAATATAATTTAGTTATCCACTCACATTGTATTTAAAGTCCGAAATCCATATAACCAACTTAAATATCAAAACACTAAATGTTGTGCAGGAAAATATAGATCATCTCATTATGATCTAAGAGGAAGAAGCCATTCCTTAAAGAAGACACAAAAGGTTAAGTCTTAAGAAAGCCTAACTGATTCAGTTAGACTAGAACTTAAAACCCTGTGCACGAGCCCACTGCTCCACTGTTTCCACCTGGGGTATCATCTCCCCCGTCTCTCTTTCGAGACACTGGTAGGTAGGTTCAGAGCCCTCTTGGGTGTGTCAGGTAATCTCCACATGCCAGTATCCTTAGGCAACAGACTCAAACTGTGGCTCAGTAGCCGAGCACTAGCTGTGGGCCGTGCTGGGTAAGCTCCCGAGCATGCCCCCTTGGCCTGATCTCATCAGCTCATGGCTGTTGTTTTTCTATTTATAAAGTAACACGTATAGATTCTAGAAACTGACATCTGAAACGTTTGGACAACCACCACGAGGCCTGCTTATGAAGAATTCCGTTTCTCATGCGCTTTCTCTGTAAACTCTCCACAGGGCAGTTTTTACTTCACAGATGCGAATCTTACATTCATGCACCTTAATTCCCTTCAATTGGCTCCCACCTTGAGCCAAGACAGTCAGACTCTCCGAAGCAGGGCACAGAACAGAGAAGGGTGCTTTATCCACCTCAGACTCTGAGTGTCCCGGGGAGAGAGGTGACTCTGTCCCTGAGATGTGTGTCTCAGTTCCAGACGGTGACCGACAGATGCAGGCTAAGTGGGGTGGGGGTGGGGGGAACCTGTGGCACAGCTGAAAACAATAGAGAGAGGCTTGGGGTACTAAAGATCATCTTCCAAGCTGTTAGCCCATTAGGAGCTACAAATAGATCCCAGTTTTGAGCCAACCCTGGGAAGGAAGTTCGAGTAAATCCGTATCACTGCATATGGTTCCTAAATGGCCTGAGAAAGACCCCAAGGCCTAAATGCTCTCCTGACTCTTCCACCCACTTTCCCTCTCCCAGCCCCCGCTCCCACGCTTCTCTTTCTCTGTACTATTATCCTGCGCGCATATGCTACAGCCCCTTACCTCCTGCCAACTGTTAACTCAAACAAGCTTACCCAGAATGATCCCGAATTCCTGCCTCTTTAACTCCCACCATTATAAGCATTCCTCAGACATATGGGGAGGTTTGGAAGGGGGGGAGAAGCTTGATTCTGCACAATGCATGACCATGATAAATGACTGATTGAGACACAGCGCATTGCGCGTGCTGCCAATGGTGACACTGTTCCCGTGAATTCATCATCCTGACACAGTCATAATGCTCGGGCTGCTGTCTGATTATGTCCCTCGCTACCGGGCTGCGGTTACGCTGTGTACCTCGAGACGTCCGGCACTGGGGAGAACAGCCTCACCTAAAGCCTCTGATGCTGTTGCCCCTGAACGAACAAGGCTCCTTAAGAAAAAGGACATGCACAGAGCGAGGGCAAAGGGAGCTGGCACCAGGCTGAGACGTAAGCTAAATGGAGGCTCTCCCCTGGGCTTTGAGGAGGTACTCACAGCGCTTATCACCACCAGCAGTATCTGGGACTGATGGATGGGCTGGTCCTAAAGGACTCTATTTGCAGCCGGGGACAGTCTCCTGAATGACGCAATGATGCCTGTAGACATGAATGACTCTCAGCCCTAAACACCACAGAACTAGTAGCCCAAGATGAGCCAGAGTCAAGTGTCAAGTGAAAACCCGCAGACTCGCTTCCTTTCTCTGCAGTTTGCTGCCACGTGTGTGTGTGCCTGTTCACATAGGCACACTCACGTGCAGTGGATGTTAAATGATGACCGCAAAACCCACTGTTTTTGCTGAGGTTTCCCACTGGGCTCTCGTCACTCATTCTCTCCACAGTCGCTGGTGTGGTCAGTTTGAAAGAATTAATAACAAACTTAGAGTCGCCGATAATGTGTTGGTGTCACATGAAAGGAAGAGATAAAGCACTTCTGGCTGGAGTAATTTACCAAGAGTGAGCCCAGGAGTGACTTCATGTTCCCTGTGTCTCTGTCCTGTTGTCTGTCTCTGCCTGAAGGCTGCCTTGTGTACCTGTTCTTGTCTGTGTCTGTCTGTGTCTGCTGAGCATACGACCGTGTATGACTTTGTTCTGTATTTATTAAAGGGTACCAAGAGTATCACCTGGGGAAGGAATGACAGACACTTGAACAGAAATCTTTAACAGAGATTTTTTTAATTTTTTAATTAATTACACTTTGTATCCCAGCTGTAGCCCCTCCCTCTACCCTTTCCAATTCCACCCTCACTCCCTCTTCTCCTCCCATGCCCCAATCCAAGTCCACTGATAGGTGAGGGCCTCCTTCCCTTCCATCTGACCCTAGCCTATCAGGTCTCATCAGGAATGGCTGCACTGTCTTCCTCTGTGACCTGGTAAGGTTGCCCCTCCCCCCCTAGTGAGAGGTGATCAAAGAGTTTTATAGAAGATTAAGTCGAAGACTCTAACTGACTCGGAGAACAAACGGCAAACAAACAGTAGCGTTTATCAGGCAGCAGCCATGTGCCATGTCCAACATTTCTTGTGGATCTGCACCTTTGAAGACTGCTTTCAACCTGTTTTCGCTATGGAAAGCCAATGATTGTCACACATTATCACACACACACAGCTCAAAAACGGCGTGAGGCCTCGTTGTCATCCAACAGAGGTGGCACACATTCCTGTGGTGGTTTGCACTGTAGATCCACACAGAAAACTCCGCACTCTGGATCCTGGAAGGACCATACCCTCCTGCGTTCATTTTGCGCAGGGATAACCGTGAAAATATTGTTTTGTCCCCCTGTGATAAAAAGCTCTGTTTTCAGCTGACCAAATTCAACACTGACGACAAGGAAGGCTGTAAAAGAGATGGGGTCTGCTTCTTCTGTAACCTCTCTGGATCTTTCCTCCTCATCTGGAACTCCTCTCTCACCAACTGAGCACCAGACAGGCCCCTCGGGGAATTGTTTGATATTGCTCATTGCCCACAGCTGTGTGACAAAACTTTCGCTAAACAGTTGTCTGAGAGCTTTTATTGCTTACTCTGGCAGACAGGGTGAATCTGGCCGGTTTCAGGGACTTCCTGAAGCTGTTTTGAGTTACTTACCTTCCTGATTAAGTACCTTCCCCGCAAGATGTAATGTTTAAACCTTGAGGAAACTGTCACACCACAGCCACTCCACTAATGTAAGCATAAGTTTTATTCACAGAATAATGGCTAGTGAATGGCTTGTTTCAAGTGATGCTGTGCAGATGTGAAGACATAGAAATACAACTCAGCCCTCCTTTGTAAGATGCCATAGGGCCGTGATTAAGACACACAGCATAGGAAGAGAGCTTTGGGGACTTTCGAGGGGAAGCAGATCTTCAATTATTGAATGAAAGCCCTTGTGCCTTGTTCACCGTGTTTCAAGCATCAGTGAGTAGGTAGAAGGGACTGGGGAATGGAAAGAAGCGTCCTGCCCCACACCCTTAAAGCCCACATCGGAGCTGCAGAGAATTCAGTCATTCGGGCACTTTCTTATTCCACCTACGTGCAGCGCTGGTCTCTGGCCACGGCCTGCAGAACAAACTAAACACAGCCCACAGCAGTGCTGAGCTTGTGCTCCTGAAATCCTGCTGTGCATAAAGGATGGTTTTTAATTTGCCTGCTCATTCCCGGGGAAAAAAAAAGTTTCTTACATACAGATTAATCCAACATTCTGATAATAATGTTCTCTGGGCTCGTTATTCAATGAGGAGATTGCCTCTGTTTCTGCCTACACATGTCTGGCTCCCTTGTCCCTGAATCATGTGTCGGGGAACTCGGGGCAAGCTCTATGCAGAAAGACTCTGCATCTTGTACTCTGCATTTCCCATCTTGCAGAAGGGAGGTAACAATACCTCCCAGGGAAACTGAGAGGATTAGGTTAGATAATGTGTGGCACCAGTACTTTAGAAAGTTTATTTCTTCCAACAAGCTCTGGGCTTTTCTGAGATATGGCCAGAAAGTCCTATGCTGCATTTCATGGAATAGTTATGAATAATTATCAGCTGCTTACAACATCTCTCCAGGCAGATGTTAAGTCGGCCCTTGCGCACATGTGCTGAGATGGAGGACACTAACCTAAAGGCCTAATTGAAAAGGAAGCTGTGCAGCATTGCAATTATCTTCTAAACAAAGAGTCAGTCAGCACAGTTTTCTGCAAAGGACTAGACCATAGACATTTCAGGCTTTGCTAGTCAAGAAACGATGTCCCCAGGGCTGGCGAGATGGTTCGCTGAGTGTGAGCACCTGATAGTCAAACAAGAGGAATGGAGTTTGACTCCATAGAGCCTGTGTAAAAAACCATGCATAGCCAGCAGGGGGGACGGGGAGGAGCCAGATATGGGCTGATTCTGGGAGCTCACTGGCCAGCCATTTCTGGTTCTTTAGAAATGAACTTCAGGTTCAGTTAGAGAGACTTCTCAAAAAAATACGGTGGAGAACAATAGAGGAAGACATCCTATGTATACATATATGCATACAGTACATATGTATACACAGGCACATTCACCCGCACATGAAGGAAAACATATACACCACACAGACACACCAAAAACCAAACATTCTTAATTCTTAAATAAGTGTTTTAATAGAAAAGCTAACATGTTTTTGTTTTTAAGTTTTACATGCGAAAATAAAGTAAAAACTATTCCTAGCTCCAGGGTGACATTTGGCCCAAGAGCCTGTTCTTTGCCAACTCCAGGTTTAAAAATAAATAAAATAAAATAAAAAACAACTACAGCTTTCACCTCAGAAATCTCACTAGCAAAATCAGGAGCTGTTTGAATGAACGCGTACACACACACACACACACACACACACAGTCTGTGAATCCTACACTGCACCTATTTTCATCAGAAGTGCCCAACCTGCCACTCTCTGCACAATTCTGTTCACACGAGTCATTAACATGGTAATAATAATGTATGTTCTCATGTGGCTTTTTGTTCCCACGGAAATCCTGAACAATTTATAAAAAAAAGAAAAAAAAAAGAAGAAAGAGAATCAGAAGAGGAGGGAGTGAACAAGGGTTGTTCTCCGCAGAAACCTGCAGTTTACTAACTCCAGATTGATTTCTTGGGAAAAGATTGGGGGTGGGAAGGTAACGAATGTGCGTGTTTCACTCTTTTCACTACTGACAGACTAAACCCGTGGAGAGGCGTGCAGCTGCCGAGCCCTAACCTACGTCCCACGGGGGTGTGACATGGCCGGTTGTTTAGCCTCAGTGTTTTTCCACCTAGTTTTCTGATAAACGCAAATTGTGTTTCATTTTCCCAGGGTGTTGCTGTGAGAGCTAAATAGGACACCAGCATCAAGAACACTTAGAACTGTGTCTTGCAAGGCACCTAGTCTCAATAATTCAATAATAATTGTTGTTCAGGGTTTTCAATGCAAAGGACCAAACGTGGAAAAAAATTGTTTCAGATTCCTACTTCTGTCCCTCAAGAGTTTGGTTGAGAAGGTCCGCAATAAGGCCAACAAGACGTGTATAAATGAAAATGTCACGTGGTTTGGGTGTCCATGAAACAAGATTTCACCATATTTTGAAGCACAATGTTCCAGAAAACAGACCAAGAGCATTAGAGGTTGGTCTACTTCTCTCTCTCTCTTTTTTTTTTTTTTAACCCAATGAGCTTTACTAGGGCTGCTTTCAGAAGTATGGATAAAGGGTCATTTACAGGAGTATAAGCAACTTACCAGTAGTTATAGCACTAAATAAAATGTCTTCCCCGTCCCAGTGAAGAGTTTAAGTTAGCCTGGGTGGCTCCATTTTGAAATGAGGAGCCATCTTGACCGGGAACTCAGGTACCAGGAAATATCACAGAATATGCACTTGGCAGAAAACAAAGTTAACTCTCCTAGCAACATCCTCCAGGAAATATCACAGAATAAATACTTGATAGAAAATAGAGACAATCTCCCTGGCAATAATCAATGAGAATCGGTTGGGAAAATTCTCCCCAACGTTCCAGATGTAGTTTAGAAGAATGACAATTATGATTATGTAGAAGGTCACCTCTCCCCTAAGGCTTATACCCAATCCTGTAAGGTCAAGGCATGAAACCTCCTTCTTGCTGTCATGGAAACCCCTTGTTTGCGGTTTTTTCCCTTTAAAAGTCCTGCTCACTCAGGGCTCGGGGTCCCACTTCTCTACTGCTGCATCAGTGAGACTTGGGTCCTGAGTTCGATCGCTCTCGTAATAAAGCTCTCTTGCTCTTGCATCAAGTCGTCTCCTGGTGGTCTCTGAGGCTCCCGTGATCTAACGGCGTACAGCTGGATCCTCGGGGAGGGAAGGAAGCCTCTCCCATCTAGCAGTCATTTAATTACCAACAGAGCCTCAGGGAAAGGGGGGACCTTGTGATCCTCTCCCTTCGTCAGTGATGGGGTTTTGTCAGCCAGGAGTGCCGGGGCTGTGCCATGCCTAGAAGACAGAGATCCACAACCCTACCCTTTGCTCTGGCTTTCATCCTTTACCCTGGCTCCTCCATGACATTTCCTGAGCTTTGGAAAGAATAGTAGAGATGTCCCATTTCGGGATGAACATTCAACTTATCTCACTACTTAGACCAGTTATGATCTCTGCAGTGAACACTGCCCACCACAGAAGGAAGTTCTCTAACCAAAGCTGACACAGCACTAGTTTATGAGCATAAACAGAAGTATTTAGAAGTATTTAAAAATACTGATAATACAATATGCTATATATGTTCCCCTAGTGATGGCATGATGGGTTCCTGCTATTCCTCAGGATCAAGAAAGAGTGTCCTGAGGCTGAAGAGATGGCTCAGCAGTTAAGAGCACTGGTTGCTCTTCCAGAAGAGCCGGGTTCAATTCCCAGCACCTACATGGCAGCTCACAACTGTCTGTAACTGCAGTTCCAGGGGATCTGACACACAGACATACATGCTGGCAAAACACCAATTCATATAAAATGAAACAAATTTAAAAAAGAAAAAGAAAGAGTATCCTACTACATCCTGGGAAGCAATCGAAGTCAGAATTTGGCATAAGGTCTCTACAGAATGCTTACTGTTTCTCACCATCATAAAGTCAAAATTTTCTAAACAGAACCACTGTATCTTTTAAAATGAGAGACCACCCTCATTTTAAAAGATCCTTGGGCCAGTCGAGGTGGCCACAGCTGTAATCCCAGCACTCGGGAAAGCAGAGGCAGGTGGAGCTCTGTGAGTTTGAGGCCACTGTGGTCTACAGAGTGAGTTCCAGGATACACAGTCTACACAGAGAAACCCTGTCTCAAAAACAAACAAATGACAAAAACAACAAAAGCTCCTCAGATTAATATGCCCATTTTAGCCAGGGCTGTCTCACTAGGGTACCTGGTTTCAACACCAGTGATTGGGCCACTCAATAGGTCTGCATCTGTACTTGTGCATCTAGTCATGCCAATGAGTTAATCAGCAGAACACCAGCCATATTTTGAGATGTGCTGGCCTTTGTTGGCTTCCTCGTGAGCCTAAATCTGTGACATTTAGCCCTCTGCTCTTCATGCCCATAACAGTAAGAGTTAATGATTCTCACACGTTTAAGATCTATAATCCAGGAATGACTGAACTGTGTCTACTGTTAAAATGCACAGAAAGTATTGGTCAAACCTTCTGTTGTTTAAGTATTCATGCATCATGGATGGAAAAGTGTTCACACAGTCCCATCTCTCTCTGAGGAGCTTTTCTTCGGCGATGTGGGCCTCAGAGTGAGCATGCTTGAGAGTATGTTCCTCTATCCATGAACATACAGGCAGCACTACATGGAATCAGTGGGTATCAAATGTTAGAGTGAGAGAAAGAGAGGGAGGGAGCAAGGGAAAGCACATAAAGCTGAGAGGGGAAAAGAAAGGGAAGGGACAAGGGAAGAATTGGAGCAAAGAGAATAGGAAGGTGGCATGGATCCAAAAGCATTATATGTATATATGAATATTAAAATGTCTCATTTTAAAAAATAAAACTTTGTTGCACATACACAAACATATATGTAAACAACAGTAAAAGAGAAAGAGGTCATGAATTTGAAAGAAAGCAAGGTGGAGAGGGTTTGGAGGAGGAAATGGAAGGTAGAAATGATATAATAATATACTCTCAAAAATATTATTGTGAAATAAATAAATAATCGTTTTAAAATTAAAATAAAGAATAAATAACCACTCACACATCAGAAACCTGAGCTGAGTCCCTGAAACTCATCAGATGCTGGGCTGTGTGCACAGCTACTTCCCAGGGCTCACACAGTGGTACCTGCTAGAGTCTCACACATACAGGATCCGATTTGCTTACAGTCACTTTCCGTAACCATCCACAGCACAGAGCGCTAGAAGCTGGGGGGCCTTGGGAAAGGACTATGATGCTCTAAAAAGAAGACTGTGCACATTTTAGTGTGAATATAAACCATGGTGTGGGAGGGGGTAGCTCAGAACAGTCACTGTGAGGCCCGGACCTGCCTCTAAGTCATAGTGACCCCGCCTCACCTCCCCTGAGTGTCGGGATTCCAGGCAAGGGCGCCACTCTGGGACAAGAGGTCTGCGTTGTTTACTGAGAGTTGCTCCTGACATATTTGTCCTGGAGGCTGCAGCTAGGACTTCATCGTTTACCAGAACCAGGGGGAAATGCTACTGTGAGAAATCGAGTGACAGTCCTAACAGTCCTAACAGTTACGCCGCAGGTAACACAGCACAGAACAATTCTCAGTGGTATCGTAAGCGAAACCCTTGGATCGTCACTCAAAACCGACTCACTCCCAAGGACTCGGCTCTACGCGTTTCCGTTCCCCGCTGGCCCCTGCTTAGTTTTCATGACTAAAATTCTACTGGGGAGGAAGGCCTTGATGTCGGATTGTAAATATCACATAACATATCTGGGTTATTGGATTTGTCAGCTCTCGGGGAAGGCAGAATAACTGAAGTCCATCTATAAAGTTTCCATGGCCCAAAAGCAGTAATGTCAACTGACAGCATCAACTGGAAAAGAAAGAAAATTCACTAAGAACTTCCCACTCTTATAAAAACTGTCCTAAAAAACAGGGAGCTTGGGTTCAGTGTCACTCAATACTATGACAATAGAACAAATCACCCATTGTCCTGTGGCTCTGATCTCACTGTAGGGAAGGCACTGTTCTGCCTCACACCCCAAATCATCGTCAGAACTAACACCGCCAGCAAGCGTGTGTGTGATCTCCAAACAACTGGTCGTTTGGGGCAAAGTTAAACCCAGCTATGCGTAAAACTAAAATAAAATGCCATGAGCCAACCGGATTTGTTTCAGAAATAAAAGGTTGAATATGAGAAAATCAGCCAATGTAATTCACTGTATAAGGAGCAATACAGTATGGTCACCTCAGCAAAGATGGAAAAAATAGTTGATAAAAATTCAAAATCCCTGCACTCTGCCCAAAGTTTGGCTATGAGTCGCAGCCTCTGCTTTGATAACCTGCTGGGTAGAGTCTTTCAGAGGCCCTCTGTGGTAGGCTCCTGTCCTGTTCCCTGTCTTCTCCCTCTTCCGATGTCTATCTCATTTGCCTTTCTGAATGAGGATTGAGCATCTTACCCAGGGTCCTCCTTCTTGCTTAGCTTCTTTAGGTGTACAGATTTTAGTATGTTTATCCTATGTTATATGTTTAATATCCGATTATAAGTGAGTATATACCATGTGTGTCTCTCTGCTTCTGGGATACCTCAGAATGATCTTGAATCTTAAGAAAGAAAGGGGAGATGAAAGACCTGGAGGGGACAGGAGTTCCACAAGGAGAGCAAAAGAACCAAAAAATCCTGGGCTCAGGGGTCTTTTCTAAGACTGATACTCCAACCAAGGGCCATTAATGAAGATAACCTAGAACCCCTGCACAGATGTAGCCCATGGCAGCTCAGTCTCCAAGTGGGTTCCCTAGTAAGGGGAACAGTGACTGTCTCTGACATGAACTCAGTGGCTGGCTCTTTGACCACCTCCCCTTAGATGGGGAGCAACCTTATCAGGCCACAGAGGAAGACAATGCAGCCAGTCCTAATAAGACCTGATAGGCTAGGGTCAGATGGAAGGGGAAAAGGGTCTCCCTATCAGTGGACTGGGGGAGGGGCATGGGAGGAGAAGAGGGAGGAAGGGCAGGATTGGGATGGGATGAGGGAGGGGCTACAGATAGGATACAAAGTGAATAAATTGTAATAAATAAAAAATAAATTTTAAAAAATCAAAATTCATTCATGTAAAAAAAGGAAAGAAATATTAGCAAACTAGAACAGAGCTTCAATTGGTATTTTTCAAAAACTATAGTTGCTGTCACTCTTCTAAAATAAAAAATAAAAAAGATTGGATTTTTCCCCTAAAATCACAAATAATGATGTCTTTTCTCACACTCTTTTTCAACATCTTATTAAAAGCTGTAGCTGGGAAAAGAAAAAAAAAAGGCATACAGACTAGAAAAGAAAGAATAAAGTTGAAAATGCAACCTCAAGAAGGGCCTAAGAATCCATCATATACATGAGGTTCCTGAGTCTCAGGAGCCCCACTTTTCTTTCCAGGAAGGATTATTTCAGTGATTCAGAGGAAATACCTACAAACACAGGCCATGTTACAGCCGGGTGCGGTAGTGTCCGCCTTTAATTCCAGCGCTCAGAGAGGCAGGTGGATTTCTAAGGGTTTGAAGCCAGCCTGGTCTACAAAGTGAGTCCAGGACAGCCAAGGCTACACAGAAAAACACTGTTTCTATTTTGAATACATGTGTCAAGATTCAGAGAAACATGCTATTGCTAGTTAGTTGGATTAACTGATATATCTAACTATATTTCAACACCATTAATATAATAGAGGCAATGACTATGAGTCACTGAAAGTTACTAGTTATTATTTTTTGTGTGCAGAATCTGTACTCAGCATTTTTGCTTGCTTGATTGTTTGTTTTGTTTTTGAGACAGGGTTTGTTGTTTGTTTTTGTTTGTTTTTGTTTTTGAGACAGGGTTTCTCTGTGTAGCCCTTGGCTGTCCTAGACTTGCTTTGTAGACCAGGCTAGGCTTGAACTCACAGAGATCCGCCTGCCTCTGCCTCCCTGAATGCTCGGATTACAGGCATGTGCCACCATGCCAGGTTTATACTCAGCATAAAAAACAAAACAAAACAAAACAAAACAAAAAAACACCTTTCTCATTTCATTTATCCACAAAACCAATAGCTGAGGCATTATTCCTAGCCCTAGTTTACAGATGAGGAAATTAAGACTTGGAAACTTGGACAGCTAATATGTAGCATATTAGCTTTAAAAGTCAGACCCATCTGTCTTGAAACTAGCCTGGTGTTCTCAGCGCTGCACTCTGCTTTCTCCAGTGAAGGAAGCCATTATGCCTCTAATACAATGAAACACTCCTAACAAGATGCCAACAAAGGGAGAAATAAGTGGATTTGTCACTTGGGCAGAATAGGAACATGATAATAAATCATCAGGCTTTTCAGGAGCCACTAATGTCAACAGACCATCAAATCTGAACTGATGGAGCAGCAAATGTAATTATTGAACCAGGACAATTCCAGTTTAAGATACTGATTAATCTCAAAGATACAAAGGTCCTTGTTATTATTCACTTGAGAAGGGAAATTAACTTACAAAGAAGATCAGGCATTGACAGAGAGTAAAAAAAAAAAAAAATCCATGCTGTGTTTCTTCTCACACTTTTCTTATTTACCACAATGCCTGTGTTCTCTGCCAACATTTTACAAGTGAGTTCTTACACATATTCAATCTCGTATTGAGTAAATGGATTCAGCTCCAGAGCACAAAGAAATGGAAATAAGCTAATTAATTCTAGAAAAGCAAATACAGCCCAAATATGAAAATTTTAACAAAGACAGTACCAAAAAAAAAAAACAAAACAAAAAAAAGAAGCAGCAACAACTTGTAAATGGGAAGAAAGTCACAGAGGCAGAGAGGAAAGGGTATTGCAGAAAAATCTTATCTATGAATAAGACAATCAAATTACAGATAATATATTAATAAATATTATTCAACAAAATATCATATAAGGTGAGAAAATAGGATTAAGCAAAGATAGATTATAGGGATAGCTCAGTGGTAAAGCACTTGCCTAGAATATATAAAGTACTCAGTTAAATCCCAAGTACTCAGGTTTTATTTGCTAGCATGGGTTATTTTATTTCTATATTCCTCTTAGTTATAAGGGAACCCCATAAACCTCTTTTTATATAAATATATGTATGTTTTGTATCTTCTATAGTAGTCTGATTCCATACAGCTTTTTTAAAGGAATCAGTATTCCATAAGGGTGTGACCCCTGCGAGGTCAACCATGTTCCATTAGTGACCCCATACCTATAAATACCTAAGCAGAACAAATTGGACTTGGTGGGTGAGAGAGAGTGAGGGAGTGGGGAGATGAAGCTAGAAGAGAAGGAATTGGGAAGAAGAGGGTGAATATGATCAAAATACACTGTTTGCACAGATGACATTCTCAAAGAACTAATAAAAAAATTAAAGGTGCTTGCCACCAGTAAGCCTGATTACCGATGTTCAATACTGAAATACACATGATAGAAGAACCAATTCCCAAAAGCTGCCCTCTGACCTCCCTCCACAAGCATATCATCACATTTGTATGCGTGTACACACACACACACAACCAGCATGGTAAAGCATGCCCACAGAAGTAGCATGAATGCTATAAGGATAAAAAACTACCTTCTGATTGGATTTAAGACCCACTCTCCAGAAGGAGACACACGTCTGCTGCTATATATCTGGCCAAAGGCCCATGGCTGGGGAATTCATAGGCCCCAAGGTGGACATGCTACTGTTGCTTTGTTAAATGGACATGAAGTCAAACCGTTCTCTAAATTCTTATCCCTATACCATAGATTAGTTAGCTCCCAGGCCTCATCTGTGAAGCTTCCTTACCCAGTGCATGGTGGATAGTGAAGAAACTCACAATTGCCCAAAGTTGCAGAGAACGGGTGTCTGCAGAGGGCTCGGCTACAAATAGGACATCTCTATCATACCCCAGGCTCGGGGACCATCTCATAAGGGGAGAAACACTGTAAGAGCCGGAAGTTGTGAAGGAGCGCAGTATAACTGTCTCCTGGACAAGACAGGACCGTCGCACTCAGGAACTCAAGAGCAGCTGCAGCCGCCTGCACAAGACCTGCACAGGATCTAGCCAGTCAGCGCTCCAGAAGGAAGTGGGGGAGCTCACAAGCCGCCCCCACCCCCGACTCAGGAGCTGACCTCAGTTAAAGACCCTGAACTAAGACAGAGAAGTAAAGGGCACTGTCATAGTGTTCACAAGTGTGTACGAGTCCTTTTTAATTTAATATGTTGTATGTATGTATGTATGTTGTATGTAATATGTTGTATGTATGTATGTAGGAGTAACGATCAGCATGAACTGTAGTTGGCGGTATTTTTTAATCAAGATGACATGAAGTTGGGAGAAGGTTGGGAGGAGAGGGTGGATCTGGGAGGAGTTAGGGGAGGGGTGGGTGGATATGATTAAAATACATTTTATGCACATATTAAATTTTCAGGGAATCAATAAAAATATTTTTAAATGTGTTTAAAGATGAACTTTCAATATTGGAATGGGCGGATCCCTGGCCTTTTGGGTAAGTTTCAAGTTTCAAGTGAGAAACGTCACCTCAAACAAACTTGACAGTGCCCGAGGAAGAACACTCAACATTGTCTTTTCATCTACACACACACACACACACACACACACACACAAACACACATGCCCCTGCTCATGTGCACACACACAAACCCAATGTATAGGAGCACGATAGAGCCTCCATGCTGAAAAAAGGAACCACTAAATTAAAAAGCAGTAAGATAAACAAAAGAGCAATAGCTTACTCTAAGTTGGAAACATCTCCAAATTAAAAATATTAAACTTTACAGGCTGTTAACATTAGTTTGTGTGGCAGATAAGTGAGCGTTCTATAACCCGTACAGCTCACACACACAACTGGGGTGCTGGATCATTTGTACTAATTGTGAGCAATTATCCTATTACAGCCCTAATCCACCAAAGAAAATGCAACCAACAAACACTGGGACGTGTTCCCATGGAAATTACAGAAATCAAACACAGAAAATAAAGCACCATTGTGACCGTGGAACTGGGCCCACCTTGCTGAATGGCGCCATCCCATCCCAAGCGTTATGAGCCTGGCACCTTCAGACACCACGGGTGAAAATCAGAGAGTGTTAGAATGCTGTCAGAAGCCTTAGGTTGATTCGAAGCCCTTGCTCCAGTGACCCCACTCTGCTACTCTTCAAGACATCTATACAGGCAAGGCCGTCTGTGGGATGGCACGCACTGGAGTGTGATCGCTAACAGCAAATCTGGAGGAAAATTCTGAAATGTTCAATAATAATGAAAACACTCAGAATAAGCGCTGCCTATGCCAGCCGAACAGAAAGGAAATAAGTATTTAGAGTGATGGACAAAACAGTTAAACACAACAGTTTCTGGGAAGTAAAACTATATAAAGAACTTCATTATGTACTTAATGAACTTGAAAAGGGTTGAATGGGGCCGCTATCTTTACTACTGTAATGAGAAAGACGATAGAAGCATATTTCCATTTTGAAAAACAAATTGAAATAATGGTTATGAGGCTTATGCTAGTGGGAAAATGAACTAGTTACCCTTCAGGGGAAAATACGTGCAGTGAAATAGCCCTCGTGGCAATGGTGGTGTGCTCAGACAGCCTGGAGATACCTTTTCATTCTCTTTGTAAATTACTTTCGTTGTACTCGGCAAACATTTATCCAGATCCCAAATTAAAGGTCCTGAATTAGGACAAAGATGTAAAAGGTGCTGTCATAGTGCTCACGAATGTGTGCGAATGTATTTTTTATATGATACTCTGTATTTATTCTCCGAGAATTTCATACGTGACTGGAATGTATTTGATCAGATCCATGCCTCGATTCCAGTTCCCCCAGAACATGCCCCATACATGTCCGCTTCTAAAAAAAAATTAAAAACAAACAAAAAACACACTGAACCCAATGAGTGCTGCCTGTGTGCACATGGATAGAGAGGGCTACCCACTCGATCAAGGAAAATTTACCAGTGGCCATACACCCAAAGAAAAGTGACTCTTCCTCTCCTACCAGATACAAACCGCCAAAATCTCTTCACGTGGGGCTGAGCCTCTGCGAGCCCATCTCTCAGCCACGCTGGAACGTGACTTAATCTTGTGCAGGTAACCCATCGCTGCGGTGAGCTCCCGGGTGCCACATCAGGTCCAAAAGGCAACGTCTCACGGTAGATGTCCCTCCCATCCTCTGGCCTTGCATTCCGTCTGCCTTCTCTTTCTTTCTGTCCCCTGAACTTTAACCAGTCTGGGGGTCTCGGCATTTACCAGTGCCCACTGTAGAAAGAAGCTCTCTGACTAGGGTTGGAATCGGTACAAACCTATGGACTAACTCGGACAGGTGCACGGAATTAAAAGATGAAGATCCCGGACTAGCAGGTTGCGTGAGGTACTGCGGGGAGGAGAAGAGAGTGGGAGCCCTTGACCTCTACAACCTCGGAGTTCATAGGGTTCTGGCAAGGCGGTTGAAGAGCATCTCTCCTGGTGAATTCCTCAGACTTCTGCAGCCCGTCGTGGCCTCTTCTGGTCCCGCAGGTCCAGCGTGTGTGAGGCACACACCTCTCTCAGCGGGGTTCCCATTGCTCTCTCCTCGAATTCCTTTTACAATATCCTCAGTTGTCATTTCCTGTCTGGAAGAGTTATCAGGGAGAACTGTATGATACATCACAAACTTTTCTTCTAGGAGTTTACTATGGGCGCGCTTTTGTTTATAAAACTGTAAAATACGTTTTCAAACCTGAGTAAGAAAATACCATTGCCACTCAATGACTTCAGGTTTCAATAACAACTTCCAAATGTCTTTGCTCCCTCAGATCTCTAGGTTGTAAAACCTGTCTTGAGACAGTAGAAACTTTTCAGTGATAGGAAGCTCCATTTAGTAAATGTTTTCTATTAAGTAAAAATGAGCATGACTGTGTGAGTGTCCAGAATGTACTTTTTAAGACCAGAGTAATGTCTGGACACAAAGAGACAATCTTGTGTCTTTTTCTCTTTAGTTGAGTGAGTTTATAGCACTAAGTATACAAACAGCACTTAAGTACCTAGCATGCCCTAAGTGCTACACAAAGCTCAGTATCACAACAACTTAACAAACATTTCTCAGCAAGTACCACGCATCTGGCATGATGTTCCACTAAAGCTGAGGCGGAAGGGTGTGGAGACCCACTCAGACACCTAGCTGAGGATCACTGGAGCTTATGTGTCTGAGGCCAGCCAAAGCAAAACTGGCACTGTCTGCAATTCATAAAATTAAAGTGAACTGGAGAACATTTCTGTTTTGCTTTAGCATGCTCCGTGGCTCACATCAAATCTCCGTAATCAATAATAAATAGAAGCAGCAGCTTACTGGTGAAGGGAACAGAGAGATCATGGGTCCTTTGTGTCTGCAGAGAAGAACAGCGTCCCCATGGGTTAGTGATTGATCGCAGTGGGAACATGGCGGTGGCATGAAACAGAATACTAAGAGCCAAGGGGTGAAAAGAATGTGAGCATCCTCAGAGATGAGACGGGGAGTCACACTGGCTGAAATATGGGGGTACGACAACAGAATTAGTAGTGTATCTGTGTAGACCTCTCTCAAGTCACCTCTAGACCTCCTAAGGGCCTCACCAACACGCGCTGATGGCAGAGTGACAGTGCCCAGAAGGAACATGGAATTCTCCGAGGCCCACAGAAGACAGGGAGTATGAGGGGTGGCTTTAAACAGCCACACTGAAAAAACAGCAGCTTCGCTAATAATTACCGCATCAGATGTCACACAGGAACAAGCACAAACCATAGCCGGATTCTGTTTCTGAGAAGATGTAATTGTAGTGGGAGTTTTGGTTTCTTTAAAAACTCAGCTGTGTTGTGTAAACATGTTTTTGTTTTAATCCCAGGGGTGGGATATGAGGCTGCTTTAGATTGTCCACAGCAGCAGACTATTTGTCTTGTGCAGGTGCTGAGAGGGGCGTGATCTTTGCCACCTGTGGATAGTTTAATTCTGAGAGGGTATAAAGGCCAGAGGCCAGAGAGGGAGGGGGGATTAAAAGAAGGAAAAGGCTGCTGTTCCTCCTGCTGTTCCTGGTTGCTGTTGTTGCAGTTTGGTGAGAAGAAGAAGTTGGAGATGTCCTGAAACAGATTGGACATCCCCCAGGGATCCAATGGCCCTCACCAGCAGGAAGTAGCTGAAGAGACATACTCTCCCTCTCCCCGATATTCTCTCCTACCTGAGGTTGAGTGTAGGAAGGGATTGGGGTGAAGAAGGGAGGTAGAGGTATAAGACCCCAAATAAAAGTCAAAATACATGACGACATGCAATTCCAGAGTCAAATTCAACAGTCCTATCAGCTTCAAGCCTCCTTGCCTCGTTACTGCACTGCATGCTGCTGAGGGGTCTGTATGTATTTATAACACCATAGTTAAGACATGACTTTTTCCCATCTATCATCTGGTGAGGCTGGGCCAGAGGAGATGTCTGGCTGTGGCAATTCTCCATAAGCAGCTTGGAAAGTGAGGGAGGCCCAAAGCCTTCAAGGCTCTTTACAAGGAACTACCCTCTCTTGCTTCCTCAGACAGGTTTCTGAAGCAAGAGCCTTGTGTTTTCTCTAGTGAATATTATGAATAAAACAGAGATCCTTATTAAACCTGCCTTTTAAAGGAAGGAAGGAAGGAAGGATGCTGTTACAGACAGATCCACACTGTTCTAAGCCAAGTGCATCAGTGTTTACTCCTGAGGAAAACATTTTCTCTCCTTCACTAGTCTTCTCTCACTCAGTCAAAACCGTCAGAGGATGGTCAAAGTTAAAATGCCTCAACTATCATGAAAAATCAGTCAAGGATCTGAGTAAAATGAAACCAGCTGTTAAGCTCCCAAGCCGAGTGATGCCCTGTGTTTTTTATCTCTGGAGGAGGTGGGTACCTGTGCATGAGTTTAAGTACGTGCTCATGTGCATGCCTCTTAGCTACATCCCAGTGACACATAGGTGCATGTATTTTACAAGTTCTTTAAAGACTTCACCATGCCCACACCCGGCACTTGCAGAGCTGGACCAGGTTTCTGGCCATGCGGTGAGTAAAACTCTCTACTCTTCAATAACAATCCTAGAGAAACAACAGTGACCACCACGAGGGACTTGTGCCCAATTTACTTACAAATCTGAAGGCTGGCACTGATGAGTTCTATCCATTATTGATAAAGAAGTTGCTCATTAATATGACCCCTCAAGGTGACAGCATTCTTTATGCAGCAGAATCACAAGGCAGTGTCAGAAAGAACCCTCATTCTGAAGTCACACTGCATGTGGACCCCTAGGAGTACACAGCAGCCAGGCATTTGCTATCAGAAGTGTAAAAAAAAAAAAAAAAAAAACATGCATACAGGAGTTATTGAAAGTAAGCTTACTCGTTAACCATCCTCACCAGCCCTGCAAAGCGACAAGAGGATCTAACTCACACAGCACACTTCGTCTGTTTTATTCATGGCAGCAGAATTCAAAATCCACGTACCGAGGCAGAAAAAGTTTCCCTAATTTAAATTACTACTATCTTAACCTTTTACAAAGAGATTCCTCAGAGGAAAGAAACTAAAATGATAGATTGCACAGGAAAACTAACCACAGACTTCTAATTTCTGTTCAACAGGTAAAAATAATTATTATAATTCACATTTTTTAAATGGTGAGCTTTACAGCTAACTAAAAATACGAAATATGTTATTCTGTCTTTGAGCTTCACAATGTCACACTTAATATTAGATTATACTGTTCCTATTTTTACATGTCATGCAGCCAAGAAAATGAGAGACTGTAGAACTTTAAAAAAAAAAAAGTCAGTACTGAGTACAAAGTGCTGATTTCAAAATACTTGAGTGCTAGATCTCTTTTTAAAAGATTTTTATCTCTCTGTATTTCTCTCTCTCTCTTTGTGTGTGTGTGTAAAAGAACAGTTAGAAGAGCAAACTTAAGAGATATTTTTCTGCATCTTCATGAGATTGAAACAAAACAACATGGATGTGGCTACGGGAGAGATGGAGTCACAGAAGGTACTGACGTGCAAAGGTGCATAGCAACAGTAACTGAGCACAGTAGGTCCACACACTAACAAGTGCAAAACCAAAACAGACACAGCCAAACCATGAGAGGGTGCGGAAAGGCAAAGAGAACATAGGAGCTACTTCCACAGCAATGTCCTCCTCAGCAGGAGAACCGGGGGTGCTGTGCAGGGGCCTCATGCACACCCACAGAACGGACCTCAGGAGTGGGCACATTCCAGGACACTCTCGGGTAAGGGTGGTATTCCTAGCCATATTCAGGGTAAGATCACAGTTCAAGAGAGAAAGGCAGCAGGCTCTGCTTTGGACAAGCATGAGGACCTGAGTTCAATCCCCAGCAACTGTGGAAAAATGTCAGGCACTAGGCTGCACACCTGTAAATCCAGAGCTGGGGAGGAGGAAAGAAGAGGACCCCTGGAGTTCCCTCGGCCAGTCTTGTCAAAGTGATGTACCCCAGGGTCAGTAACAGACCCTCAAAAAACAAGACAGAGAATGATGATACCTGATACCAATTTTCAGCCTCCACACACATGAGCATGCGCACACGCATGCACACGTGCACACACATGAACACACACATACAAAATAAATATGTGTTGGGGAGCACTGTGTGAAATTGTGTCTTTGTCCTTCCTTACCTACCTAAAGTATTCTCTGATTGACTTCACTAAAAATCTGATGGTCAATTAGCTGGGCAAGAAGTAGAAGGGGGGATTTTCTTGGAGAGAGAAAGGAACTCTGGGAAGAAGACATGAGAGGAGACACGCGTGACCATGGGCCTGGAAGTTATAGCTACCCACATGGCTAGATGAGGCTAGGTGGTCCGGTTAACTTAGATGAGCAAGTTGAGAGTCTGCCCAGCTAAGGCCTAGGCTTTGAAATATTAAAAGGTCTCAGTGTCTTTATTTTCACCCATGAAGGGCCACCAGGGTACTACAACCAGGATCTTACAACAAATATGCATGATCAAAGCCTGAAAGTTTGAAGTTACTAGAGGAAAACACTGTAAGATACAGGCATATGCAGGGATTTCCTAAGAAGGCTTCTAAACGATCAGAAAACTCTAGCAGGGAATAGACAAATAGGATTGCATGGAATTAAAAGGCTCTTCACAACAAAAGAAGGAAAAAAAGAAAGGACAAAAGGAGGAAAGAGGGGGAAGGGAGGAAGAGCAAAGGCAAAAGAAAAAACAGGCATACTGGTCTACACATGAAATCTCAGCACTTGGGAGAAGAGACAGGAGAACCAGAAGTCCAAGGTCACCCCTGGATATATCATGATTTCCAGGCTAGCTGGGGTTACATGAGAACTTGTCTTAAAAAGAGAGAGAGAGAGAGAGAGCTAGGGATGTAATCCAGTGGAAGATGCTTTCTATCATGAATAACATTCTGAGACAAAGATAAAGAGATATCAAATCAACAATCTAATAACCTCAAAATCTTAGTGAGAAAAAAAAAAGAATGAACCAAGAACAAAGTTAGTACAAAGAAAGAAAGAAATATGAGAGCTGAGATGGAAGTTAAAATAATAGTAGGAATGACCAATAAACCAATAAACAAAAAGTTTGGTTTTAAAAGGTTAAACCCTTAGCCAAACTGAAAGGGGTAGAGGAGGGAAAGGAGAGGGAGAGACAGAGAATGAGATCAAGTTAGATATCCATAGGGTCATAAGGGACTACTTTGAAAAATTACATCCCAACAGGTTTAAATTTTTTTTAAACGGATAAATTTCTAGACCTAGAAAACTCATTAAAATTGAGTTTTAAAAATAAATGAATAAGCAGGGTAGGAAGAAATCTTGACAGGTTTCTATTCACTTTTTTAAAAATATTTTTATTTAGTTTATTTTTATTTAATCTTAATTTAATTAAAATCTAATATATCAGCTGGTCTTGGTGGTACACGCCTTTAATCCAGCACTCAGGGTGGTAAGGGCAGGCAGATGACTGTGGGTTGGAGGCCAGGCTGGCCTACAAAGTGAGTCCAGGACAGCCAAGTCTACACAGAGAAACCCTGTCTCGTAAAAAACAAAACAAACATTAATATATAATTATTATTATGTATTTATATATGTAAATAATATGTTTTATATTATATTTAATATATGTTATATATTTATATTATATTTTATTATTTTTTGTATATAATATATTATATATCATAATATTATATATAATTATATATTGCTACAATATTATATGTTATATTATGTATATAATTATATATTGCATATATAATTGTTGCAAATAGTATCACAAAGCTTTTTTGTTTTTTATTGCAAATAGTATCACAAAGTGGACCTTGGAAAATTTGGCAGCCTGGAATCATAGCAAGGGATGTTAAGGTTAAAGACTGCGAGGTAAGCCAACCTAGATAATACACCAATTCCTGTTCCTGAACAACCACACCACAACCAGCCAGGATTACTTGATGTTTCAGTCCTGTGTCTAGGAAGAGCAGTTCTCTGTGACAGCCCCAAGGACTATACAATGGAACTTTCATGCCTAAAACACTAATCATGACCCCAAAAAAAGGATGGAAAGGTATCCTGCTTTAGAAGCATTACAGTTGTCACAGTTGATGACAAAGGTCAAAATAATATATAGAGAGAGAGACACACACACATGCATATATGTATACACAAGCGTAAACATACACACACACACATACATAAACACTTACACATACCTATACATACCAGCTTAGAAAAGGTTGAAAATTCTTTTAGAAAACCATGTTCTGAGCCTGTTTCTCCCGTGAGTCAGTGGTATGGGGAACAGGATGGCTTTCATCTCTTCACTCCCAAAAACAGTTGAGCAGCCTCAGAGGATAACACCAACTCTGTTTTCAGTTGTCTAATTTTAGCTTTTGCTCTTTCAACTAACACATTATTTTTAAGATTTATTTTGTTAGTTAATTATGGGGGGTGCAGGTGCCCTCGGGGTCATCAGACCCCCTGGAGCTGGGATCATAGGCAGCTGTCGGCTGCCTGACATGGGTGCTGGGAATTGAACTCAGGTCCTCTGCAGGAGTAAGAAGTATACGCTTTTAACTGCTGAGCCATCTCCTTAGTCCCAGGGAAATTATTAATAAGCCAAATCATATTAACGGAAGAAACGGGACTGATCTAGGCAGCTTTTATTACAATCCTACAAATTATTATCATGAGGTAATATTTATTAGAAAGAGAATTAAGGGGAAAATCTAAATTAAAAAAAATCATGAATAATGAAAACTGATCTCTCCCATTTAATTTTCCCTACATCTGTCTAGATGAAATTACACCTACTAAATATTGACTTTACATCTAAGGAGCTGAAGGCATGTGGCATATTTTATTTGACATAGATCCCTACATTTAACCTTCAGATAAGGATGAGGCTAGCACATCTCATTCAGTGACACAGAAGAAAGCAGAGCTGAAAGCGGTGGAATGATGAATGTAAGCTCGAGAGTCACAGAGTAATTGCCTTATAGATCCCTCTGCCACCTGGGGGAAGAGGGGCCTGGCTGATGAGTGTGTGGCAGCCACTCTGTAGTCAGCTCATACTTCCTCGAACAAAAAAAAATGAGGCTTCTCCTGTAGGACACTATGAACTCGGATGGGGAGAAAAATCTTTCTTTCACAAAAGTCTAACTTGCTTTCTTCCATTTAAATGCAGGATACAAAGCACAATGCATTAGCACCACCTTTGAATTTGCCTCCAATTGGGTATTGGTGAACTGTGGTACTTTCTTTCCTTTTTTTATTTTGTTTGTTTGTTTGGTTGGTTGGTTGGTTAGTTGGTTTTTAGAGACAGGGTTTCTCTGTGTAGTCCTGTACTTGCTTTGTAGACCAGGCTGGCCTTGAACTCACAATGATCCACCTGCCTCTGTCTCCCTGGGTGCTGAGAGTAGAGTCATGTCTGACCATGCCCTGCAACTGTGGTATTTTCATACCTATCATATTGCTACTGGTTCCCCGCCACGCTACTGCACACATCACTACTTCATGATTGCTGTCACACTTACTGAGTTGTGATGACTGGATTTCAATGAAACTGGTTTGTTCATAATTCTATGTATTTCATCTCAGGCATTCAAAAACATTATTGTGGCAGCCAGAGGATATTCATGGCACAAAATCATCAACAAAAGTGGGTTTAGAATTTCTGCACAGAGTATCTCAAACACTAGGGAATCTAAAGAGTCCTCCAAAGAGGAGGCCCTTGATAGGAGGCCTTTGATAGAAAAAAAAAAAGCACTTTTGTTCTGGGCCCACCCTAACGATGGACCACAAATCATCAGACCATCCATTGACAAACACTGTGTTTACCCCATGACCCAACACAAGCCTCAGCTCTCCACTCCGGACTTTTCTCCTGGGTTCCCTTTATAATCCCTGTTCTTCGCATGCACAGGGTCTCACACACCTCCTGGGTCACCACGAAGCAACTGCCATTCTTCCAACACAATCCCGGGCTCTGCAGTAGCGTGCTAGGTCACAGTCCGCATTCTAAGACCCATTCGATAAACACTAAAAACCATCAGTGTTGTCTCTTTAACTCTTGAAACGGTCCCTGGCTAGAGAGAACTCTGTATTTCTTCCACGCACAAATCAGCTGTCTTTCTGCTCTTTTCCTCCAGACACTGAAGTCAGACTAAGGGTTTCTATCTGGCTCTTCAGCTTCCACTGTGGGTAACCTCAGCTAGACAGCATTCCAGAATGTTGGATTTTTCCACCTGACCAACCCTTGCAGGACTGTGCCTTCCTTTATTCATGCAATCATTAAAAACAAATACTTCCAGACATTTCTTTCTCTATGAGCCCTTTATAACGTAGGAAGAGAAGACTCGAAGGCAGAACTCTTGGTGGTTAGAAATAGTCACATTGAGCCTCAGAACACTGCGAAACAAATGGGGATTTCACAGCAGCCCAGCAGAGAGTGGGGAGAGGCTTAAGTTTCTATCAGACTGGACCTGAATCAGGAAAGGACTGTCACCTGCAGCCAAACCCAGGCAGCACACGAACATGGGCTGGGTACACTGCAAAGAGCATCAACTGTCAAAAAGCAAAGGGGAGCAAACGAGTCCAAGAGTGAGGAAGGTGCTCAGTGCATGGGCGGAAGGAACCATAGCCAGAAAGCTAGAGTCTAGAAAGACTTGAGAGTGAAAACTTGAGACTCCTTGGTGTTTACGCTGATTGCTTATGGAACTAAATAAAGTAGATGCCTACCATTTTTAATGTGTTCAAGGGTGGCAGAGCTTCCATGACCAAGCTAAGGCTGAGGGCAACCCTTTTAGAGGGAGGCTGGAAAGAGCAAGAGCATAGCAAGTTACCGGCACCAGGCTGACTTCAGAGACAGATAGATGGCCAGGGGCTCTCTGCCACATGTTGCTCTACCTCCCAGCCACCCCCTCCACCTTGCAATTGTCCAAACACCTGAAGGCCTATGGGGCCAGGCTTCTGCTAGGCACTAACAGACACTGCCGAGAATGCCAATATATCAACAACAGACCTACTTCACAAAGCAATTTCTACTTGAAATTTGCACGAAAAAAAAATCATAGGAAGTAAAAGATCTGTCATATCTACACTTAAACAGCTTCAGGGAAACATGTAAGAGTCGGGAGTACATCTCAGGAAACTATAGTGCAGCCCCGCCCAAACCAACCAGTGCCCTCCATCATGAAAATCCAGCCTGAGTTACCTCATCAATTTCTAATGGTTTTTTTATATCTCTTTTTCTTGACACACCCAAGTCAAAAATGTCTTTTAAAGTTGGCTAGCTGGTATTTTTCAAAGGAAATACGTTTCAGCTACAAAAAAATAAAAAATTATTTACTTCCATAAGGAAATAATGAACCTTAAGTCCTACATTGTAAACTCGGAGACGAACATAATTGTATACAGTTTCTGAGATTAGGGCAGAAAGCCAAGTGGTTTTTTTTTTTCTTTAGTGCTGTTACATCTGTTTGGCTGGAACCCCTGCTCACCCCTGGCGCCAGCTGGGAAACCCCAAACCCTGCCTGCACTGGGAAGCCTGTGGACAAAGGAAAGACACCAAGAGCCCAGTTTGAATTCTTGGCAGCTGCCATGACCTCCTCTCCTGCCGGCCACCCAAATCCCCACCTAAGTGCTCAGCTCTTGGCCATACTTGCACGAAAACCCAGCTTATGGCTGAGGACATATCATCATCCTTCGCCTACAGTCTATAAAACTTCCCAGCCCTGGGGAAGTGTTTTTCTGGCCCCGTTCTCTTGGACCTGTGAACCCACCTGGGAACACCGTCTAATAAACTGACATTTATCTGCTCTTAATCTGGTCTGATGTGGCATATATTGGAATGAGAGAGAGACTATTAACATCATCTTTTTAAAGGATGAATAAATGGATAATAGATAAGAGAAAGGAGGGAAAGAAGATTGGTAGATAATAAGTTATAGATATAGATGATAGATAGATAGATAGATACATACATACATACATACATAGATACATAGATACATAGATATGATAGATTTCTTAATACCCTACTTAAGTGGGCTATTTCTTAAAAAATTAAACCTTCAAGTCATATGTTTCAGTGAGATCATATGCCACATGTGTGCAAGTATCTGCAGATGCCAGAATAAAGCACAAGAACCCCTGCAGTTACAGGCATCACACCTCCCAACATACACACCAAGAGCAAAACCCGGACTCTCTGAAAGAGCAACGAGTGCTTGCTCTAAGCCACCTCTTCGGACCCTTAGGCTGTCTGCCAGAAGCCTAAAGATTCCCTCAGAGCTCTCCAAAATAAAAAGGCTGTGTAATTTTTTTCCTTTTTTTTTTACTTTATTTTATTTTATTAATTACACTTTATTCACTTTGTATCCCCCCGTAAGCCCCTCCCTCCTCCCCTCCCAGCCCCACCCTTCCTTCCCCCTCTGCAAGCATGGCCCTCCCCAAGTCCACTGATAGGGGAGGTCCTCCTCTCCTTCCTTCTGATCTTAGTCTATCAGATCACATCAGGAGTGTGTGTATGTGGTATGTGTGTATATGTACTACGGAATGTGTGTGTGGTGTGTATGTGCTGTGGTGTGTGTGGTATGTATGTGTCTGTGATGTATATATATATATATATATATGTGTTGTAATGTGTGTGGGGGGTGTGTGTGTATAATCTGTGGTGTGTGTGTGTGGTATGTGTGTGTACATGTGCTGGGAGAGGGCGTGCATATGAGCATGCAGCTGCTCGAATCTACGCCTACTTGGAGCATGAGGGAGGGAGGCCACAGCTCTATCCCTCACTGCTCTCCATCATGTTGCCTTGAGACAAGGGTCTCAGGATCACTGAGCCAAAAGCCCGGGTTTAGGCTGGCTGTCAGTACGAGAGCTCTCGGAACTCATCTGCTTCTGCCCCTCAGAGCTGGGTTACAGACCCGCAAAGGCGTGCACAGCTTGTCCACGGCCCCGGGGACTCAGGTTCTGGCCCTGACATCCGCAGAGCCAGTGTTCTTGCACACCGAGCCCTCTCCCAGACCCCCAGGAAGACATTCCTGTGTGTGGTCGGCAACTGCCACACCGACACGAGATTCTCTCTTTGGAAGTATCCTGTTGACTCATTCACTGGTGTGAAAAAGGGAACAACCTTGTACAATAGGTGCAATTAATATGTATTACAAATGGTCTCTCTTGCTAGGTTGCCAGAGCAAACACAGATTGCCTTGTTAAATTTGAATTTCAGATAAATGAATAATTTTTAACACAAGTACGTCTCAAATGATGCATAGGATATAATTACATTAAAATTAGTCACTATTTATCTGAAACTCTAATTTAACTAGATATCCCACATTTTTTGACTCGTTAAATTTGGCAACAGTGCATTCTGGCTCAAAGACACAAACCGCATTCTGAATGTTCAGTTATTTGTTCTTTGTTTCTGTCTTTGAGCCAATAAACAAACTACCACATTTTGAATACTCTGCGGCCTATTCTTGATCTTCAGTTGCAGGGGCCTCTAGTTAATTTGTGTATGCCATTAACAATTATAGATGGAGGCTGGCGGCTGCGGTGAGTTTGCTTTGGGTAAGCACCATGACATCCATATAGCTTTTATAAAATGCTACACAATCAATAAAAAGAAATTAGAGCCATCAATTCTGGGTGTAAAGATGTAATCAGCATTCAAGGGCATGTTTAATTCCTTATTTCAATGTTGTAGCAGGCATAAGAATAGAAGAGTAATTTTTCCCTTTTGCCACCACTAAACTAATTGTTTCTTTATAAAAATACGATACACCCCCTTACAGATAGCGCTGTCGTATGGAGACTTCATCATCTGCAGCTTCAATTTTGTTTCTTGTTCTCCCTGAGCTATTGCTCCTTCATCTGTAAAATGAGGGGGATAGGAGATAGAATTCCAAGGTGACCAAGACTCTGGAATTAGCTGCCGGCTTCCTCAGCCCCTCCCTGCCTGCTCCCTTTGTCTCCTGCAGGTGACCAAGCCTCCAGCAAACCTTCTCCCCGGGGAAGGAAAGGCCTTCCCGAGTGTGACAGAAACTATTACCAAATCTGACATGAGTAAATCTGACTACATCTATCAAAAGATTTCATGAGCAACACTGAAAGACAAACAGAGAAAGCTGGGAGGAAATGTCTGCATTTTACAATATAGGAAAATTTAAACATGCCAGGAAGAAATGGACAAGGGACATGTTAGTTTACCCAGAAAGAGAGAAAGAATATAATAAATGCAAAAAATATTTCCATGTACTGGTGTTTAGAGATAGATGTGTTAAAGGAAAAAAAAAAAAAAACACTATTTGCCTGTCAAACTAACAAAACCCCTTTAGGAGAACAATCCAGTGTTAGAAGATGGTACTCCGACGATGCTGGACTAAGACGGTATGTAAGATAATGCAATAACTTTATAAGCCAATTTCCTAATAGCCCCAGCTCCCTTGGCTTAAAGAAAAATGGAAAACTGAGTTACTTAATACTTCAGCGCAACTCCAGACTCAGCTCAAACTTTAGGCCACCCAGCAAGTAAAGCACCCACACTCTGCTGAAGGGCTGGCTGGGGCGAGGGAAGATGGACTGGGCACTGGCTGGCAGAAGTTATAAACACTGACTGTGTCGTGTAAATGAAGGTGTTTTCTTCCTGGTTTTGATCAGTCTACCTTTTTCCAATTTTAGCTAGACTATAACTATGGTGACCTTTAAAACATAGTTGTTGGCGTTGTTTTTTGTTTTTTTAATTTTACAGGATTTTGGGTTGAGTTTCCGCCTAAATAAAAAGATGATCTCTCAGAAGCAAAGATGAGAGCCAGTCCTGAACCAAGGCGGTGACAGTCGCAGTAAAGGAAGGCTGGCTCCTCCCCAACGGGCGAATCACCAACTGATCAGATATTGGGTTTCCCTTTGCTGGGGAGAAAATGTGCTCCTGGACAACCAAGTGTCGGTCTGGATAAGATGGAGGAGTGAGGTTAAGGCCAAGCAGATACCTGCGGGTGCACGTACTAGATTAAACTGATGTTCTTTTTGAATTCTAAGCCCGATTCTTGCATTCACGATGTTTGCGACTAAGTACCCAAGACTCATAACATATACATTCTTTTTCCTTATCCATCCATCCTGGTGTGTGTGTATATATGTGTACGTGTGTGTGTGTGTGTGTGTGTGTGTGTGTGTGTGTGTGCACCTCTGTGTGTGGAGACCAGAAGTCAGCATGGTGTGTCCCCCTCAATTACCGTTATTTTATCTTTGGAAACACAGCTGCTCCCTGAACCTGAGCCTCACTGATGCGACTACACTGGCTGGCCTGCAGGCCACAAGATCCTTGTGTCTCTGGCTCTGGCACTGGGAAATGCGGCCATGCCCAGCTTTTTTTATGTGGATTCTCTGAGATCAAACTCAGTTCCTGAAACAGGTCCACTTCACTGACTGGGCCATCTCCCAGCCCAGCCCACTCCTTCCTCACTTTTCTTACGCACAGGAAACTTCCTGGAAACGTCCTGCAGCCGATCTCCTGGTACTTGTGTTTCAGTACTGTCAATGCAATGCCTAACTGTTCTCTGCTTGAAGGGGCTGGCATTTACCCAGGCACATTTACAGAGAATTTCATCCTTGTGTGTTACACCCTTTGGGGTAGGTAACTACCAACCTTATCTAGAAGTCTCACTAGGGCAAGCTGCTATATGTGATTCAATAAGAAAACAAATGCCAACGGGCGCCTCGTCGTCACTGAAAGAAGTTCGGATGCCTGCAGACAGACATTGCTCCACCACGACCAACCACACGCATAGTCGCTGTATTAGTCACTCCTTGTGAGGTCAGTACTACTACTTGTATTTCACAGATCAAAAACATTTATAACTGTTTTAATAATTAATGCGAAGTGGCCTTGGCCAGCCAGAGATAATTAGTGATAGACCAGGAGTTTGACCCATTTATCAAATGGCATTAAACCCAGTGTTTGTCATATCTTATTATGTGATTGCACTTCTGAGAATCATGAAACTTCATGAATGTTACTTAAATTCACCATGATCCTTTCTATTTTGTTCTGTGAAATAAGAAGCACCGTATTCAAAGGTACCCAGCAACTGATACCACATCAATTCAAGGGCAAGAGAGAAAATCTTCGAGCCTTTCCCAAGTAATACAGGAACTGTGTGTTACTTCTGTGATTCTGTATTACTTCTGTATTACCACTGTGATTCCTTCACCTTCCATCCTGACTCAAAGCATCACTTTCTTTGTTCATATACTTATTAGAGAAATACTCTGGAGCCAAGAATTTTTCAGGACCAAGACATTGGAACAAAGTTCTCCTCAAATGCCTTATCTTCACTCTCAGCAATTCTCTCACTGCCCAGATCATCACATTTTTATAAAGAGATTTACAGTGGTATGCTTCTTTCTGTATTTTAAGCTTGTAAGATCAAATTAGTAATTATTATAATCTGGGTGAGGTGACATATACCTGTAATCCCAACACTCAGGAAGGTGAGGGAGGATAGCCATGAGTTTGAGGTCAGCCTGGACTACATAGTGAGTTCTAAACCACTACAGAGTCAGACCCCATCTCAAAAGAAAAGGTAATTACAAGAAAAGAGAGATGTGTAGTGAGAGGACAATCAGAGAAAGAAAAGATACCATATACTATAACCAGAGAAAGATAATCAGAGAAAGAAAAGAACCATAAGTAACAGCTCAGTTTCCCACCAACATTTTTCAGGTGACACAGAATCCTGGGGGGGGGGGGGGGATCGGGGTCCAGGTAGGACCAGCACTTTCACAAACATGGCCCAGCTCACAACTCACAACTCACAACTGCATCAGTGTCAAAGCTTGGTGGTCTGATCCCGGTTTGGATAACAGGATCCCCTGGGACGCTGGGTGCAGCCCTGATTTCCCAGTGGCAAAGATGAGTGGTGATGGATGCTTATGACACCCGAGGGCCGCGGTGAAGATTAACGACTTAACGTTCCGCAAAGTGTTTTTGAAGCCTCACCAAAGCCTCTCACACAGCTGGCTGCTGTGCGATTAGCATTTGCTTGCTTCAAGCCGGTTATTCCCCCCATATTTCAGAGCCTCGGAAAGACCTCGATGAAAGGCAATGCCCAGGAACCCACTGATGGCTTTTAGATTGCACTTCCCCGGAGGCTGTGGAGCTGGCAGAGATAGAGCACCCCTCTTCAGCACCTCCCTTTGAGACACACGCCGCATCCCTTGCTCTCAGACAGGGGATCGACAGCGTGGAAGTCACATTTGAACTGACATCGGATGTCTCCCTCGAGGCCAGGCTGCGGACTATCGCCACGCTGCTGTACGTTTGGAATGTTTCCAGGCTAACAGCAAAGCGATTTCTTATGGGACCATCAGAGGGGGAAGAACGAGTGGAGATTTATCTTGCTGTTTAGAAAACTAATTGGTAAATAAGTTTGAGTGTTAATCACAGACAACTGTCTTAAAATGTGTCATCTAGTCATCTCTAAGCTGACTGAAAGACTACACTTACAATCTGATTATTCTTAGAAAAACTAAGACAAATCTCGGTTTTTAAATTCTATATTGCTGTCTCCTCTAAGATTGTTTTATTGTTATCATTTTATTAATTGGCAATTGGATACATGCTTTAAAGGATAAAAATGGCAATTGGATACATGCTTTAAAGGATAAAAATGCATTCATCTGTCTCCCCACCCCCAAAGGGAGGAGCAGTCCTGTTAGGCCACAGAGGAGGGCTTTGCAGCCAGTCCTGAAGATACCTGATAAAACAGGATCAGATGAATGGGGAGGAGGTCCCCCCATCAGTGGACTTGGAAAGGGGCACGGTGGAGATGAGGGAGGGAGTTGAGGGACTGGGAGGAAATGAGGGATCGGGACACAGCTGGGATACAGAGTTAATAAAATGTAACTGATAAAAAAAATAAATAAATAAAATAAAATAAAAAAATTTAAAAAAATGTATTCATCCACCTGAGAAGAAAGGACTGGATTGCTTTCCCCCCTTTAAAGGGTCTTTCCAGTCCTTGTGAGTTTTGTTAAAGAATACCAAAATATGGAAGCTGTCCCCCTGTAATTATGAGACCATGCCCAGCTCCCAGAGATTTCCGCTCTGGAGCATCTCTGTGAGCCAGCCATGACGTGATGACCGGAGCTTAGGGGATCTGATTTGGAGAGCTCCAGAGGGGTTCGGAGTCCGAGTTTTCACAAAAACAGACAAGAGTAAATCTTTTCCCTGTGGATAAACCTGATTTGAAATAAATGGCTCACACGATGTCTGAGGTAGTGTCATAAAGATTATCAAATATTGTCTGGAAGTACCAAATTTATAAAGGAAAAGGGAAAAAAAATGGGTGACTTCTTCAAGCCCTATTTTGAATTTTCAGTTCTCTTATTTGGTTATGGTGATGAATACCAGTAAGTTCTGTAGCCTGGGGCTTCCAGGATATTCTCAGGGTGTTTCCTTCAGTCTGTCCTGAGAAATAGAAAGATAAATGCATGAAAGCCACCGTAGGCAACATATCCCTATCTCCTTAAATAAACTTCAAAGCGACTGGAAGTGATATTGAATGGTGTGCCCTCAATAGTAAGTAAAAGAATGGCCTCCCTTTGGCCAGCTAAAGAGAAGCCACGGTGTTTCAGCCATTTGGTTGACTGTAATTCTTCAGCATTAGCAGCAGTGACAGTTACAAGGCACACAGAGTGGAGGATGAAGCCATGCTTGGTGTCTTCTCTGTTCTGTTCCCTACTTCCAACGAGGAAGCTGGTCGCTGCACAGGGGAAGTGTCACAGAGGCAGCTGGGAGACACAGATGACTCAGGAAGCACACTGTCTCAGACCCAGTGGTATGGCTTTGAAAGCTACAACCTAAGAGTCAGCTAGATTAGAAGTCTTGGAAAACAGCAAAAATAACCAATAATAATAATTATCACCTTACCTTGCATACCTGTCATATGAACATTACCTCGTAAAAATCACTGTTAATACTTGCAATAACTCCATCAGATCAGAATGATTTTGACCTCACCTTATAAGTGAGAAATCCAAATGTCAAAAAATTAAGTCACATGCCCAAGTACAGTGCAGAAAAAGCAGAGTTCAAACTCAGGCCCAGCTGTCAGCCAAGCTCACACAAACCCAGGTAACCTCCACTGTGGGACTGAAAACACATCTTTTTACATCCTTTACATACTTCCTCCTCAGGTCCCTGTTATGTATGCGGTCCTTGAAACGGATAGAAATCATATAAAATGTCAGCTACATTTACATGGTTTCTGTGTGACAAAACCTTTCCCGGGAAGCAGCGACACACATGCCTATTAGGCCCAGATAGGGAACCCACAACAGACCAAAGTCCAACTTGGCGAACCAATGAATTTTATTGGAGTTACTGGTAGGAATATTGGTGAGGGCTTAGTTACAGAAGCAGGAATGACTCAAAGACAGCTGCACCACCAAGGCCCACCCCAGCACAGGTGACAGCTCACAAAGCTGGGAACCTGGGGCACACTGCACAGTCTGCAGGAAGTTCAAGAAGTTGGAGAGTGTCCTTTTCAAGTGACTCAGCGGGTCTAAATCTCTTTCAGGCAGTTGGGCTGGTTTCTGCTTCTTCTAGGCAGCTGGTCTGGTCTTAGAGCCTCCTTGGAAGCTTTCGGTGTCTGAGAGGAACTCTCAGCACTCTCTGTTGTTTACTCTTGGACGGGAGAACCCTAGCAAATTTGATCCAAAACTTCCTGAATATCTTTTGACTTGTTCACCTTCCTGTTTAAGGAAATTCCCTGCAGAATGGATTGTTTCAATCTCGGAAGAAGCTGTTATACATAAACTCTCCACTGTTTTCTCAGTTCTTACATTCTTTCCATTCCATCTTCTACAATATCTCTTAGCCTTAGAGGGGGTTACCGTGGCTGTCCACATATGGCTAAGAATTTGGCCACTGTGTCATAGCCATAAACACTTGTTCTCAAAGGCATCACTCGTAGTTATGAGTTGAAGTTGACAACAACTGATCTATGGGTGCAAGCACACATTTAGAAGGCAGTTTGACAGGTACATCATATACATCTAGTAAAACCATAGAGATTCCTTCTCCATTGGAACCTATGACCTCCCCAGCCACAAATTTTTGTTCTGATTACAGTAACAGAAATGAACTCCTTTTCTGAACTCCTTCTTATGGAGTGGGCTTTAAATCTAATCAAAAGGCTACTGGTCTCACCCATGATAGCCAAACCACTATTGTGCATATCCTGTCTGATATGCTGGTATTTTAGCATGCAGGATCCATAGCCAAGCAGGAATGTTGGTAACAGTTATCCACTGGAAGCCTGTGTGGCCAGTTCCAGCACCAGCAAAGCCATCCACCAGAGTGCAAGTTTTCAGTTCAGTCCCAACTTAATTTCTCCATGTGAAAATGTTGTTTTTATTTCCTCAGATGAGGGGATGAGATGAGAGCCATACCCTAGCTTTACTAATACATGAGCCCAGAGCATTTCTATCTATCCCTAGGCCTAGGCCTGGAAGCTTTTAGCCTCCAAATAATCTAATCTTCTGCCAGCCCAGACCTTGAAGGTTCCGCTTCCAGCCTCCATCTGCTAACCGAAGCCTAAAATGTTTTCAGCCTACAAGACTTACTGTTTAATAAGCTCACCCTTTCTAGTTCTTTCTGAACTCTGGCTGGCTGGTTCAAATCAGCTGCTCTGGCTCAAAACGCCTCTCCAAGATGACTGATTCAACTGGCTTCTCTCAGCTTCTCACTGAGTTGCTCTGCTTAGAAATACTGCCTCTGAACTCCACAACTGAACTGCATGACCTCAGCTGCACTCACCTGAACTGCCCCAGACGGCACCAGACTGTCCTGTACTCCAGAAACTCTGTAATGTCTCCATGAACTCTACTGTATTCCTCTACTGTACTCTACTGTACTGTTTACTTTCTCTGAGCTGATCTTAACTACCTTCTCTTTCCTGCCTGTTCTCCTGAGAATTGGATGTAGCCTATTTCTGACTCATTCTATCAAATCTTTCTCAGATTTGTCCCGTTGTCCCTCAATTGGACATCATTGTTTGGGATTAAAGGTGTGTCTGTATTCCAGCCAGAGGGATTAAAGATGTGTACTAAGGGTGTGTCTGCATTCCAGCTGGATCGCACAAACCTAGGTCTTTGGACGTGATCCCTTGCCAGAGTATCCACTGTTGCTGGATTAAACTTTCTCTGCATCCATGTCCTGCAGTGAAAGCACACATATGCAGCTTTTCAGCAATAGAGTCTCCCTGTCTAGTTCCAGCATACAGACAACATCAGTAGCAATAGCCTTTAACAACTCATACGGGGTCTTGCTCCTGGCTCTGGGGTTTTTACTCTGTAACCTTATGTCTCCTGGGAGTGTCCTTTTCCACCCATGTAGGGAATGTTTTGATTTATTTTTCCTGTTAGTTAACTCGGCCCTGTAGGCTGTAAGAGAAGTAGAAGCATCTAGTTGTCTCTCCAATGGCTTTCCAAATCTGCAAGTGCTCAGAGGTCATCTATACAACAAAGCCTTTTCCAGATGATGGGCAGGACAAGGCAACATCCTGAACCACCATCACATACATGACGAATAAGCGGATACAAAGATAACCCTGGTGAAGCCCTCCGAAAGTCTGCTGTCATCTGTCCTCAGCAAGTGTCAGGTGAGCCCAGGAGTTCACCATGAAGAAGACGCTAAAATAGAGCATAGCAAGGTCTGGTGCAGCACAGAAAGGTCCCGTCCATCTGTATCCGTTGCTTCCTCCACAGATCAAGGTTGGGTACACGGCATGGACAGGGGCTCTAACTTGATCAGCTGCCTGTAATACTCGGCCATTTTTCTGAACCATTACATTTTCATATCCTGGAGCTCTTCCACAGAGCCTCCTTACATTTCTCTACACGTGACAAATTAATTTGCCTGACTTAATTGGTTCAGACCTACCCGAGGCCAAATATGAGCATGGCTGGGCTCTCCTCGGCTGCACCTGCTGGCTCCCTGGGTCAGACAGGCCCTGGGTTAGCCCTGTAGCTGTTACTTCTCCATTCAACACACCTGGTTGGTGGAGGAGGTCTGGCTGGGCAAACCATCCCCACCCCTAAAATAACCTTTTGCTGGAGGGAAATTTACCCTCCTTCGTCTGGGGGATAATTACCCGCAGCTGGGACAGGCTCCATCGGCTTTGGCTGCATCGGGCTTCAAAGCCATCCAGAAGCTATGTCGCACACAGTTTGGCTTTCTATCTTTTTCTTTTTTTTTCCCCCCGTTAGGCGCTGCAGCTTGACACAGCTCCTGCTGCCTATGTCTTTGACAACCCAGACCAATCTGCTCCTCTGCTTTACCGTCTTCTTACCTCCTCTGGGTTGCTCTCTCCCTTTACACTCCACCCATGCTGGTGGAAACTGCTGAGATCTGCAAAAGCCTTTCCTACTTTATAAAATGCCTGCCCTACTACCGAGCTCAACAAAGCCACTAACGCTTCAGATGAGCCTTGAAATCCCTGCTGGATCAACTTTGCCGTTAGCTCCTCTGTGAACACAGTTCTTGAAGGGCTCTAGCGGGCCCGAGCACCGGCAAACACGGCTCTGGCAGGCCTTGCCCTTCCCTCACTCCCTCTGCCTTGTTAAATTGTACACTCCAGTTCCAGGGGATCCACACCTTCTTCTGGCCTCTTCGGGCATTACATGCATCTGGTGCACAGACAAATATGGGCAGAGCGACCGTACACGTCAAATAAAAATAACAACAAAAAATAGATTACATTCCTAAAGCTAGCCACCAAGGTCTGTTTCCTTATTTGGTCGCTTCTTCCCCCTGCCCCGCCCCCAGGCTAACCACCTATCAGAGTATTGAAGTCCAGCAATCAACAGCCCCCTTTGGCTCACCTAATTAACTGCCCGATCAAAATTAACCAAATCATCCTAACATGGGGTTTCCCTTTCTCCCTTTATAAACTGCCGTTTGCCATGTGTGTCTCTTCTCTACCCAGAGGCAGTCATTTTTCCCTCTGGGGCAAATATCCCTTCCCCTTGTTTCTTTTCCCATCTCCTCCTTCCTCTATCTCCTCTCTTTGTCTCTTAGTCCCTGCCCTTTGTCCCTCTAGGGCAAATAAATCTCCTTTGTGCTGAGAGCTTGGCCTTGGGGTGTCTTGTGCAACACAAGTCCTTTCCATTCTATCTGGCACAGTGAACTCAGGTTAAAACCGTTTCTCTTCTTCTTAGTTCCCTCAGCAGCATCTGCACCTCCTGAATTGTTTTCCACTCCTGGGCATTTAAGGGGACTTCAGACTAAGCAAGTGTTCCTAACGGCTCTGATTTCCCCCACACTGTCCAGGTTATGCGGTTTTTGCCTTATGGAGGGATGGGCAGTTAAGTCATCCAGGTTTCCCGTGTCCACAGCTGTTGGGCTGATCCCATCTGCCGCCGGGCCCCGCAGACTCACAGACCAGCCTGTGACAAGCTTTTCACCACTTACTTAAAAGTCTCCGATTCCAGCAGCTGAGAGTTTCCTCGACACACTAGTTGCTCGTGCTGGACCATTGTCACCGGCCCCTCTGCATGCTGGATTACAGGCCCCTCCCCTTTTTATCTATTAAAGGTCAGAGCTGTGTGCTATCTTCTACTGCTTTTTGCAAGTTCTCTTCACTCCCTGAATCTTCCCATGGCTTCCAAGTTCTTGGGTCCCAAAAAGGGGTTTTGAGCACAAATCTAACTTGTACTCCCTTTTCCTTCTGCCCACCAAGTCTTAAGAAACAGAACCTCCATCTCATCCTCTCGTTTATCTGATTTACTCACCAGAACAGAGGCTAATGCAGAGGGTGCTGCCCATCTCCCTTTCTTGTTGCAAATGGCTCCTTTACACAAACACAAAGTTTCTGCCTGGCCACCATCTCAGCCTAAGAAGCGTTCTAACTTCACACAGCACAGGCCAAGAGTGTCACCCTTGGGCACTAAGCTCAGTCTGCAAATTGTCCTCTAAACCTTTAACTGTTTTCAAGGTCTCTCCATGTTCACATGTGGACCTCATCATCAGGCAGGCATGCCACCCCAAAACACACAGACGAAAACTGCCATCCTGACATTCCTCCCACAGACACTGCTGTTTCTGATGGCTCAGCCTTACTTACACGTCTCACTACCTACTGTAAGAACTGTGCAACCACTGCCACAGCACAAAGGCTCACTAACACACACCAGGAAAGGACAACTCTGTCAGAATTTCCTCTGCAGATGACCCTCTCCTCAGGCTGTTCAGCCTCAGTTGTATGCCTTGCTACCCACAGCCAGGGCCATGCACTCAATCCTCATCTTTGGTTCTGTCAGGTCCCTGTTTAGGTGCCACTTTTGTTGTGTGACAAAATTTTTCCTGTGGCTCCGCAATACACATCTCTACTCACCCCCAGATAGGGAACTCACAATAGACCAAAGCATGGATACCACAAAAGTCCAACTTGATGAGCCAGTGAATCTTATTGGGGTTACTGCAGGAATATGAGTGAGGGCTTATTTATAGGAGCAGAAATGACTCACAGACAGCTAGCTGTACCACCAAAGCCCATCCCAGCAAAAATGGCCTCTCACAAAGCTGTAAACTTAGAGCACACTGCACAGCCTGCAGGCAACTCAGCAGGTTGAAGAATGCCTTTCCATGTTGGTCTAAACCTCTTCCAGACAGCGTGCCTGGTTTCTGCTCCTTCAGGTAGCTGGTCTAATCTCAGAATCTTCTTTGCGACTTGGCTTGTCTGAGAGCGAGTCTCAGCAGTCTTCATCACTTACTCTTGGAAGAGAGGGGCCTAGTCAATCTAGTCAGTTTCAGGGACTTCCTGAAGCTATTTTGAGATGTATTTGCCTTCCTGTTTAAGGAATTTTCCTGCAAAATAGAGTGCTTTGATCTCAGAGCAAACTGTTACACAATAATAGTTCATATTGAGACTTATGATTTCAAAACGTACTTGGTATCACTTCCCAGTGTTCAGCCTGTACAATACAATGTGGATCATAGCACGTATTGGAGTTCTCCATAGGAATAGAACTAATTTTACACAATAGACACTGGGTAGTCCAACAGTGACTGCCTGCACGCTGGAAAAGCTTAGAACATATTCCCTATACAAGGTTGGGTGTGTTAATAGTTCCAATCCCATGCCAAAGGGCTAAATGATTCCTGAAGAGTTGCTAGCCTTTAGCCCATAGTGGGCATCCAAAGAAGCTGAATTCCATTGTGAAGGAGAGTGGTGGTGGCAGCTGCAAAAGAGTAGATACAGTTGCCAGCAAGGAGCTAAAGAACAGCAGGCAAAAGCAGCACTCCTCTCCCCTCAGGTCTCTCTATATCCGGGTCACTAACGGTGCTGCACAGTCTAGGAGAGAGCCATTTCCTCAGTTACTCCTTTAGAAATGCCTTCACAAAATCCATCAGAAGCACTTCCTGCTTGATTGCAGGTCCAATCAATTTGACAATCAAAATTAAGCATCCCACAGTGTGTTAGAAATGTTTATATACTGCAGCAGCTACAATTAAACTTTTAACTCAACCTATAGAGCATAGTGCATATTTTAGATAACTAAACGATAGAGCCCCTATTTGTATAGTAGTTTCACGCAAAAAATAAATTCACAAAAGAGTTAAATAAAAATACTAGGTAGCATGTAAGCTATTTAATATGCTAAATGGCTGGCATATTAAATGGCTTCCGTGCTACTCGGTATATAGCATGTAAGTAACGTTATATGAGTGAGTAAAGATCTATTTACACTGGCTCTCTTCTATACTTCATATATCAACTTAATGTAACCAACTAATGTAAGAGCCAATTATACAAAGGTGTTATATCATACTAAGTATTATAATTGAACTTCCAACTGTAAGCAATTTTTCAAAGCACTTAGTAAAATACAGTTGGTCCTCTAAATGAAAGGCTGAGAGCCCCAGTGGGGAACGGACACTCTGGGGGTCACACTGTGTGAAAGTGACACCCAGAGTGGAGGCAGCGCCGAGGTTGCCTCTTACCGTGAGGGAGGCACTGGAACTGTGTGAACCTGAGCCGAGAGCTTGCTGAGGCCTCAGAGTTCACAGGGAATAGGAATCAGAGCGTTCCCAAGAGCTGAGGAACAAAAATGCAGCTCCCTTTGGAGCACGACTTGCCCTCTCCCATTAGAGAAGAAAATCTGCACCCTGAGGAATGGCCAGTGAGGTGGAACAAACCTCTAAAGTGCAAATGACCCATTCTCGTTCTGTGCTAAGTGAGAGAAGAAAATATGATGAACCCTAAGAATTCTGTGTCCTCCTCTTGGCCCTGGAGAGTAGCCTAAATTTTTAATGCCTGATCTAAAATATTCACCATCACTAAGACTCGAAATAGACCAAGCTGGTGGTAATTGCAGCTGCCTGACACAATGGCAAATAATTTGAAGTAATCTGCCTTCAACAAGAGCTGTCAAAAGTAAATCCCAGCAAGCATGCCTGATGCGAACAAAACAGGCACCGAATAAGTACTCATGGAAACAATACATCATCCTAGAAAAGAGGCATGTTGCCTAAGTATTTCCTCTTCATTAAGATGTTTCTTTCCCTGTGTGGAGGGGACAGGGAGGACAGCGACTCATAAGACTCCCGGAGCTAAGGAAGCTCACAAGGCTCAGGAAGTTCAGAAAGTTACAGGATCCACAAGTCTTCTCCCCACAGCTGTGAAAGCAATAAGCAATGAGACACTCTCCTACGGAAGCTGCCTGGAGGTTAGGTACACAGCTCCAGTCATCCTACCTCGTGAGTTGTCACCCATGCTGGTGCCGGCTGTTTGGTGATGCAGCTGACTTTGTAGCACTTACTCCTGGAAGTAATCTCTCTCTCTCATGCTCCTACTTATCATCCCATTAAGCTCATTGGCCTGGAGAGGCACAGTTGCTTGGCCACTGCAGTGGGTGACAAGACAAAACTGATCTATGTGAGGGTGGGTGTCTTTGGGGATAACCTCAGTAGAGCTACCTTTCCCCTTGTGGTACAAGAGAGTGTGCCTCTTTGATGCAGTGACACGTACGTGTTCCCTGCGTGCCTTACTCAAGACATGCAACCAAGGCTAACCTACTTCAGTGTGAAACACCTTAAGGAGGAATCCCACAGTGGCCGTCTTCCTCCTGGTACAGAGCATCATGGCTCCTTGATGGATGGGATCCAGTTCATGAATATATGGCCATTCCCCAAATGGCCAATGGAACAGAAAGTACTCTACAATCATAAGGTAAATCATGGGTTGGTATCGTTAGTGGGTTGTAGCAACTGGTGATCTATTCTATGGAAGCTGAGGATCAGATGTCTTCCCAGAAACGATTTGCCCACATAAGGAAGGAATTATAAGATAATGTATGCAGATGCATGCCCTCTACACCTATCTCCAATTTGACAGGAAAGGCAGAAAAAGGAAGATAAGATGGAGGTGTACAGAAAACTATGATAGGCAGAGAAAAGTCTACATCTGACTTAGCAAATAATGAAACAGATTCTCATAGCATGAGTCATTAGACAGTGGGGCACGGGGGCATCAAGGACTAGTCTGAGTGTTAGAGAAGCAGAGAAACTGAGGAACATAACACTCGCCCCTCCCTTTAACAGAGGTTGTATGTAATATGTTGTAATATGTGGAAAATCAGTCCCAGATTAACTAGCTCCTATGAGCCATTAGGGACACTTGGTTGTCCCTGGCCAATGCTCCCATGAATATCAGAGACTGGAAGACAATAGAAAAGGACAAGCATGAATTATTGAGGAAACTGGACATGGAAAGGGTGACTGATAACCAGCTCACTGGGCAGACAGGCCTGAGCCCGCAAGACAGTTAAGAAGGGGTCCTCAGGACGAGGTGAGGCCTTGGTGACATCTCTGAGTCCTGTGGGGGGGTGGTGACATTTGTGAGACAGCTGGGGCGCTAGCAGATCTGAAGTATTTAAGGCAGCAGGCAAATTGGTTTCTTTTTTAAGTGATATAGCAATCAAGACGACATGCAAAATAGATCAACAGGTCTGTCTAGGAAACTCGAAGACAAATATGGCAAGATTTCTGTTGAGCCAGAGTTACTAAGGGAAAACTAGCAGACACCTTTTAAAATCCAAGCAGTCGTTCAGAGGAGACATAAATGATAGACCTGTACAAGTGAAAAAGATTAAGCTTATCCTAGGAGTGCACAGCTGTTCCCCAGAGCATAGTGGGTACATTTCTCCCATGAAAGAAAGTACAAAGGGAGTAAAGATTGTTTGCCAGGCCTGGGTTCCTTTCAGCAACCTGGTGTGACCAAAGGAAAGCAAGAGCCATGGTGTACCTTTGTTATTGTAGGAAGTGGAGAGCCTGCTCCAGAAGATCAGGCTAGAGGGTGGTCCTCCTCCCACTTGGGTCTGACCTTGCCTGAGCAGTGCAAGCCAACTCCACCAAGACCATTATAGGTGAAAAGATACAGAGGCCATAGTGGCGGCAGTACCCCGGAAAAGAGGCTGGGTGTCTTGTGAAAGATGACTATGTATGACGGAGGGCCGGATGGGACATTGTCTTTCTCTGGTGCCCCTTTGACAAAACAACTGATGTGTGGGATAGATCTTTTTGTGGTATCCTACACTTCGCTAGTCACTTCATATTCCCTTAGTTTCCTAAGACCAGTGAAGGCACATGCTTAGAAGAGATGGTGGTGGTCCTTCAGAGAGCCTCATCCCCATCAGTTGTATCATAGAACACTAACCCTTGAGTGTCTTAGAGACTTGGAAAAAACATCTGGAAGAATAGTAGAAACGGTAATCAAAGAGTGTAAATGAAGGCACGATGGAAAGGGGCACTTCCAGAAGCTATCAGGTTGTCGAACGACAATTCCAGTGCCACAAGTTGGCTGCCCCCATGAGCTAATGGCTGAAGAGGTCACTCGTTTAGTCTGGTGGGTGACATTATACTCTGCTGCAGGACATGGAAATCTTACGCTGGGGCTGAGCCAGAAGCACCCTCCTTCTCAGTGGCTCTCAAAGTAATAGGGCACATTGTGTAAGCTGTTGGTAAAGAATTGTCACCCACAGTCCTGCTCAGTTGGAGACTCTGTGCTGTGCTATCAACATGCCAGACAAGATCTGCTCACTAGTGGATCAGTGGCATAGGCTCTATAGGTATAACCAACTGCTTTGGGACTAGGTTTAAGGCCTCAGGACAGAACTCAGGTTTGGTACTATAAACCAGTGCAAAAGGTAATGGCTTGGGAAGTCATGAGCCCAGTAGAAAACAAACTGCTATTGTTCTCCTAACTAGATGCAGTGTGCTTGTCAAATAGCCTTTAAAGCACTTTTATTTATGCCTATAGTGTATTCCTTCTGTCAGCCTTGTTCAGGGACATAAATTTCCTCTTTCCAGCGGGTAGTAGTTACAGCAGAAACTCATAACTGCTCACAATGCTAAAAAGTGACAACTGCTATAGCACAGTAGCCCAAAGCTTGGCCACAGTGGGAGAAAATAATAATATACCTAATTCTACACACACGCACATACACACACACACTCCAAACCTCAAGGAGCATCAGAAAAGAAGGCTGAAGGAATAATGACAGAATCAGAAGAAAGGCAGAAAGGGCTGTGCAGCTGTGTCCTCCAAATTGAAACACACCCCTTACAGGAGGTTGGAAGGTTCATAGGACTGAAGACGATAACAAATGTATGAGATTTGGGTCATTGTAAATACAATCAAGTTAAGATGAGGTCATATTGAATCAGGATGGACCACAATCCATCTTAATACCCAAAGAATACCTTGACTACAGAGGCAGAGACTGGACTGATACATCTATAAATCATCTCATTTTATTGAGTCCAACAAAACCCAGTTCTAAGCACTGTCAGGAGAGAAAATAAATCATAGTCCAGTGTTTGCACCACAGAAGAAAATATTCTAAGGAAATCACAACCAAATATTAGAACAATGAAGATGAAGAAAAAAAACATCAAGTTAGATTAACCTTAGCAATGAAACATTGGCTTAACATTAGAAAATTTAAAATATTACTCACCACACTAAAGATTAACAGAACAATAAAAGCATGTCAATAGAGTAAAAAACAAGTATTTAATAAAGTTTATGGTAACAACTCTTAGCAAGCCAGAAATTCTTACTATAGTACAGAATAACCTTTAAAACCTCTAGCAAACACTGTACAAATCATAAAACACTAAAAAAATCATTTTAAGACAAGAGTACCTTCCATTTGCCCTCCAACTCATCATTGGCTAGATACCCTAATCAGTACTGTAAAGTGATATATAGGAAATGATAGCTAGATAGACAGATAGATATGATAGATGATAGGTAGATAGATGATAGGTAAATAGACACAGATAGATGATAAATAGATAGATGGATGGATAGATAGATGGATAGATAATAGATAAAATGTTTAAGAATCAAAAAGGAAAAAACTGCTTAAAATTATATATGACTGCATTAAGAATGGAAAATTGAACTGAGTACTATGACAAATACCTTTAATCACAGCACTCAAGAGGCAGAGGCAGACAGATACTACTGAGGTCGAGACCAACCTGGTCTACATAGTGAGATCCAGGCTACATGGTGAGCTCTTGTTTCAAAAATGAATGAATGAATAAATGAATGAACGAAAGAATGAATGAGTGAATAAATAAACCATTTGATGAGTAAGAGATTCTTAGCAGGGCTGAATAATATAAAATCAAAGCATGAGCATCTACTGTATTTCCATTAACTACTAACAAATAGATAGGAAATATCTAATATTTAATAATTTAATAATTTCCTGGGGAGATGGCTAGGTTACTAAAATGCCTGTCGTGCAAGCATGAGAACCTAAGATTCTAGTCTCAGCCTCCACACAGAATGGAGGAGGGCAGGCCAGGAGGCATAGCTGCCTAGGCTGGCAGTCCCAAACTGCAGAGCTGGACCCTGGAGCTTGCTGGCCAACTAGTCTAGCCAAACTGGTGAGCTGCAGGTTCAATGTGAGATAAATAATAAAGGTCGTGGAATATCATACACAAAATTCAGGAGGAAGGGGGCCTGGAGAGATGGCTCAGTGGTTGAGAGTGCTGGCTGCTATTCTAGAGGACCCGGGTTCAGTTCCCAGCACCAACATGGCAGCTCATGCAATCTGGACCTCCAGTTCTAGGTGATCTGACATTCGCACACAGACAATGCAGGCAAAACAGCAATGCACACAAAATAAAACAAATTAACCTTTTAAAATTTTCAGGAGGAAGGAAGTTTTGCTGGGGGTAAAGGAATGAGATTAGTAAGCCTTGTAGCTATGTCACCGCCAACTCTCACTCTTCTCTCTGGGAAACACATGCTCGTGTGCTGAGCTTTGTGAGAATGGGTTCTCTCTAGTTTACAAATATTAGGCTACAACACAAACTGTCTATAGAGCTCAAAATGTTAGTATCTCTCTACAAAGAGGCCTAGGGCTAAATGTTTTCCAGAGTTGGTTCCTTGGTGGCACAATGACATGACATCTTCAAGAGCTAGTATCCTCTCTAGTCTTCCACTTACTCTGCAATCCTCACTATTATCAACCAGTTCAGAGTTACTGAAGCCTCGAGACTCTGGAGTTAGGAATCAGCAAAGCGTGTATTGGTGAAGCCTTCTATTGAAATGCAAGAACCGTGGCTCAGGTTTAGATTAGTCTCACTTGGGTCACTGAGACTAGAGGTGATTTTATATGCCCAAGAACATAGGCTGTAAAGGGAAACTGATAAAACTGGGACTCTGGAAAGGGAGGAAAAAAAAATCTGCTACCAAATTTTCCTGAAGCATTACCCAGAGACCAGAGAAAGGTTGAAAGCCACAAAGAAAGCCAAATGTGATTCTGTTTGGGAAGATGGGAGAGTGTCGTAAAGGCCTTTCCAAAAATAGAAAATGAGAAAAAGAAGGCACAGTAGCCCAAAGCTACTTAACTGATTAGGACTCATTTGTTGTAGATGAAGTAAAAATTCATTTTCCCAAATGTCAATCTAATAAATATGAAAAAAAAAAACAACCCAACTCCTTCTTTCCCAATTACAAATATGCCTACAGGGGAATTCTAATTTTAAAGGGCCTCAGTGTGAACAATGCGACTAACTCCCTTGTGGTTATTTTTCTTACTTAGATTAACTCAGACTCAATATAACCCATACCATAATTCCTCTGTGTTGTGATTATTGCTTTTCTCAGAGAAAAAATTTACCACCAGTATCTAAGGTCATAGTTTTAACTACTGCTTTGGGATTTTTCCAAGGTATACAAAAAATAAATACCAAAAGACAGCAAATAAATAATTCAAAGATAAGTAACAGCCTGTGGTAAATATTTCAAAATATAGAATAGAAAAGGAGTTAATATTTATAATAAATAAAGAACTCCTACTAATAAAAAAAGAGAAGTAAAACCAACACAACCAAAAACTGAGTAACGGATAAAAACAGGACACTCATTCATGCAATTGTTAATTGTTTGTAATTTGATGTTATTTGCATCCTGGCTCCACACTTCTCAGGAATATGATCTGGAACAATCCATCTAACTTCTCAATGGCTCCATTTTCCCACCGATCATAAACAGTAACAACAGTCTTATTTCATAGGGGCTTTGTAAGTATCAAGGAAAAATGTGCATAAAGTACAAGGCAGAGCAAAAATGCCAGCTACTAGACAGTAGCCCAGCAGCTCCTAGTCCTGCTAAGTCGTGACCCGTGCTTCCCTGGCATGCTGGCCATGAGTTGATTTGTCTTCAGCTCCTTCTCTTCCTTTCCACTCAATGTCTCTCATCTGGAAGGAGAAGGCTCCGGGACCATTTCCTGTGTCTCCTGCAAGTTGTCACTACTGCCATAGACCTCATCATCACCTCCCTTCTCCCAGCTCTTCTGGAAAAAGCAAACCTATGCTTAAGCTTCCTTACTTTCTTATAGTCAGTTTCTCCCAATATCCCAGTTTACCCTGACTTAGAGTCCACAAACTTCATCAGAGCATTGGTGCTCATGGGCTTGGGCCTTTCCAGAGGGAAGCCTAGGGCTCCGCTCCAGATGAGCTGTGCCAGCACACCCAGTGCCCTCGACACTCCAAACAGCATCATGTAGTAATTCATCACTATTACATCATCATATCATAGTGCTGGAGCAGGACCTCACTGTGAGCTGCTGCCCTCCTGGTAAGGATTTTGGTAGATCTTTACTGCAACACAAGGTAGCTTTGCAATCAGGTCCATACCATCTTCATTAATCAACTCTCAGTACTAAAGTTCAGTTGATTCCCTCTGCGCATGCCCGGGCAAAGCTACTGTCACTATTGAGGGCTGAGATGGCTGCGCTGGGCTGAGACATGGGGTGCCGATTGGTAGGAAAGTTGTCCAGCGTGGTAACCACATGAGAAGGCATAGCTGCCCTCTTTGTCCATTCTTGTGAGAGCCAAGATACCTGTTGCTCTGTTGGGATCTGTCCAGTTACTAGCAGCTGAAATAGCCCTCAGGCAGGGGTTTTCCCCCACCCTCAGCCTTGGGTGGCCTAGTTTAGCATTCAGGGATATTATAGCCTTGAATCAGACACCCTCATCAGGATCAAGAACTGATGTTTCACATACAAGTCCTTTCAGCCTCAGAGGCCACCATACATCATGTCCACAGGGATTTGGCCCACCACTGTCTTCCCATGTTGCTGCCTGAAGTCTGGCCTGCTCCTTAGGTATTAGATTGGCCAGTACATCTTTCAGATTTTTGGAAGCACTGGCATGCCAGACAGCAAGGAAAAGGCATGAATTCTTGGCTCCCAAGAGCCGGACTGCCACAGTGAGTAGGCCACAGCGAGCAGATTTTGGGACCTGGCAGGAAGGGAGAAAAGGAAGAGCCCTACAGCTAGGACAGGATCGACCACAAAGGTTGAAAGGAGGCAGCTGAGAGGAAGGGTAGAGCAGCAAGACAATTCTGCGTGAATCAAATTAGTGGAGAGGAGAGACAGGTACCCCTATTCCTAATACCAATTTTAGTCTGGAAACAGTACAACATTTTGTTTCACAGAATGGGATTCAGTGACTAAGATCCAAGGATCTTCTTTTTGTGGTATATAGCTCAGATGCCTATCACCATCTGGTGAAAAGAAAGATGCCTGATTCTTTTCACCACTGTGAAAGAATCAGGAAAGAGTATACAGGCAATGTGTCTGGAAGATGAGCTGCAGAAAAGCAAGGCTGCTGCTTTTTTGCAAACAAACAGGATTTGCCGAATGCTACGAGTAATTGGTGAAATGGTAGATAATCTAGGTGTTCAGTCTCTTACACTTTATAAAATTGGCACTCATCAGCACTACCAAGTCTTGAGAAAAGAAGAGTAAAGGCGAAAGCATGGCGAAGTTTGCTTCCTATCAAACATATCAAAGATATGCCCAGTACATAGCTAAAAGTCATTGTTTGTGTTTCAGTGTGCACTGGAAAAAAGACTGTGAAATGGAGGCTGGGGCATGGCTCAGTGATAGAGCACCTGCCCAGCATGGGCAAGACCCTATGCTCCATCCTTGCACCACACGAAAGGAAAGACTGTGGGACAAATGGTACCATCTGATGCCAAATTCCCAACCCTATAGATTTACCTGGGGGGACTCACAAAAGCTTTAAAACATGTTCTATAATGGAAAAAAATCTGGAAATATCCTAAATGTCCATCCCTGGAGATGGACTAATATAATATATAACATTTATCTTATGGAACATGCATTCACAAGGATATATATGTATAATTATCTAAAGATATCTTCAAATATGTAATACTCCTATTTCATCTCTTTGTTTGCTTCAGTACTAGAGAGTACACAGAACCTCACACATACTAAGCAAGAGTTCTCTTGCTAATATGTAACCCCAGCCCTTCTCTTACTTTAAAAAAAGAAAAAGAAAGAAAAGAAAAGAAAACACAAAGCTTTGAGATAGTCTTTCACTAAATTGCCCAAGCTGACCTTTAACTATCAATCCCCTTTTCTCAACTGCCAGCGTAGCTGGGGTTATAGGCCTGCACCACCAGGCCCAACTCCAATAATGTCTTTCCAATGAACATGACTCTTCTGAACAGCTTAAGAGGAGACATAGACACATACATACAAACATGCACACACATATGCATGGTATGGCCAGACGTGATATGACCTACAGATCAGGTCTTCAGTCTCTTTATAACAGCATGGAGTCTCCAAGCCACTTGTGCTACACAAGAAACTGACTTTTATAAAGGACTCAAATAGATGAGATAGCTAAAGGTATAAATATAGATATAGAGATGTAGACATAGATATAAATATAGATATAGATGATGGTATAATGATATAGATATATGCATAAAAATTCTGAAAAAATAACTTTATCACTTTGGGAATAAGAGCTAGAGTTCAGAGATGGAAAAAAGGAAGCTGTATTTGTCTTTTATTAAGTACTAAAGTCTTTCTATGAATAAGTATGTTTTTCATGTGGTGAGGTGACAGATTTGCTCTTTTCTTTCTTAGTTCTACTGTTGTTGCTGCTACTCTTTAAGGTTTTTGTTGTTGTTCATTGTTTGAGTCAGGGTCTTACTGTGTTGTCTTCTTTACAGTTCCTAATCACAGGCATCTTGTTTGTTTTCCTTTTTTGAACATTTTTGTAAATCTAATATTTTAAAATAAACAAATAGTTCACAGTATTAAAAAGTCAGAAATCCAGACTGGGAATAGCAATGCACACCCAGCACTCAGGAGGCAAATGCAGTCTGAATGTGAATTCAAGGCCAGCCTGGTCTACATAGCAAGTTCCAGGCTAGCCAGAACTACATTTTGAGACTCTGTCAAAAAGAAAGGGGAGGAGCAGGGGCTTTCTCTCTCATGAACTCAGTGACAGGCTCTCTGATCACCTCCCTCTGAGGAGGGGGCAGCCTTACCCGGCCACAGAGGAAGACAATGCAGCTAGTCCTGATGAGCCCTGATAGGCTAGGGTCAGAAAAAAGGGAGGAAAACCTCATCTATCAGTGGACTAGCAGAGGGGTATAGGGGGAGAACAGGGAGGGAGGGTGGGATTGGGAGGAGATGAGGGAGGGGGTCACAGCCAGGGTACAAACTGAATAAATTGTAATAAATGATAATAATAAAAAATTAAGATAAAAAAAGAAAGTCATAAATTAAACAACAGCTTCTCAGAGCACAACAGTTCTCGTTCTGGAACCTTCTTAAGCACAGTGAGGATGCTGGCTGAGGCTTCACGCTCATCCGAGTCCTTCTGGGACACTGGCCACACCATGGTCCCTCAGCCTGTCAGCCAGGGAATGCAATTCTCACTATTTGAGCCTGTTAATAGGTCTGCTCCCAACAGTGCAGCTGAATTTCTCCAGAGCAAGGGATCCAAGAAAGAGCAAGGAAATAAGTAGAAAGTCATACTGACTTTCATGAAAGGGCTTTTGAAATTAATCACCACCCTCCTACTTTATTTCCAAATGGATGAGCCTAGTGGGACACAGTGACACATGCCTATATATGCCTATATATGAGGCAGAGGACTGTGAGTTCAAGGCCAGCCTAAGCTACAGAACAAGATCTTTTCTCCAAAAAGAAAAAAGAAAAAGAAAGAAAAAAGAAAAAGCAGAAAGAAAGAAATGAATATCCCTACATTCATGAGTTAGGTAACTCTTCCAAGGAGGAAGAATATCAGTGAAATCGCAGCTATTTTAAAACCACAACACAAGGGGACTATTTAGGAGCCAGCTATAGGAGAAAATGGAAGTCGGGTTCGATGTATGGAAAGAGATCTGTAGAAAGAACACTGGCCTTAAAGTAGAGATTGGGGCATTATTCCCTATCCACAGCTAGTGCTTGGTAAACATATGTTAAACTGCCAAATGTTATACAAATAACAACTTTTCTGAGCCACAGGCAGTAGACACATTACAGGCTCCCCCTTGAGTGGGACAACAAAGAGGAGAGCTCTTTGTCAAGTCAGCTTTTGAGGCAAGTGATACCTGGAAAAAGAACATGGGGCGGGAGGCATTGCCCAGCCTTTCCACGCAAGGCATTTCTGTTCAGGACCTGGGACAGCACTACAACTTTGGCTCCCTGTTCCAGCTCCGCCGCATCCCAGAGCCCTTGCCGCATCTCACTACAAATGTGAGGCAGAATAAGTACTTTTCTCTTTGTGGGTTGGTTGTCTCGGATAGTTTCTTATTGTTATGGGAAGCTAACTTATACACACCTTGCCACCGGCATGGTTTTGTAACATTTTCCCATCGTTTACGGGATCTATATGTATGGCTAGGCATGTTGCCTGCTGGGTGGCACTACACCAGGGGTCATGATGCCCAGCCTGCATACATAATCTCTCTTCTGCTTCATAAGCCCTAGGCCTGAGGTTTGTCATAGCCCAAGACTCCTAGAGCTAAGGTACTTATGATAGAAAAGAAGACTACTACTGATAAATTTCGAGGTTTCTAGTATATAGCAAAATATAGACAACATTCTCTGTGTTCTAGAACCAATTCAAGAACTTCTAGTTATCTAAGACAACAAATGCCTCTTGCTTAAACCACTATTAGTTAATCTATTAAAGCCAGAAAAAGAGAGATAGGGGAGGGAAGGAGAGAGGGGGAGGAAGGAAGGAAGGAAAAGAAAAGAAAATTCTTATCAGTGTATCAGCGATAGCTAGAGGATGATGGCATCTTAAAATTTCTTTTAAGCAAAGTAGTTCCATTAAAAATAATATTGTAGTTTCAGAAATACAATAAAGGAAGTGTCCTGGTTGATTTTCGCTCTGTTTTCTCAACTTGACACAAACTGGAGTTGTCTGGGAACAGGAACCTCAACTGAAAAAACCCCTCCCGTCACACTGCCTATATGCAAGCCTGTAGGACATTTTCCTCATAATGACTACTGTGGAGAGGGTCTGGCTCGCTGTGGGTGGTGCCACACGTAGCCAACGTGGCCCTGGGGTAAACCAGGGGGAGCAAACCCGGAAGCCTCTCTCCTCGTGGCCTGCTTCAGTCTCTGCCTCTGGGCTCCTGCCTTGACTTCCTCGATGATGGACTTTACCTGGAAGTGTAAGATGAAGTAAACCTTTTCCTCCCCAAGTTGATCTTGGTCATAGTGTGACAGTAAAAACTCTGACTAAGACAGAAAAAGAACATATTATGACACCAACAGTAAGGGAAGATAGTCACTAATTTAATGTTTCTGACCACAATGAAAGAAGAAAAAAATATACCGATTATTTCCAAAAAAGAAAAACCTTTTCCTGGCACTAATGTATCATGACAAATCTTCTCTGTGGCAGAGCTGATTTCACCAAGTCCTGCATCTGCTCCTGCCTCTGCCCAGCTCCTGTGCACCCCAGTGGGATCGTGGTACCATCAAGCTAAATGGTACCTTACTTTTGATCAGGTAGGGATGCCCTATCTTCACACCCTCTCTCCTCTGACACCTGAAACAATGGGTAGAGTTTCAAGAGAGAAGTGATTTGGATCTGAGTCATCAGCTGCTAGAGAAACAAGCAAGAGATCCATCCATGGCACACGGTGACATTAGAAAAGGAATGTTTGTTGTGTGAAACCATTGCAGTTTTCAGTTTCTCTGTCCACAGTATAGCTTGGACCACTTGCTGGACTACTACAGTCTCCAGGGAGGACTTAGACCCTACTAAGACGATTGACTCAAGAGAGTCATCCAAAGACAAGTGAGTAAGCTTGATTCTAAATTGGACACATCCTTTTACACACCTATGCTCTGTCCTTCTCCCAAACATAGACAGAAATACACACTACTGTTGGGAATCTTTTCTTGAGTCTTGTAGGTAACTTACTGAATAACTGGCAACTCTCAGAAAGTCTTATCCATGTCAACTCTATTTTAGTCCTTTTCTATTGTTCTTAAGAAACTAAAAAACAGAGAAGGGACACAGGATACAAAAGCAAGAGCCCAGGGCTGACTTTCCCATCAGCAAGTCAAGAAAAAGGAAAGGGGAGGCTCAATCTAGGGATTAGACAAAAGTTTCAACAAGTCAGTCCCAGAATAGAGTGCCTGCTCAAGGCAATCCCATCGATCTGTGTGCACGCAGCGAGACCCCGTTCTGGAGAGAGGTCCACAGGGCAGGGTTATGCCAGCTCCTGATCACCTCCTCAGCACCGGGCAGAGCCAGCCTCACCAGCCTCGCCACGCAACCCCACATCCTCCCTCCAGGGTCAGCATGAAGCCCAGGATAACTTTGGAAGCTCTCTTACTGTTTTAAATACGCACAGAGTTGTCTTCAAACGGAGAGGAAAGGTGAGGTTGCTGTTCTTCTCACGGCTGTTTTTACAATGAGACTAACCTGAAATCGCCTATTTGGTTTGAAGGCAGTACACCCGCACACCCGTTTCCTTTAGCAGTTTCTCACACTAACTAGATTGAACTTCAAATTTTTCAAGCCATACATTGAGTAAGAGCACCCTCCTCAGGCCACCAATAATACGTTGTTCATTAACAGTTCTAACTGTCCCTTGGCTTCCACAAAAGGAAAGCTATGCCAGCTTTCCAAAATCTTTCTCCAAAGCCATATCACCCAAATCACCATTTAATAAAGGCAAAATGTTTTATGTGACGGTAGAGAAAATACTAAGGTTTTAAATGTTCCTGTTTGAACCCCACGTCTGTGATCTTGGGCACATTTCTTAGCCTCTTTTTAGTCATCTTTAGGATGGGGTGACCTTTAGGTCTCCCTTTTCAGAATCAGAGCATTTTAAAGGTCACTTTTTACTACATCTCACTTGGTGGGGAGAGTTGTGTTCACGCCACGATGCCCGCTTGGGCGCCAGAGAACAACCTGTGGAGTTGGTTCTCTCCTTCCAGCACGTGGGTCCTGGGATTTGAACTCAGACCATCAGGCTTAGTGGCAGATGCCTTTACCCATGGAGCCTTTTTGCTTTCCTCTCAAATAATTTTAAAGTGCTTTAAGGTAAAATATAAAGCAATAATCAAGTATTGTGTTAAAAAAAATGTGTTTTGAAATGACTATGAATCACTTCATTTGCTCAGACTCTGAGGGGGCAGCGAGAAAGACATCCAGAGGGAAACAGAAAAGACCTCCATTATTTCTGCACAGGATCTCATTTATCCCAGTCAGGCTCAAATGCACTATAGAAGGATTACCTTCTGATCCTTCTGTCTCCATCTCCTGAGTGCTAAAACTATAGCCATGCACTGCTGCTCAAGCCCAGGCTCGTGCATACTAGGCAAGCATTCTACCAACCAGACTGCATCCCCAGTCTCACATTTTTAAAAGCAAGCAAAAACTGTAAATATGAAAAAAGAACGCTGTTTTGCAAAGGATCTTGCTATTCATAAAGGTGTGTGCTTCAAACTCATCAATATTTCAGCTCTGTGTCAGTAAGCTCTCTATTACTGTGATGAAAATGCCTAAGATCAGAGTAAGAGAAAGCATTTATTTTGGTCTGTAGTTTCAGAGGTTTATAGTTCATAGTCTCATGACCCAATACCTTTGGGATTACCATAAGACAGCACATCAAGGCAAGCGTATATGGTAAATTATGCCTGTTCAGGTCATGGTAATGTGGGGGGGTGAGACCCAGATTCTAGTGTGTGCTTGAAGGGTCTTAACTTTCTCTGGATACACTCCACTCTTTTAAATTAAAATATAATTACATCTTTTTTGCCTCCAACCCTTGCCATGTAGCCCTCCTGGCTGGCTCTCTCTCTCTCTCTCTCTCTCTCTCTCTCTCTCTCTCTCTCTCTGTCTCTCTCGCTCTCTAACTCATGGCCTCTATTTCTTTAGTTGTTGTTACATACATTTTTTTCCTAAACATATAAATACAACCTGCCCAACCCACTTGATGTTACTTATATGTATATGACTTGAGGGCTGATCATTCTGTGTTGGATAACCAACTTGTGGGCTCTTCCCTGGGGAAGGTTACCTCCCCCAGCTCTCAGCATTGCTTAATCGCCTGCAGTTCTGTGTCCTGAGGCCCCAAGCCTATTGGTGTCTTCCTCGTCCAGGCCCTGCTTAGGCAGCCGTGTCGATGAGACTTCATGATGTTTGTGGGAGACAGTCTCACAGGACACTTCCTGTTCCTTTGGCCCTTATGGTTTCTCCATCCCCTCTTATCTAGGCTCCCTGAGCTGTGGGTTCAGGAATTATACTGCAGATGCGTCAGCTGGAGCCGGGCACCACACAGTCACCTGTTCTCTGAATTTTGATGAGTGTGGTTTTCTGTAATAGTCTCCGTCAAGGAAACATTTCTTTGATGAGGAGTAAGACTATACTTATCTGTTGGTATAAGATTAAATATTTAAGCCAGGTGGGCTAGCGTATGCCTTTAATCCCAGCATTTGGGAAGGCAGAGGCAGACAGATCTCTGTGATTTTGAGGCCAGTCTGGTCCAGAAAACAAGCTCAGGATAGCCAAGGCTACACAGAGAAGCCCTGTCTTTAAAAACCAAAAATGAAAAAAAAGAGAAAGAAAGAAAGAAAGAAAGAAAGAAAGAAAGAAAGAAAGAAAGAAAGAAAGAAAGAAAAGAAAAGAAAGAATGCTGGTTTAGCAATTGGTTTCCCAAAGTGAGGGGAACAAGGACTATTTCTAACAGGAACTCAATAACTGGCTCTTTGGCCTCCCCACCCCCCAAGGGAGGAGCAGTCCTGTTAGGCCACAGAAGAGGGCTTTGCAGCCAGACCTGAAGATACCTGATAAAGCAGGATCAGATGAATGGGGAAGAGGTCCTCCCCAATCAGTGGACTTGGAAAGGGGCACGGTGGAGATGAGGGACGGAGGAAGGGACTGGGAGGGAATGAGGGAGCGGGACACGGCTGGGATACAGAGTTAATAAAATGTAACTGATAAGAAAAAAAATAAAATTAAAAAAAATAATAATGCTGGTTTAGTAAAGTAGTTGCTGCAGGTTCTCCTCCAAGATTTGTGAATTCACTGCCCTGGATCGTTGGCTAGCTTTCTAGCACCTCACACAGATTTCCTTTTGTTGAGTGTGTTAGTTACAGTTCTATTGCTGTGATGAAATGCCAGGACCCAGCCAACTTTAATACGTGGATCTTTGAGAGATACTGTCCCAAAACATAGCAAGCTCCTTATCAAAGCTTTGTTGCCTGTTTATTTTCCAAGGAGAGACAGAAAGGATATGGATTCAGAAGGGGGGAGGAGGTAGGAAGGATATGGGAGGAGTCGGGAGAGGGTAAACCATAATCAGAATATACTGGATTGTGAGGGTTTTAATAAAAATAGCCCCCATCGGCTTGTAGAAAGTGGCACTACTAGGAGGGGTGGCCTTGTTGGAGGAAGTGTGTCACTGTCAGAGTTGGCTTTGAGGTCTCCTGTGCTCAAGCTAGGCCTGGTGTGGCATTCACTCTAGCTATCTGCGGATCAAGGTGTAGAACTCCCAGCTCCTTCTCCAACACTACGTCTGCCTGAATGCTGCATGCATCCCTCCATGATAATGGACTAAACCTCTGAAACTATAAACCAGCCCAAATTAAATGTCTTCCTTTATAAGAGTCACCGTGGTCATGGTGTCTCCTCACAGCAATAAAGCACTGACTGACACACTGTCCAAGCGCTACAAAACACACATTCTTCTCAACAGTTCATGGAACTTTCCCTAAAGCAGGTAATATAACAGGACATAAAGAAAGCCTTAACAAATACATGAAATCATTTCTTCTATTCAAAAAAGCATCAAACAGATCCCTCATCATGGTCAAGTTGGATTCACTCCATCAAAGCAGGGATAGCTCAGCATGCACAAATCAATAAGTGCCATGCATCACACAGATGGAGCCAAGGACACAAACTCCATTCTTATTCAACCCGGTGCTTGACGTCTCAGCTGCAGCCACGAGAGAAGCAAACAGATGAGAGAGAAACAGGAAAGAAGCAAAAGTATACATATTTATAGATGTCATTTCATGAATGTTATTTTTAGAATAAGAGGACATGCAGTTAGAAAGGGTGGATCTGAGAGGAATAAAGAGGAAGAGGAGGGATGAGTGGGATCAAATACATTACGTGAAAATTTCAGAGAAAATAAATACTATATCAAAATTTAAAAAATGAGAACTACATCTGCCATATGACTTAGCTATACAGATCCTGAGTGTTCAGGCAAAGAGCTGCAAGTGAACACCGCACAGAGATGCCTGCACACCAAAATTTATTGCCTCACTCCTCACAGTAGCCATTTTACGGAACAAAATGGGGTATCTAACAGCAGAGAAATGGGTAAAGAAAATGCAGTTTACATTACACAATACATTCTTTTTTTAATTCTTTGAAAATTTCATGCATATGTCATTTCATAAAAATAATATATACATATACGGCAAGAAAATAGAAGTAAACCAAGCATGTCCAACCTTTTGACATAGCAACCAGGCCTTGTCATCTACAGAATCCATGCTCAAGAACCATGCACATCATTTACAAAAGAAAAGACAAAAAGTCTCATGTTTTAAGTAAGTTTACAGTGTTGTGATGGGCTGAATTTATAGCTGTCCTCAGCTGCGTGCAGCACGCATGCATGACCCAGGACACACACACAGGTTGGGCACACTTGGCAGGGAACAAAGGAGATTATAAGTGAGAGAAAAGGTAGGAAAGAAAGTATGGGTGGGATATGCTTAGCATAAATGCATATTCATGTGACGCTGTCCCTATGAAACAATTACAATGAGCATGTACAAGAGACCTGAAAATAATATTTTTTATTTTATTTAAGGGCTTAAAAGTCTACATCATTCATTTTTCTCCTGTAACTCTGACTGAACCACTCAGGGTTTCAAACATGAAACTGCTGGAGGAATTTTAAGCAAGAAAAGATTTTATATGAGAATTGTGTTCTTATTGGAGCAAAGTCTAAGTGGGCATCCAAAAGTCTAGTTGACTTTACAGATCTAGTAAATCTACAGACTGAGAAGTGGTTGTTCATGGTAGAGGAGACACCGCGGAGGTGGAGAGAGGTTTTATAGAGTGAACAATTTTACTGGAGCAAGGCCTTACCCATTCATTAATGAACTGTCTACTACAAAAGAATTCTGAGGGCTTACAACAGGCTATATTATTCAAAACCTACAATCGGTTCTCTCTGGCCCTTCAGAAGAAGTTTGCCAACACAGCTTTAATTCAGAGGGGCAACGTCGAACTGCCAGAAATAGACATGAAGCCTTCACTTTGGCTCAAAGAAGTACTCAGGCATGAAATTGGGGAGGGCAAGTCCTTGACCACCCCACATCCCAGGGCTTGATCGTTTGCTTGTCTGTTTCCAAAGACATTGTTATCAAAGAGGGCATTCAAGCAAAAATGTTTGAGGGTCTTGAACTGAAGAAGCAGTATCAGGTTTTGGGAAGAGCCTCAGTTGTGTGCACGCCTCTCCCGGTCAGAACTGCCCTGATAGGTGACTGTGAATATCAGTAACAAAAGTAATACACAGTTTTCTGCTCATGTGCTATGCTCTATTGCAGAAATTGACAGACACAAATGCCTAAAAACAGATTATTCTGGATATAAAAGTAAAAGGGAAATGCATGTTTATTATCTATAATTTTCTAGGCCCCACATAAATTGTCCTATTAATTCTCCACAATTACACTCTGAGATACATTATTATTATTATTATTATTATTATTATTATTATTATTATTATTATTTTATTACCTCAAGAGATAAGCTGTATTAAAGAATCTTTTTCTAAGATGGGCATGATGGTACATGACTTCAGCCCAGTGCCCAGAGGCAGGAGGACATGAGTTCACCAGCCTGATTTACATACTGAGCTCTAGGACAGCTAGGACCACACAGAAAAAAACCCTCTCTCAAAATAACAAAAACTAGGAGACTAGAGAGTGGCTCAGAGGCTTAGAGCACTGGCTGTTCTTCCACAGGATTCAATTCCCAGCACCCACATGGCAGCTCACAACTGTCTGTAACCCCAGTTCCAGGTGATCCAGCACCCTCACATAGACCACGCAGGAAAAACACCAACACACATAAAAATAAATCAATTTTAAACAGAAAGAAAGAAACTCCCTTTAAAAAGAAGAGAGAGAGAGAAAGAGAGAGAGAGAGAAAGGAAGGAAGGAAGGAAGGAAGGAAGGAAGGAAGGAAGAAAGAAAGAAAGAAAGAAAGAGAGAAAGAAAGAGAGAAAGAAACCAAAAAGTGCCAGGAGCCCTGTCTGTCTCCACAGGAACGAGGATATAGGTACCACCACCACACCTGGCTTTCAAAGCGAGTGCTTCGATCTGAACTCAGATCCCCAGAATTCCACAAGAAGCGCTTGACCCACCATGCCATTTCCCAGTTGTCCCTTGGTTTTTATGTTTTCCGCTCTGGGATTTCTATGTGTTATCTTCTTATTTTTGGTTTATCAAGATAGGGTTTCTCTGTGTAGTCCTGACTGTCCTGGGCTCACTTTGTAGACCAGGCTGGCCTTGAACTGACAGCGATCCACCTTCCTCTGCCTCCCTGAGTGCTGGAATTAAAGATGTGTGCCGCCACTCCTGGCTGTGTTTTTTTATATACTGTTTTGTAATATCCTCTATTTGGTGAGATGTCATAGCACATTAGCCCTCTGCACATGGCTTGTTTTTGCTAGATGTATTTTAAAGTGGAGTGTTTTTCTAGTAAACCCAACATCTGTGGTGTCGTAAGAATGGCTCCTATTGCTTGTTTCTCCTCCTTTAAATGGAAAATATGCTATTGTTTCTATTTCTTTTGTTTTTCCCCCAAAAAAAAACTAGACACTAAAAATAAAACAACGTGGGTCTGGAGAGCTGGAGCAGAAGTTAAGAGCATATACTGCTCTTGCACAAGACTTGAGTTCAGTTCCCAGCATCCATTCAGGTGATCTGAAGTCACACACACACACACACACACACACACACACACACACACACTTAAAAAGAAAATTAAAATAATGTGAAAAGGCTTGCAATCAGATCCTGCCACCACATGTAGAACTTATGGTAGTCTGTTTGGTGCCTTTTGTGAAGTTATTCTGTAAAACCTGTATTCTTTATCATATTCGCTTCTCTACTTGATTAGCTTACTGGCCAGCCAATGATGACACAGAGATTTCCTTAAAGGCGTAGAATTAATAACCCCTGGCTTTGCTGAATGATCTCATTAGGTGTGGGTGTAGACTTTTAAATTCAACTGTTTAAAACTTAACATTCCCTTTGGGTTTGTACAGACTCTCAAGCGAGCCCAGAGGTGAAATTTTAGGATTATCTCAGTCCTTTGCTTGACAGACTCTCTGCCCATCCATTCACATGAGCAGTGACAGTATCAAAAATACATCAGAGCTTTTCAAGACCTTTGTAGACAGCTCATTCCACAGCTGCCTCTGTAGGTTTTAGTTCATCTAGTGTTTGCCACCATGGTTAACTCAGGTGTATACGGAGCTAAAGTGCTTGCCTATCCCGACTTTTGACAATGGCCTCCTCCCCCTGGGGGGCGTAAGTTTCTAGTACTGAATGAGAAACGCATCAGGCTTATAAAGTGTGTTTTGGCTGGGTTGTATCGTGCTTGGTTTGGTTTTGAGACAGGGTCTTGTTCAGTCACGGTTGACCGCGACCTCATAATCTTCCCGCCCCAGCCTCCTGTGTGCTGGAATCACGCTCGTGTGACACTGTGCGCAGGGAGAATGAGTTTCAAATCCATTCTTCATTCTCTGGTGGCTGACAGCTTCCTGGAAACATGGGCTAGTGTGTCTTAGAGTGGCTGCAAAGTAGTGGGAGGTTCTAGAACACATCGGAATGCCAGAGTTCACCATTCATGGAGACGCAGTCATTTTTCTTGAATAAAATATCCCTAAGGTACTAAAGCCATTGGTTAATTTCTAGGGCTCTGAAAATGTTACTTTTGAATAAAAAAAAAATTGTAATTCTTTTTCATTGTTCCTGTGGAGGGAAATTTTTCTGGCCCTCCTCATTCTGTCAGTTTGTGGTTACGCTTGATTTTTAAGCTAAGAATAATCTATATTTATGGCTAAGAACAAAAGTACTAGGAAGTAGCCAGACTCCATCACCACAGAAATGGAACTCTAGGAGCTGTGACGTGACAGAGCCTGTGGGATTCCCTGCAAGAGTGGCCCCTGAGGCCCATTCAGAATGCCCACTGACCTCGACCCTCTCCATCCTCCTTAATTAAGCTTTCCCTTCCTTCAACACCAGCACCAAGATAAATGAAAGGAGGAGAATTCATCAATCCCATTCTGTTTACTTACTACAGTTACTTATTCAACAGTCAAGGCTGTTTTCTGCTGTTTTTACTTTAATTATACCTTGACTCAACTACAGTATTTTCTTCAGAGAAGTGTGTTCTACGTTTCAAACCACCAATTTATAAACTCGGAAAGTCAAAGAATAAACAAGGAGTCAGTTGAGGGCGGCTAATGCCTGAACGATAATGGGAACAAAAGGGAGTGGCATAGCCTGGTGGGACGCGCCACACTTCTGTGAAGGCACGGTTCGGTGCTTTTGTGTTTGATTATCAATTATTTTGCTCCCCAAGGTCTGCTCACGCACACCTGTCCTTATTGTGTAAGCCTTGTTCTACCTAATTTAAAGTTGATTGGTTAATTAAAAAATGCTGAAGCCTGGGCAGGGCAGAAGCCGGAGGTGGAGCCAAGGTTCGAGGGCTTTGAGGACAGAAGGATGACGGGAACGAGGAGACAGTACGGGAGGAGAGAGGAAGCTGAGCCACCTCCGCGGGAGATCTAGAGAACCACAAGGGCCTGGAGGAAGAACTCTGAGAAAGGTCTGAAGAGGAGCTGCCCAGACAGAAAGTGTGTGCAAGTATCTCGGGGTTATGGATGGGAAGCAGCTCAGATAGGAGGGATTAAAGCGGACGGCATGGGATGGAGATTGGGTGGGAATGAGGTAGCCTCGCGAGAAGTATCAGCCCCAGATAAAACAAGGCTTACCTAAAAAATCTACCAGGTATCTGTGTCATTTATTGATTTGGTAGTGCATTAGAGAATAATACTGCCATAATATATACAGGCTTTAATAATAAAAATTAATAGCCTATGTATTTTCCATAACAGACTTGGAAAGGAAGAGCCTTTAAACGATGGAAGAGGGGTCAGGAGACTATGGGAGATTATATATCCAGATTTCCATCTTGTAAGTGGCATAAAATAACCTCAGATGGGTCACCAGACTTTTTTTTAATGGTTTGTTTATTACAATTTATTCACTTTGTATGCTGCCTGTAGGCCCCTCCCTCTGGCTTCTCCCCCTAAACCCCTTCCCTAGTTCACTGATAGGAGAGGACCTCCTCCCATTCTATCTGACCCTAGCCTATCAAGTTTTATCAGGGCTGGCTGCATCATCTTCCTCTGTGGCCTGGCAAGGCTGCACCCCCCAGGGGGAGGTGATCAAAGAGCTGGCCACTGCTCCCTTACATGAGCAGATGTATTGAAGGTGATACTGAGACTCATAGCTAAACTTTGGGCAGAGTGCAGGAAACCTTATGGAGGAAGAGGGAGACAGAAAGACCTGGAGGGGACAGGAACTCCACAAGGAGAGCAACAAAGCCAAAAAATCTGGGACCTGCCGAGACCAATACTCCAATCAAGGACCATGCATGGAAAAGACCTAGACCCCCTGCTCAGAGGAAACCCATAGGCGGCTGAGTTTCCAAGATCATCAGATTTTAATTGGCTATCATAGTAGTTACTATAATGAAAGAGTAAAGTTAGAAAGATAATGGATTTGGGAAAGACAAAGGAAAACCTTGAACAACATGCAGATGTTAATCCCAAACTATAGGAGACTGGCTAACAGCTGGTTTGTTCATTCCTGGTTGTAGAAAAGGCTCATTACCCAAAGTAATAAGACTGTTAGGGAAGGATACAAAAGCATATGCGGGATTTCAGAAAAACACCACTCACAGTTCTGAAATGTGTTCCTTTACCGCTTCAGTTATCTTTTTCATACTTCCTCCAGTGAGAGGAGGAAGCAAACTCAGTCTTAGAAAATACTGCCCCTTTTGAAAGTGCTTCATGGCTGTATTTTATGGACGAATTATCTAACTTCCAAACTAGACAACCCTGTCTAAAATCATAAATCATAGAATCCTTGTCCCACAAGCTACCTACCATCTATGTAAAAATTTCAGTTTGTATCCCTTTGGAGCTGAAATTCGCGTGCTGTGTAAATTTGTTAAAGATCTAAGAATTTCCACAGCTAAGAGATCGGCTCCTGCCTGGTATGGTGCTGCATATCTTTAATCCTAGGACTCAGGAGCCAGAGGCAGGCAGAAGATCTCTCCGAGTCTGTGAGTTTGAGACCAGCCTAGTCTACATAGGGAATTCCAGGAAGGCCAGGGCTAGACAGAAAGACCCTGTCTCAAAAAAAAAAAAAAAAGGAAGGAAAAGAAAGGAGAAGAGAAGAAAAGAAAAAAAAAGGAAGTGCTTCATAATTTCTACACATTTATCTGGTAACAAATTTATCTCCACATACTACCAATTAACATCCTAGCATTACACATAAATAGACAGGTAAATAGATAAATAGCATACTCTGGTCCATTTTAGCATCAGAATGTTTGGAGACATCTGTACAGCACGGAGCTGAGCTGTGTCTGTGGAAGACACTGAAGCAGGAGGAGGCATTCCCTGCACCGTCCAACCCTCTCCTGCTTTTCTTGCCCAGGTCAATCACCTCTAATTCCTGACACACCAAAGAACCAGCCTCGGCCCTCTCTGCCTCCCTTCAGGACGCTCAAAGGCTTTACTAGTGGGGATGGTGGATCAAGACTCCTGGGTTACTGCATTCTTCCCCTAAAGCTAAGCCAAGTAACTAATAGAAAAAAGCAGGAAGAGCAAGGTGGCAGCTAAGGACCTTTTTGGGTGACTGACCAAAGGGAAGGGAAGGGCTGTTCAAAAGACTGTCTGTTCAAAAGGGCTGTCCAGGAGAAGACAGAAGAAAAGATGAGAGCCGCACAATCTCTCCTGAATGAGAAACCCACGGGCACACAGAAGGGGGATGAAAATAAGGAGTGATCTTCTTCCCAGAGCTCAGCTTCTTTCCTGGGTAAAAGCCCTAGAGGACTTCTTGGGTTTCCCTGGGCATAGCTACAGTTTGCTTCAAAGCTGTGCTCTGTGCTCCCTCTGCTGGCTCTGACATAACAGCCGGGTTGAAAACGGCTACCGTGAAATAAATGCCAGTACTGGAGTGAGCCTCAAGAATGTTTTCCCCTTCTCTTAAATTTGACTACACTTTCCAGCAAAGCTAAGACCGAAGCCTTTTCTCTTTTGGTTTTTAAATGAAGTTAGAGGAAGATGGTTGATAAATCCCTGTACTTCATGCCAGGAAAAGCAGCCACCTAAATCGTACCCATCACTGTGTGGTCTCCTAGGGATAAGAAGACTGGAATCCTTGGCTTCTGTTCTTAGAAATTTACCAATTAAAAGGGAGAGAGTGGCATAGAACACATTCTAAGAAAACAGATAATTTCTATAGCATATGCTTTAAATGATGACTCGGATATGATCACTGAATGTATGAAGTAACGCACATAGGCGGGGACAGGCTACAGGAAACATTCATCTCATTTGGCAGATTTGATTCCATGGCAGTATCAAATCATGATCATAATAGCCATTTGTTCTGAAGTACATACAGGAGCCTGTCACAATATGTTTATACACTTTAGTTTGTTTTATGAACCAGGTTCAGAGATGCCAAGTTCACAATTAGAAAGTAGCAAAGTCAGCAATGGCTCCAAAGCATCTTCAGCTGCTTCCACACTACCCTGAAAACTATTTTCAATAATAGGAGGAAGAGGAAAAGGGGGAGGAGGAGAAAGGAAGGAATGAAACCTAGGTTCAAGTCAGGACCATCTCTCAGGTTGCCAGTGCCTTCTCTCTGGGCCCTTTCTCTTCATCTATAAACTAAAGAGTTGGGCTGGATAACTCCTAGGGTTTATCTTACCTTAAAAGGACAAGTGAGATGGTTTAGGTAAAGGTGCTTGCCACCAAGTCTAACAACTGGAGTTCCATCCTAGGGCCCCATAGGATGGAAAGAGAGAACCAACTCCCACATAAATAAATAAATAAATAAATAAATAAATAAATAAATAAATGTATTAATTTAAAGAGTCTTTGGGCTAGAGATGGCTCAGCGGTTCAGAGCACTTGTTGCTCTTGCAGAGGACCCAGGTCCAATTCTCAGAACCCAAGTGGTAATACCAGCACTCTCACAGTGAGATGGGAGGTAGAAACAGGAGAATCGCCCAGAAGCTCAATGGCCAGCTCACCTGAAGTATGCAGGGACAGAAACAAGATAGACCTTGATTCAACAAGATGGAAGGAGAGACTCACACTCCAAAAGTTGTCCTTTGACCTCCAGATGCATGCTGAGCATGTGCATGCACAAACAGACACACACAAATAAAATGTAAGAAAGATAAAATACTTTTTTTAAATCATTAATTCCACACTTGAGCCTACCAGATAACTGAAGACAGAATAAAACCTGGATTTCTGCCTTCATTCCCTTTACTCTGGGCTACCTGCTAATGTCGGCACATAAACTCAAGCACCATCTGTCTAAACGCCAGACACACCTAACTATTTCATTCCCCTTCGTAGCTGTCTTAGGTACGGTTACAATTGCTGTGCTGAAACACCATGACGAAAAGCAACTTGGGGGCTGAGGGTATATCACTCACAGTTCATGTAACAGTTCAGCAAAAGCAGTGAGGGTAGGAACTCAAGCAGGGCGGGAACCTGGAGGCAGGAGCTGAGGCAGAAGCATGGAAGAGTGCAGCTTACTAGTTCGCTTCCCATGGCTTGCTCAGCCTGCTTTCTTCGAGAACTCTGCCCATCAATCACTAATTAAGAAAATGCCCTCCAAGCACAGATCCATTGAGGCATTTTCTTCATTGAGGGTCCTGCTCTCAATGAAGATGACTTCAGCTTGTGTCAAGTTCACATAAAACTCTCCAGCACACCAGGCTGAAGGCACAAATGTAAAAGTAACTGAGGTATCCTATTGTCATTGCTCTAACCTTCAAGGTGCCTTGGACAGGTGGGCACTGCAGGGTAAACAAGGCCACTCGCCCACTCCTTACACCCTCAGTCCCACCCAACATTGTGACCAGAGAAAAGCTAATCATGGGAAAACCAGCTGACCCCTCCAGCAGCAGGGATTTCTTTGTATCGCCCTGAAGAAGCAGAACTAAGACAGAGCAACCAGACTAGGGCTGCTCAGTTATGGAATGCTCGTATCCCTCTATCCCGGTTCTTCCTCTATCTATAAAGCTCATGTAAGCGCCTTGGAGAGGGACTCAGGATCACTAGACCCTTCATTTTTTTTTTCCTCATCCTAATGCATATTGATTAAATCTTTCTCTGCTTTCCACCATTACTCTTTCTTTAACTGGAATACTGGGATGGAGGGAGCAAGTCTAGCATGTTGGGCTGTGGACCCTAACCCTCATTCTCCAGCCCATCGATGCTTGCCACCATTATTACTGCGCAAGGCTCCTTTTCCCAGTTGCTCTCAGCTTCACTGCTTAATGTCAGAATGTCACTGCAATAAGACCAGCTTTATTCAGCATATTTTTACTGAGCAAAAATGTGGTAGCACGTTACCTCAGAATTAACATATTTCATTTCCCCACATATAAGTAGTGTGACCAGTGCTTCGAATTCAGTCATGTTACAGGTAACACACACACATGATATAGACAGAGTAAGCTTATAAGGCACGAGTCAACATTTCTTTTGTATGGGACATATGGTTCAACAGGAGATTGTTCTCACAGGAGACTGTCTTATCACTTTTGCTGCTGCTTTGTCAAATCCAAGTTTATTGCACTGAGGTAAAGGAAACTGAGTTCATGTCTTCAACTCCCACCAGGTACCCCAGGACAGAGTCTTTTTTTTTTTAAGCTATGCTAGTGGAATTAATAAAGAATCCTCACAGAAAGGAACAGGGGAGTATGGAAGGGTAAAGGAGCTGGAAGGAAAGAGCACTGACTAGCTTTATAGCAACTTGACACAAGCTAGAGTCATTTTGGAAAAAGGAAATGAGAAAATGTCTCCAACAGATTAGCCTGTGGTTGAGCCTGTGGTGTGTTCTCTTACGTGACAAATGATATGGGTGGGCCAAGTGGCGCAACCCTCAACTGGTGGTCCTGGGTGCTAAGAAGGCAGGGTGTGATGGACCAATCTAGCTCCATCTTAAGATTAGAAGCCATGTTATAGGTCAAATAAATTCATTTTTGTTTTCTGTAAAACTTAAGTTTGCCCATGTGTTGACCCATTTTCTAGAACTTGACATGTTTCATATTCCAACCATACCCTGACCTCCACCCTGATAAGAAGTTCCACCAAGGGGCTTAAGAGATGGCTCAGTGGATAAGACCACTGTCTGCTCTTCCAAAGGACCCAGGTTCAATTCCCAGTGCCTACATGGCAGCTCACAACCATCTGTAATGCCAATTCCAAGGGATGTGACACCTTCACACCAATGCACATAAAATTAAAAAAAAAAAAGTTCTGCCAAATAATTTTCAAATGTTCTGCCAATTTTTTGCATAACCAAAAACCTCTGGAAACCCCCTAGACTTGAAGTTTTTGAGCTCTATAAACCTCACTTTCTCCTGTGTTGGGTGCTATTCTCCCAAACTCCACTGGAAGATGATATCCCTGTCTGGCAGAAAATAAAGCTAGCTTAATTTGACTAAAAGAATTTGGGTGGGATTAACAGGCGAGCGAGCCATAAGGAGAATGCTAATAAACAGCTCTCTCCCATGGCCTCTGTATCAGTCCTTTCTCACAGATTCCTGTCTCGAGTTCTACTCTGTCTTCCTTGGATAATGGACTACAGGCTGTAAAGCAAAATAAGCCATTTCCTCCCCTGGGTTACTTTTGTCATGGTGCTTCATCACAGTAATAGAAGCCCTAAGATGGGAAGTCTAGCCCAATGAAAGGGTACATCAAAGCTATATGGACACCTACTATCTCACAACCCAATTTTTAAAACTTGGAGGGATGGTAGAATACATATAAAAGTTTAAAAGACAGGAATACTGGAGTTTAATTAAAGGAGTAGGTGGGGCTGAGATGGGATAGGATATGGAGGATATTAGCATTAACTGTCAAACTTGGCACAGCCTAGAATCTCCTAAAAAGGCATTTCAACTGAGTCTTTATTAGGTTAGTCTCTAAGAATGTCTATGAGGTTTTCTTGATTTATAATTGCTGTAGGAGGGCCCAGTCCACTGTGGGTAGTCCATTCCCTGGGCAGGTAGTCCTGGGATAGATATTAGAAAGCTAGCCGATGAAGACACCATGCACTTCAGAAACAGAGCTCAGAGACCCCTGAGCTGGAACTGATCTGAATTTCCAGTCCCTGAGGAGTAGCTGTCATCATGGTACTAGATGGTGCCATGCAGCTTCCAAAGGAAGGAAGCGACCAGTTGTCCTACCCAGCTATAATGCCCACAAACCAGCATGACAAGACAATCTTCAGGGTGCAGTAGTGGTATGCATATCTTAGCTGTAACCAGTAGCTCTCTAATTGGACTTAAGATCCACTCAACAAGAGAGAAATCAGGCCTGGTGCTGAAAACATGGCTAATCACTCATGCTAGTGCTAGTGAAGTCAGGGTTAGAAGAGAATCTACAACTTCTAATTTACTAAAGCAGCAAAATCCCTAACAACAATCTATAAGTATTTGCTTGACACCCATAAATAAATGTAATCTTCACCTCTCATCAAGGAAACATCTCTGCAACAAAGAGACCACTACAGACCACAACCGATCAAAATGCAGAGTTGTGAAGTCCAGCACCAATGAATCCCTCTATGAAATGTTCTCACCACACCTAAGGCTAAAGGAATATTGTGGAAGAGGGGGAGAAAAAATGTTAACAGCCAGAGGATCAGGAAGTTTGCTGTGAGATGGTGTCTCCTAGTAACTTCAAAAGCTATATCCATAAAGTCTCACCAACATGACTGGCCAAATACGAGCTTAACAAGGATGTCATCGATGAACATGCCAAACTGTATGAGGGGGAGACCATGAGCCCTCAACCCTACACAAAGAACTATAGTCAACTGCATAAAGTTGAGAGCAAGAGAGGTGATGTTTCCCAAGGAAGAATACACCAACTGATTACCCAGTGCCAAACAGTCATCCCTGAAAACATACAAGTAGATGGTTGTGACCAACTATGTGGGTGTTGGAAACTGAATCCTGGTCTTCTGCAAGATGCTCTTAACCACTGAGCCATCTCTCCAGCCCCACGACAACTTCGTGATTGGATTTAAGGCTCACCTCATGAGACTGGAACTCATACATGACACAACTAAAGTGGCCAAGACCCCGATATTAGACAGGTCATGGGCCTTGGAGAAAACCTACTATTATTCTGCTAAAGTAGCAGAAATAAATGATCCCCTGATGACATATTGCTGTGCCCACAGAGCACAGCATTGCTCAACCCTCATCAAAGCTTTTTCTTACAGTAGATGACAATTAACACAGAGACTCACACTGGACATTGTGCAGAAAGGGACAGACTTTGCAGCACTCAGCGCTAAACAGGATGTCTCCAGCAAACCCCTATCAAGGCTCAGGGATCTAAGCCAAAGAGGAGGTGGAGAGATTCTAACAGTCAGAGGTGAGGAATGACTCCAAGGAAACAGTATCTCCCAGATATGACAGGGACTGATGCACATATGAATTCACAGAAACTATAACAGCGCACACAAGACCTGCAATGAGAAGAAGAAGTGGGCACAAAGTCCCACTCCTAACCAGGAAGCCATTTACAGCTGATCTCTGCTGGGAAAATAATTTTCCCTGGGAAAGGGAAAAAAGTCTTGGATGGAGTATATCAACTGAGTGTATCAACCACACTTCAAGGCAGACGGGATGCTAAAGAGTAATTGACCAACACAAAGACTTTTTGTTTGTTTTGGTATGTTGTTATTGATTTTTTTCTTTCTCTCTTTTTTTAGTTTGTCTTTATTTTCACTTTTTGTTGTTTTTCTTGTTTTTATTTTTAGAGAGAGAAAAAAAACATGAAATTGGGTGAGTAGGGAGAAATCCCACACCTTTTACTCAATCTTCACTTAATGATCCACACATTCCGTGGGCACCATTGTCTATCCATGCAAGACAATTCCATTTGAAATATATATATTATATGGTCTAATATAAATAACATGTTTCTGTGAATTTTGGCTAATATTCACAGTGGAAGTGCACCACAAAGGCAGAGGATGCCTCCCTAAGAGCTAGTGAGGAAGGAGGCCCTGTGGGGCTCCCAAGCAGCACAGCTGTTACCACTGTCCTTGGCCACACACCATACTCCATGGTGAGAACCCACTCCCGAAGACTGTGCATTCGGCTGTTGGACACGGAGAAATCAATCACAAACTGACCGGGAAACTCCCTCCCTGTCGGCTAGCTTTCACAGTGCTTGAAGGTGCTATGTAAGCTGTGATAGGGGACACATCGGTGGTTTTATCCAGTGCTGGGGCCTGGATGCTGCAATATTAACCCTCCAGGTAAGCTTTGCCCACTGGTGCCAACAGCGGCAGTTAGTTATGGGGTAACTAACCAATTTTTAATTGGATCCGAGGCCCATGCCACAGGTGGAAATTCCATGCCTAGTACCATAATCCTGACAAAAGTCCATAGCTGGGGAAGTCATGGGCCCTATAGAAACTACTGCTGTTACTTTGCTCTCAAATGCCTCCTAAACACTTGAGTTCATACCCATCCACCGGGGCTGCTCTCAGCATTGGCCGGAGAATCTTCTTGCAACAGGCAGGAGCCGATGGAGAGACACCTAACTGAGAATGAAAGACTGAGCGTTCAGTCCTACACTGGGAATGTACCTCAACCTCTCCCCGCACCAGCGCTCAAGAAACATCGTAGAAGAGAAGGAAAAAAAAAATAGTTTAAGAGCCAGAAGACAAGGAGGAGGGCTTGAGTGCTGCCTTCTGGACACGCTGTGGCTGCCTTAGTCCCACAAGATCAACCCAGCTAAAATTCTGGCACAGATCGGAGAGATGGCCTCAGGACTTCCCTTCCCTCTTTACTAATCGGGGGGGGGGGGGGGGGGGGTGACGACGTTTCCAGGGAGAGTAAACCATTCTATTTTGAGGACGTGGCCTCTGACAGGGCTCTGATATGCCAGGGTATGGCCCCACAGCCATGAACATATGGGAATACCAGATGGACTTAGTGGGTTAATTAAAAAAAAAAAAACAAAGTCATAAAGTTGGAATGGGATGGGTAGATACGGGGAGAGTTAGAGTGGGGAGATGTGAGACATGGTCCTATTTCATTGTAAACATGTATGAAATTCTCAAAAACAAAGAGCTCTCACTAACGCACATATCACAAGCCAGAATGCTGCAATACAATATCCAGTGTGTGGTAGTATTTTACAGAACTGCTTCACTTAAACTAGTCTCCATTATATCTATTAGGATTCTGAGTCGGGGGTGGGGGGGAACACTCTAAACACAGTAAACGCAGAGTACTCCCGCTCACCTTTTCTCTGCCTTCTGACTGAGATACAGATTCCGGATACCCAACCAGCCCTTCTCTCCCTGCACTCGAAGCAAACCAACATCTTCTAAACGAAAGTGATCCCTGCTCTGCTCTTCCTCTGATGCTTTGAACATTTGAGTCACAGCACTCACAGATCACCGGAGACGAGCCTTTGTCCAGCGTATGCTTTTCTGTGCACAAGAACAAATTCAGGGGTGCTTCGTCCCCCACAACCAAATGCAGTTGGTGCACAAGAGGTTCCACCAATGCATGCTTAAATTTATCAGTGTGTTGCCTGCACATGCGTGGATGGGGTGTGCGTGTATATGTGTGTGTGTGTGTGTGTGTGTGTGTGTGTGTGTGTGTGTGTAGAGGCATCTTCCAAGGTTGCTCTCCACACTTTTGAGACCAAGACTCCGTGGACCAGAAGCTTATCAATTCAGGTGGGCCAAGGAGCGTCAAGGAGCCACTGGTCCGCACCACTCCCACTCCCCCAAGGCTCCCACACGCTCCAGCCGCCATGCCCCTCTCTCGCGCTCTCTCCTTTTCTGTTTTGTTGTTAGTTTTTAACGTGGGTCCTGGGGATCTGAACTCGGATCTCCGTGGGGATTTTACCAACTCGCAGCTCTGCAGACACAATTCTATTCTAAAACCAAGTCTTCGTTCCTCGTGGCCGAGACTGGGACTGAATCAAGCAGCTAAGGCCCGAGCCGTTAAATAGCTCTCAAAAGCCACCAGGACAGAGACCTCCCCGCGTCCCCTGCTCCGAGGCCCCGCTGGCCCCGCAAGTGGCCCCGCCTCCTCCCCTGCCAATCAGCCGCCGCTCGCGCCTGCGCAGAGCCGCGTCGGGCTGCGGTGGGCGGTTAGGACGGACGAGCCCCTTCTCTCACTGGCCTGCCGGCTATGACGATCACCTACAGCTGCGTTGCGAATGGCCGAGCGGTCCTGGCGGAGCTGGCCTTGACCGGCGGCTCCTATCAGGTACCTGAGGGTTCGGCTCCTCGAGGCGGGCGCCCGCCGGGCCTCACCCCAGGACGCCGGGTGACCTCGGAGGCCGCTGGGGTCGGCAGGCCCCACCCCCTCCAGGAGCTCTGGCTTGCCGGCGGGAGCCGCGTGGGCGCCACCCAGGGGTTAGGTCTGGTACTGCACGCGCACGTCCGGCGGGGATGCAGAGCATAGCCATCTTCCCAGCTTGGTAGTCCTTTTCCAAGATTTTCTCTGCCCGGACGTGACCTGCGCTTCAGCACACACTCAGTGGTCGTGGAATAGTCGCAAAAGCCCGGGGTTAAAAAAAAAAAAAAAAAGTGAGGGCCACCTGACAGCGCAGCTTGGAATCTCAGCACACACGGGGTGGGAGGGCCTTGGACTAGGCAGCCACCGTCTCAAAAAAGTAAAGGCGGAAGGTGCAGCCCAGCACACCGGAGAATGGCTGGGAGACTCCTGTTCAGAGAAACTGCTCCTAGCCTAGCCCACGAAAGGGGGGATGAAGACACCGCAGAGAGAACATGGTATTTGGAGACTCCCAAGAACCTCACTGTGGGTAGGACACTGTGTGTGTGTGTGTGTGTGTGTGTGTGTGTGTGTGTGTGTGTCCTAGAAAACTGAGGAGCAATTGAAGATGTACAAATGAAAGTACACGCAAACATGACTTGGTTACAAGGTACACGGTGTGTTGGAAGAGAAACAACCAGTCGTATCATGATTTGGTTATAGTTTGTAAGTAAACCCTGGGGCTCTGACTGAGCTAAGGCATCATGGTACGGGATAAGAGAGCAGCAGTTCCAGAAGAAACTTAGTAAAATGCCATCTAGCGTTGATACCTGGTTGAATTTGTGAAATGATGGGTGTATCTGCGCATAGGACCATTCTCACAGTTTTTTCTTTGGTGGCATATTGTTCAATGTTAATATTTACTCTTGATTTAACATTCAGTTAAACAGTGGTTATTCCTAAGCCAGCTCTATAGCTAAATCACTACACAGAGACTAGAATTTATTTAATTCACCTAGAACACAATACTGGGCAATAGTTACTCCATCCTAAACCTCCAAGCCCACATAGTTTCCTCCCATTCAGAATTTCCCACATTACAGGTGCTTTTAGTCATATCTTAGGTCTGGCTTATCTCTCCCAATAGTTCCAAGTCCTCTCCTGCCAATCTCTGCCCTCCTACTCTCCCACTCACTTCCTTCTCTCTGTGGACCAGGATGTCTCACCCTATTCTCTCTATTGCTCAGCATTGTGGCTGGTTGTTTTACTGGCAACACAGAGAACAAATGGTGGCATGTTTACACAAACTTGAGACAGGTGATGCTTAGAGGAAGCATCACAATGCAATGTCCGGACTGATACCAGATAGTGGGGTAGAGAAATCAGCATTTGAATGAACAAGGGTAAATCGTATACATTCCACAAGAACATTATACCAACATTTCCCCCTTTAAGTTCAATAAAAGACACATTTTTTAATACAATAAAAGTTATGAAAAATATTAGGTAAAATTTACATGTGCAATGTCCAGTTCACCTGCATTTGGCAACTTAGGAGAAAGTTTTTGATTATTTATCCTATCTTGACAAGTTTAGAGTTCTATATCTAAATTAACTTTTGTCCTTATTGGTATTACCGATATGAAAACATTTTCTTAACTTCTAAATAACTTAAGCTTAATTGTGGAACTGTAACTATTTGGTCTTCAACCCCACCAGAGACTTGAGAAGGAATAAAATTAATTACTGGAGTAAATAGGAAGTGCATGTTAGCAGCTTCCAAAAAATAAAAACTGACAGAGACAGTTTGCTTCCTGAACAGTCACCGCTAACTCTCTATAATGTTGGAGCATCATCTTCAGCCTTCTGGCTCAGTATATTTGACAGACATATATATGAGGAAGGAACTATTTAGGACTTGTTTACCTGTCTTGGCAGAGTTCAACAGTTGACCTGTCCTACATTTAAGTTTGCCTATTTTTGGTAGAATTCTGTCTGTCATGAAATAAGGGCATTTTCTTTTTGCTGGATGGCTAGTTTGCCACGTTTGAAGCCATCTCCATATGGAGGTTCTTTGATGCTCATCATCATCTTTGAGGTAGGCAGGGTGCTGCCAGGAGATGACCTGTCTCATAATCAAAGAATCTTTAAAATATAAAGACATTTTTAAATGCCGTATTCTGTAGGTCTCTGGAGTTTTTGAAGACTTACCTATCTTTATGTAATCGACCAGTCTACAAAATCATACCTATCAGTTAAACCTAGGATGTATACTCCTGTGATGAATTAGAGTCTGACATGACTATGAGTTGATTAACTAACAATTAACTATTACCTAATACCCTAAACAGTCTGTAATAGCAGTTTAAAAGTACTGGAAGTAACCTTGAATTTGTATCAACATACTAAAATTTACCAGTGGATTAAAAATAGACTTATTTTTACATCAATATACAAATTCCTATATCAGAGTTTAAAATTACTTTATTTGAGAATAACAAATAAAACAGTAAGTTGCGCAGATTCAATAATCTACCTTTTGTTTTATTATTCCTATAAGATATCCCTGCATTCCCCTTTCTTTCTTTTCAGCCCTTTTTCTCCTTATCTAAGAAACATAGAGAAAAGAAAAAGAGAAAGAGGGAAATCCCTGAGTAACCTTGTTTTCTCTCTGAATAAGACCATTAATAATTTATAACCATCTCCCAATCACAATAAACATTCATAGCCATAGAAAATGACCAAAAACCTACCCAACCCTCCTTAAAGGAAACTGGACATCATTCTCATGAATTTTTTTCTAGTTGACTTTTTTGACACGCAGAAATCCTGTTAGGGGGCCTGAAGGAAATTGGAAAAAATGGTTAATTAAGAAAGCATTAACATTTGTGGTCTAATCTTTGAATGTTGAGAAATTTCAGGCTTAATAGAAGTCCTGTTTGGAAAGTATAAAATGTTGGACCAATTGAGACTAGTAGCTTTTTTCAAAGCTCTCTTGGGAGCAGGCTTTGATGAGAAAGAGCAATTGAAGCAGTTGAGGCAGGAACAAGCAGAATGCTGGAATATGCAAGATGCTGGAACAGATGTGTCAACGTCTCAGCACGCTGGAAGGATGAATTTGGTCAGGTTTGATCCAGCATCTCTGGTGTCCGGTCCTTTTGTTCTTCAAATATATAATTTCTCACAAGCATTATATAGCCCTAAAACTATAAATGCATGAGATGTGCATGATGGAACCAATTTGTAAACTAATTTTATCTATGCCAATTAAAAAATGGCATAATAAACTTTGAAGATATTTGTGGCCAAGGATTCATTGGCCATGTGTTGTTGAAGTTCTGGCTGGAAACATCTTTTATGTCTCCATCTGTTTCAGAGCTGTTACCCATGTGAAGGGATCAGCACTTTATGTTATCTGTTCTGTTTAGTCTTCTTGATTTCTCTCTTCTTCTTTGTGGCCAAGATCTTCAGGTGGTCTTCCTCTGTGGATATATGCAAAACCTCTTCCCCAGTGTAACACATTCCCTTTTTTCCATTTTGGAATTAAGACAGTTACATGCTTATCTAATTCAGCAGTCCTTTCTAAATTCCACTGTGTCTTAGCAGGTGTGCTACTTATCTCATTTAAACATTTTAAAATTGATAAGTCATTATTTAATCTATTTTGGGGAGATATTATATTTCCCTTCTATTTTATGACCATCTTTTTAAAATTACTGTTAGATATTTTCATAATTGTTTGACCTGTAGGATTATAAGTTATATCTGCAACAGGTTTTATGTCATAATGGCTAGAATAGTGTTGCATTCCAATGGATGTACATGCTGAAGCAACATCAGCTCGTTTGCAAGGCCATCTCCAAAACATTCACCATCTCTAAAAAATGTATAACCTTAGGATTTAAGGCAAAAGCCTACTGGAATTCTGAATACAAATCTATGGCATGGCACATGTATTTCAGTTCTCCAAACTCTCTAAAATGGAGCACACCAGCCACTGTATGACCTTGGTCTAAGACAGCACTAAATAGGATCTGCATTTCTACTTTAGCATATAGACCTTCATCTGTAAGACCTGGGGTCTCATAGCTCAGGAGTTCAAGATCGAGCCCTTCCCAGAAACTCCCCCAGACCAAGACTCGTTGCAAAAGCAAGAGGTTTATTAACCATTGCACAATAGGGTCACCCCTGCTGGTCAGCAAAGAATGGCACCGGGAGACAAAGGCCTTTAGGTTTTTAAAAGAAAAATTGCGGGAAATTTGAAGTTGCAGTTTTGGCAATTTAGGATTGGATGAGGAAGCTATAAAGTAAGATAATTGGTTAGTCTTAGGTGCTCAAGCTTGGCCAGTCCTGCCAAGTGTGGATGCAGCTGCAATTTAAGGTGGGGGTGGTTAGCTTATCCTTGAAGATTAAGGGCTGCGGACTTTTGGCTGCAGGTCAAAAGCTACTCAGAAGAAGTCTGGGTTCATTGCTAAGAAATGCTATCTCAAAGACAGGAGTTTTTCTTTTGCTGAGTGAAGGTCATTGCTTGCTTGCCTTTTTTTATATCTGTCCTCGTAGATAGGGTCACATTTTTCCATTCTCTGGAAAGGTTTTAAGAGGCTTTAGCTTAACCTGAACCTAAAACTCAAAACTATAGACTTTAGAAGACATACAGGTTACAAAGTTAGTCTAACCCTTTCACATCTAGTAATTGAACCTTAACAGCACATACACAATATCCAGTCTGACCAAGCTGGCCTAACATCTCAATGGGCTGTCATTTTGCAATATCTTCAAGCCTCTGTGAACTTTTCTCATCTGGAACTGCCTCTTTTGGTATTATTATAAATTTCAGATTAGATTGCTCGGAAAGCTCTCTATATCGATTCAAAGATTCCCCCAACCTCTGTTCTATGGCCTTTAATTTGGCATCTGTTTTCTCAGTCTCTTCTTTCTCCAAGTCTATCTTGTCTTGATCTCTCCCAAAGATGATATACAAAACTGAAATCATCACTGAAAAAAATTATTTGTAAGCTAAGAGAAACAAACTCAAATGGCATCCAGAAGTACTGTCATTGTGTCTTCCTCCATTTTAAACATAGAAATTTATCCTTTCTTAATCTTAAAACTTTCCCTTTACTTTCTTAGACCCAGCTTCCCTTTCAGACCTAACCAGTTTAGATGCTTGAGGCTTCTTAGTCTGTCTCTGGCTCCTGCTTCCAGGGAGAAGTATTTTTTCTGCCTCCCTCACTGGATTCTGACCCCTTCCTCACTCTGGGAAGTTATTGGGTCCATAAATGTTTGCTCCTCAGACTGGCAAGAATCCCTTCTCAAAGGGATTTGCTTTCTGCCTTGGCTAACAAAGTCTGCTTTGAGAAGCTTCCTTGTTAAAGAGCCACTTTTTCCCCCCTACTTAAAGAAACTGCCTCTCTGGGGTTTGTATGTATCAATTTTTGTTTTTCTGCAGCCTGATGGAGGCCTTGCTGATCTGCAGGGGGTCTGTCTGATCAGGAATCTGTGAACTCCTAGTTTAGGAACTGCAGTAGCTTTGTTTTTAAGGAACAGAGCTAAAAAACTGCTCTATAGTTTACTGTAAATTGTGCCACACGTTGGGTGTCATTTGTTGTTGAAAATCAATATTTATCATTGATTTAGCTTTTAGTTAAATAGTGGTTATGCGTAAACCAGCTGTACACCCAAATCACCATATAGAGACGAGGATTTATTTAATTAACCTAGAGCACAATGCTGGACAATAGTTGCTCCATCCTAAACCTCCAAGCCCACAGAGTTTCCTCCCGTTCAGAATTTCCCACATTATACTAGCTTTTAGTCATATCTTAGTTCATCTCTACTGGTGGTTCCAAGTCCTCTCCTACAGATCTCTGCTCTCCCACTCCTCCCACTCGCTTACTTCTCCTCCCCTCCAGACCAGAATGTTCCATCCTATTCTCTCCATTGCTCAACATTGTGGCTGGTTGTTTTATTAACAATACAGAGAATGGTGGCATGTTTACACAAATTGGAGACAGGTGATTCTAGCTAGCATCACAAAGCAATGTCTGGATTGAAACCATATAGTGGGGTAGAGAAATCAGCATTTTAGTGAAGAAGGGTAAATTGTATACATTCCACAAGAACATTGTACCAACCGTGGCCTTAGAGAGCAGAGAACACATACAGAAGGATAGGATTTAGGGGACTCAGAGGCAGTGCAGAAAGGAGAATGCATTACAGTTTGGAGCATACTGAATTGTGTTGTTTGTCAAGACTTAAGTGCATTTTTTATGTTTATTTTTCTGCCTCATTTCTGAAAGTCAGAATATGCCCAGTAGGTCATGAGTGTGTTAGTCTAGTACGCAAAAGGAGTGTGTATAAGATTGCCCAGGAAGGGTACAGTGAAAAGAATGAAGTTAAAAAACAGGGCCCTGTTTGAGAGTGAAGGGGTAGGTTACTGTCATTGGATTAGACAACAGAAAGAAAGTTGGCCACACTGTGAGGCCTTTGGGAGAAACCAGAGAAGAGGCAGAAGCTAGGTTGCTTTGGGCCACCTAAGTGGGAAATGAGGAACTTAGGTGGTGAAAAGAAACCATTCTCTCTGAAATTTACGTAGGAAATGAGGAAGAGCATGACCCAGGAAGGCTTCTCATATGTTAATATGTGGAGACATTCCCATGTGTGTTACCCTTATGGGAAGGATATGTATAAGACAGGTGGAGGCAACTGAGAGCAAGGCCAGAAGTACACAAAGAGCCAGCAAGAGGTTGTGAGCCTCGCTCAGAGAAACACAGTCTTGTTCTTAGAGGAAGGAGAGCGTGTGGGTGTGTGGGCAAACACTTGAGCCTCATTCTGGAGTTCTCTTTGCCAGTCCTTACACACTGGGGTACTTACTGCTGTCCTTCTTAGCTTCACACACAGTCACATGTGGGATCATTCCACTTCAGAGTCACCTCCCTTCAGCGTTACATGGCCTCATCACAGATGTCAAACAAAACCAAATTACCTTCCTGCCAGTTTCGCTTCATATGCTTCTGGTCTTGTTGCGTTTCTCTGTTGAGACACTCAGGGTGGAGACTGGTTGTCCCCTCCATCTTCTCTGCTTTTTATACCTGTTCTTCCACTACATGTATGTTCTATCTCCTGAACATGCACCAAGCCGACTCAAGTGCCTCTAAGCTGTCTTCCTCAGAGGCTGCTTCCACGCTGCTGCTCAAGTGACTGCTCCCCAAAATGCCTAAGCCACTGCTCTTCCACTCACCATGTTTGGAGGCCTAGAGTACATCCAGGACAAAGCAAGCACTCCTCCACTGGGCTGTCAGACCCTCTCGTATGGATGGGCTTTTCCACGGCTCTCTCCTTCCTTTATGCAGTTGGCCCTGTGCTCTGCTACCCTGAGTTTTGCCTCATGCTGCTCTCTCACCACCCCCACCCCCAAGGTCGCCTCTGTATGTCTTGCCCCTCTGCCTGGAAACCACTTTTCTCCGCTGTGGAGCAGTGCAATCTCACCTGTACTTTGAGACTTTTCTCAGTTTTTCCTTGACTTTATGCCTAGGCTAACTGGCATCTCCCTGCCAAACAGCTTAACCAAGCTGAGATGGAATCTTTTTTTTTTTTTTTTTTTTTTTTTTTGGCCTCTGCCATCAAATTTCAGGACAGGGAATGCTTCAATGCTGTGTTCCCAGTCAAATGCAAAGCCTACCACACTCTTAAGTTCTCAACACACTCTACTAAGAGGGGAGAAAGGTCAAAGGTTGTCAGAAATCGGTGGCCTCTCCTTTGAAGCACATAGGAGGTAAGAACACAGAAAGGGGAGCAATCTGCAGTCCAGGAGTGCGTACAGGGGCAGAGTGCCTGCTGTGCAGAATGCTAACCATGGGAGGCAAAAAATACAGCAGGGATGAGGGGCAGTTGGAATTAAAGGAAAAGAAATGGTATCAAGGCTTCCCACAGTGACAAAGGTATTCGTTCTCTCGCTCTCTTGCTCTCACTCTTATCCTCTCTTGCTAGCTTTCTCTCATACATATGCACACACAGAGAGAGAGAAAGAGACAGAGAGATACTTTTATTTGAAAAATAAAATAGTACCAGACTTAATCCAAAAGCCTATCAAGTGCCATCACAGGATTCCAAGGTTAGACTGAATTCTGGAAGTCACCTGTTCACTGTTGTCATTTCTTCCCAGAGGAAACAGACCCTGACAAGTCAATGATGTGCAGCATGTGAATTTCAGAGCTACAAGAGCCCACATTGTCACGTACTCTGCCTTGGGTTGTCATGTTTTCAGTCTTGCTGTGATATCATAATTTATATTATGCTTTTGAAATGCGTTTCATTACTAATCATGAGGCAATAGAAAATTTTGTATCACTTTAATTTTTCAGGTATCTTAAGAAATTCTGTCCTAGAAAATGTTTCCTTGACATTTCAGGCAGTAGTAATTACTTTCTAGTGTTAATAGCCTTTACTTGTCCATAAAAGTTTCTATTTTAAGTGTTAGTTTGTGAAAAACAAAAAAGTTAATTAGGAGCATGGCTAACTAAGGCTTCTTAGGTAAATTTCAGATTCCTTTCATGCTTCTAGAGCAAAATAATTGGATTCTACTTAATGGACTATAAGGTAGTCTGCATAATTATAGTATCTTACACTTCCCCTCCAAGGAATTGCCCTTATAAGAAATATGTGGGTACAGGAGTTTTTTGGCAAACATTAGTTTTTGAGAGAGAGATGAGTAGTACTGGCAAGATGCCCCAGTGGGTAATGGCACTGGCTGCCAAGCCTAATGACCTGAGTTAGATCCCTGGAACCTGGAACCCACCTAAAGGTAGAAGGAGAGAACCAAGTGCCCAGAGGAGACCTCTCAACTCTGCGTGAGAACCACACAGAGTAACAGAATACAGCCCACAGATACAGACGATAAACACTGTTTAAGCACTGAGGAAACAATCATCAATTGAAATTTGCTAAATGTATTCAAAGAATAAAGGATGTATGTTCTCAATCCATTATAAATATAGTTTGGAACCCATGAGATGGCTCAGTGGATAAAAACACTTGCTTTGTGAATGCAGGGACCTGAGTTCACATCTCTAGAACTCAAGTAAAAGCCACATACACAGCTTGAGGACATCTGTAATCGGAGTGCACCTGTGCAGAGATAGGAGACAGAGACAAGAGAATCCTGGAAGCTCATGTGTGTCTGACACATGTGCTGTGTATTCAAATACAGACAAATGCATGCATACACATACAACTTATTGTGTGTGTGTGTTTTCATGTGATAGCATGTGTGCATGTTGTATGTATGAGAGGTATGTGCTCACTTGTGTGTACAAAAAGGCCAGAGGAAAGCATCAGATGGCCTATCACTGCACCTTATTCTTTTTGAAGCAAGGTCTCTCCCTAAACTTGGAGTTGGCACTTTTTTCAGCCAGGTTGGCGCTCAGCAAGCTGTGGGCTTCTCCCTTTCTCTCCCTTCCTCCCTCTTTATTTTCCCATCCCCATATGGGCATGCCTGGGATCGTTCCTGGCTTCTTACATGTGTGCTGGCATCCAAACTTGGACCCTTACACTTGCGCAAGTGCTCTTGTCAGTTGAGCCGTCTCTCTAGCCCCAAAACATTTTACATACAGTTTTATCAAATAACTGACATTGAAAAGATATTTGAGGGGTTGAGGATTTAGCTCAGTGGTAGAGCACTTGCCTAGGCCCTGGGTTTGGTCTTCAGCCCCAGAAAGAAGGAAGGAAAGAAGGAAGGGAGGGAGGGAGGAAGGAAGGAAGAAAGGGAAAAGATACTTTGATTGGCTATTGCTTCCCAGCCTTAAAGTGATGCGTAAGATCTGACTGTAAAGATAACATCATCCAACACAGCCTATATTTACATACTTACATGTGAGCATATAATGTATTTTCCTTTAATTCATTCAAATATTTTATGGCATCTTGCCTCTTGCCACACGAGGCATACCAACTAATTTTCTGGGGGAAAGGGTTTTCCTTAATAAATTAATCAGTCTTGTTGGTAAATGTAGGAGGGCTCTGAGGAGACACTGCAGTCTTCTACAGAATAAACCCTGAGTTTCTTCCTAGGAAGCGGCGGCAAAGGTGCTCAGACAAGTGCTTCTGAAAGCTGAACCAACGACCATAATTCAAATAGGAAGGTAAGGTATACTCGATCCTGCGGCCTCACTCAGTGCTTCTCATTCTAGCCCCTAAGTCTGTAAGAGTCGTTGCACACACTCTTGTCTGGCCTCACGGGAGGGAGGACTTCTGTATGCGAAAGGACAACCGTGAGGACAAACTCTGCTGTTTGCAGAGTTCAGGGCAATGGTTACCTGTGCAGAGGGAAGGGGGGAGCATGCAACCAAAAAGGGTGTGCAGGGGACATCACTGTGTCTGTAATGTCCTTACTGGGTGGGGGGCTAAAAGGGCGTTTTGTTATTCTCCATGTGTTTTGGTGTTCCTAAAATACTTCATTCACCAGAAATGAAAGAAATTTCTACTTTAAAATGTATTTAGTAATACCAATAAAAATAGCCATTGCCATTAAATTTTACTTGGGAAATTACACGTTTTGAACCAGTATTGAAACAGGGGTGAATCAGTAGCATCTGTTATTTTAGGTTGCTTGTTGTCATTGTTTAAGACAGCATATAGCCCAGGCTAGCCTTGAACTCATGGCAATCATTTTGCTTCAGACCCCCAAGGGCTGGGATCCCTGGTGTTAGCCACCGCACTTGGCCAGTCTTTCATTAAAAAAAAAAAAAAAAAAAGAGTTCATTTTAACCTACCTCAAAAACAAAATAGCTTCAAATCCAGGCCAGGTGGCCCATGTGGTCCCAGCTACTCAAGAGACCAACGTGGGAAACTTAAAATGGTAACTGCCACCTCTGCCTAAAAAGCAGTACCCCGCCGGCCACCTCAAGTCTCCCCATCATGGGCCTAACCCCATTCCCCACTTCCTCCCTTCCTGAATATCAGCCACCATTTCTGCTTCTCAGAGTCTCTTCAATGACAGGCCAGCCCTGCCTGTTTCCGGTTTCATTTTTTTTAAGCGTCTTCAAACCTGCACATTCTCCCTTTCCTTACAGATTAATGTGAAAGAATTTATAGCTTCCCATAGTCTAGCTTGGCTGACTGGTCAGACACATAACTGTGCTCCCAGCAGCTGGATCCAGAGGCTGAATCTTCAGCAAACTGTAGGTGTTTGGTGACACTTAATATCTTGCTGCATTAGTGTTTGAAAAAAACCGTAGCAGCCATCCATGCTCAGTTTCTGCAGCCTTGCATGTGTTCAACCTTTGTCTCTTCTGTCTTTCCACAAGTCTTGTGCTTCTCCCTTCCTACGAGTAACCAGCCCACCACCATCATCTGCTGCTCCATACAAAGTCGTCTTTCTCATCTGTTTGGTTTCTACTGATTGCACCTTCAAAAGCCTTCACTGAATGGCATCTACACTTGACATGGAACAACACGAACCACAGAACCAGTCTCCTTCCAGGGACTAATTTTCATTCCTGTTTTTCTATACTCTCTTTCTCCCAGTAGATAGGCAAGCACTTTAAACAAGGTTTGGGTTTATAATTTTCTTTTGGTTTTCTTTCTTTTTCTTTTTTTTCCTATAAGGAATGCTTTTTAAAAATATCTTACATAATGAATAGGCATTGATAGTTCTCTCATTGTAGCATGCCTGAGTGGGAGACTTTAATGTGCTTTTGTCAGTTAGCATATATCCCAGATACCAAGTATTTGCATTTTTAAATGTTAAAAATAACCTCCAGATGTTATTAGCAGCGTTCTAAGCATAAATTTAAATATCTCTCCTTTTCACATCAAGTTATCAAGATATTTAAAACTGCACTCTGAAGTAGATTGTAGAAGTAGCCATTCTTTTTCAGCAGATTCTCCCAAGATCATTAAACATAAACTAGATATGATAGCTTATGCCTGAAATCTCAGCACTGGGAAAATAAGGGCAAGAGCCTTGAGAGGTAGGGCCATCCTGGTTGGCACATTTTACTCATATTATCTTTTTTTTAATTTCTCATTCTCACATGTATCCAGTTTAATATTTGACCAGGTCTGTTACCCGTTAACCATTTAGAGATGCTGCATTCAAAAAGACTAGAGTCCAGGCAGCAAGCCCTGAATAATGGAGGCTCCCCATGAGCCTGACAGCAGCCTAGAAGCTGGCGTTGTCAGGACAAAGCATACTTTAGGAAACTGTAACAAGTGTCATTCTCTTCTCCTCAGCTTATCCTGTCCTCTGGACTACTTGGCATTGATAGTTCACAGCTTAAAATTCTAGTCTATTAGGATGGAAAGCCAGGAAGTGAAAAATTAACTTTGTCTGCCTAAAAATGTATGGAGAGTAAAAGTCAGTGAACATGGTATTTTCTACTTGGTCAGGCTAACAGGCTTGCTATTTCACTTTTGTTAAAAAACATTTCAAGGTTGTATAAAAGATATAATATCACATTTTCCTTTTAATGTAACTTCTTTACACAGATATGACTTTAAACACATATATTTAATCCTATCCACTTTTGATGTAACATAGTCTAGTTTTTCAAACATATGAAAGCTCCTGAAGCTCCATGTGTGGTGCTGCACATCTATACTGTCAGTACCCGGGAGGTCGAGGCAAGGGGACTGCTGTGAGTTCAAGGCCAGCCTGAGCCACAGAGGAAGGCCCTGACTTGGAAAACCAAAAAGTGATCTGTCTTTCCAGGTGTAATGGTACATACCGTAACCCAAGCAGTCAGGAAGCAGTATGGTCAAAAGTTTGAGGCTAACCTTGGCTGCAGCAGCAAGTAGGAAGTTAGCTTGGGCTACCTAGTGAGGTCTTGTCTCAAGAAACAATTACATGTAAATTATGTATATGGTTTTTATACCACAGTGACTGCTTGTAAATAAAAAACAAGTAATTCAGTATGGGGGTGCTTAATTCTGCATTATTATAAATAGATGCATTCTTTTCAAAGCTATGTCTACCATACTCTCTTTCTTGATGGAATCACTTATTTGTGCGCTACAGACAATGGCTTGGATACTATAGCACCATCTGCATTTCTTAAAAAAGTAAGTAACTGTCTATGCCGCTGTGCTGACATTTTAAGCCACTGAAGTTACCAGGTCTCTGTCCTGCGCTTAGTTAGAAGTGGTGTCACTCCCTCTCCTCCCACTCATTTGCAGAGCACTGACCTCAGACACTTCTTACCCCATTCTTCATCTCTCTCCTGGGTCCATACTACCCCCAACTCGAAAGTGGGGTCTACAAAGACCCGCCACTAAGATCTGTTAGAACCTCTTCTTACATTCTTTTTCTTCTTAAACTTAAGAAAGTGAACTACAGTAGCACTTACAATTCACAAGTAACTATATGCAAAGGGAGGTCAGTGAGCAAAAATTTTTAGGTCAATATTCTAGAGACACTTCTGCTATAGTATGTAAATCAATAATAAGAACAAAATGAAAATAAATATTATTTTTGTATTTTTATTCTTTGAGATTTTATATGTCCATGTATTTTAATCATGTTCACTTCCTACCCCCTCCAGCACTCCTAGACCCCCCAACACATTCTCCACAAGAAATATTGTTCTTAAATGAAAATATAGTTTCTCTAAGGAAAAGTTTTAACAGAATTGCCAGCGAGTATAAACTATGGTGGAGTGAAACTTTATACGTTTCTGAGAGGTCAATTGGAGTAGATATCACCTGTCTCTCCAGATCTGCTCTCATCCAACAGGAGATTTCAGAAAAGGCAGTCTAAAGACATACTGAAGCTAACCCATTGTCCTGGAAATTTCAGTGGCAGCTTCTTCTTTTTAATTTTTATTCGTTTTTCCTTTACATGTGTCAGGCTTTTGCCTGCATGTATACAAGTGTACCACGTGTGTGCAGTCCCCATGGAGTTCAGAAGAGGCACCAGATCCCAGGGAAATGTAACCACAGGTGCTTGTGAGCCACCCAGTGGGTGCTGGGAACTGAACCCGGATCCTTTCCAAGAGCAGCAAGCGCTCTTGACTGCTGAGCCAGCTCTCCAGTTCGTTTCTTAGGTCTAAAAGTAAATGCTTCTACTCTTCAGCTTTATATATTACAAATATGTAACTGAGATAAATATTTTAATAAAATGTTGTCTCAGTTAGTTCCGCTGCCGTTTCCAGTGGTAACTGTATTGTCCCATCACGTTTGTGAATCATGTACATATGCTATCTGTTCGCACAACAGATAACATTGAAACAGCTCCCAGTGTTACTATGTATAAAGTCAGATGGTACGGCTTAAAATTCAAATTCTCTCTGCATAGGCAATTGCTAGAGTTCAGAGAGTAAGGCATTTTAGTCATTTTACCTAATATACCCTATTTTTTCCCTCTGCCTAACTTTACCACCCTTCTAAAAACCAGGTGATACAAAACTGCCAACCAGGTCATTTTTACCAGTACTTCTGAGAGATGCAACATTGAGCACAGACAATGATGGGGATTCTTTTTGGAGGTGTTAGAGTTTCTCATTACTAACTTGGTAGAAAGGCAGGTAGAAAGAAACACTTAGCATTGTTTTGTCAATTCTGAGTAGATTCTGAGGACAAGCGCAGGAGAGAAAAATCATTGATGGCACAATTTAGAAAGTGCCACATGTCTCAGCCCCCCTTTCCCCACCATAGGGGGATATCTGTTCTCACTTTGTGTCCTTGGATGTACCAGTGGAAGAAGGGAATGCCTGCAGTCATACTATGTGAATCTCTGTTTGGTGCTAGGACCCTGAATAAGCCAATGCCACGTGTAGTGTTCATAATTACCATGTCTTAAAGTAGAAAGGATGCCCTACCACCAAAAAAACAGCAGTGGTTCACGTTTATGCCATGCTTTGCGTCAAATGAACACTCACTCTGTCGTTCTGCACTTGGAACTAGCCATACAGGTTATGTATTTCCATTAATTTCCCCAGGTTAGTGATATTTTTACAAGAATCCCTTTGATGTCACAAGAGCATTTTTTTCCTTCAAATACACTTGCTACAGATTTTCAGCAAATACTAGCACAGAACATGGTACGTACCTCTACTTGTGTCTTAAGCTCATTGATGCTACGGAGGACCTGGTCGTAAGAGGGGGAGGGAGGGATGAGAACCGAGTGTGAGGGGCTAAGGTTCACTCTGGGGATGTCCGCAGAACCGCAGAAAACAGGTGCTGCTGGGTCATTCACATCCTTAAATGCAGCCAGTTCAGGAAGAGGGAATAAACACAAATACGCATATTTGCTTATTTCAGTTTAAATGTAAAAGGATAAACCAAAAATGTTTAAGTGGCTCCCTGCATGGGACTGCAGAAACAAAGAAGGGCTGGGCTGTCGGAGAGAGAAACTAGGTGTCTCCGTATAAAAGCTGTGTTGAAAACTTGACTTTTAAACCAGGTAAATGTTTTATATGATTATAAAACACTATTAAATTAAAATTTAAAACTAGTCCTTACTGGGTGAAATAAGATGTCACTAAAGGAAAAATATCCTGTAATTCCATTTGCATGAGGTACCAAGAATAATTGAATTCGCTTGAGATAGAAAGTGGAGTGTAGCTGCAAAGGATGGAGAAAGGGGGAGTGAGCAGTTGATGTTGGTGTGTGCGTTTGTATATCCAGTTCATAGAAATGGGAAGTCTACAGGTGGATAGTGATATCCATAACAATGAAATGATATATCACATAACAATGTCCTGCACCAACGCCACCAAATTGCACACTTGACGTAGTTACAGTGGTAAAATTTTATGTCAAAATATGGGTCAAATGAGAATGAAACGGTCATTTGGTTGTCCGCATCTAGTGAGATTACAGCCTAATAAAAAAGGCCTGAAAGTACATTTTAAGACTCTGTTTCCAAGAGTCTCATTGTTACTAGTAACCCTGGTGTTGCTATTCTGAAACTGGGTTTATATAGATATGTTAATCTAGTTAAGAGTCAAGTTCTTAGCTGCACATTTACCTAGTTATAAAGAGAAAAAAAAATTAAAGAAATCCGGTGAAATATTTTCCCAAGTCTCCAAAGAAAAAGAAATTCAAGTCTGTGCCTGTCTGCTTAGAAAACAAACTGAGGAACACTGACCAACTCAACAGGAGTGAGCACCTGAGTGATGAGATTATAGTCTCCAAATATCATCCTCCAAATGCACTCAGGCCTGGTTCCAGGTACAGGACTGAAGACATATGGACCAGAGCATACTGTCCTGCCTAAAACAATGAGGCACAGCCAAAAGACAGGAGACAACTTGATGAGCCAGTTGCCACCGGCCAGTGATGGAATAATCCATACATCAAAGGCAGTATAAATATGCTCAGTCCCATGATTCCTAGGTGATACCAAAGTGGGGCAGCCAGCCTTGGAAGACAGCAGAGCTATGCTATGTCCCGTTGCTCTGAAAGTAATGGGAAGGAAAAGGGCAAGCACCCATTCTGACTTCCCACATGAACCCTACCTCAAAGGAAGCCAATAGTTGATGGATTAAAGTTGCATTTCTTTTTCTTTCTCTTGTGCTTTTGGTGGGGTAGGAGTTTGTTTGTTTTGTTTAGCTTCAGACAGGCTATCTGTTTAGTTTGTAGCCCAGGCTATCCTCAGACTTGTGGCAGGCAGTGCTCCTGCCTCGACCTCCAAAGTTCTGAGATTACACACAGGTCCAGCGTGCCCAGCTACATTAGCTATGCTACATTTTTCTTTATGGATCTGTCCCAGCTATTTAATGAGGAAGTGGTGATACTATCTTGTAATCCTCAACTAAATACTGGACCTAGATTATTGCTGTCACTAACTTGTGAGCCCTCAGCCCTAACAGAGAAGCCACACACAGCACAGTTGTGGTTTCTCTGGAGGAAGAGTCAGTTTCCCTTGAAGGGTGTGGCTCCTATTACATAGACTGATCCAGTAGATGGTCACACGCCCAAGAACATGTGGGCAGCACAAACCGGACGAGGTGGGTTGAAAATGGAGAACATGAAGTTTGGCCAAGTGAGGAGGTAGGAGATGAGAAGAGTAGAGGGTAAATATGATCAAAATATATCATATGAAATTCTCAAAGAATTAATAAAAATATTTTGTTGTAAAAGAAATACATGATCAGAAATGGGTAAAAAGCTGATTTGAAACTTAATAATTGATAGGCCTGAACCACCTAACCCCACTATGTTTTATTTGTATTTTTCTTTTCTTCCTTTAAAGATCGTTTTTAAAAGATTTTATTTTTATTTATGATTTGTGAATTCACATGCATGCAATGCACATGGAGACCAGAAGAGGGCACTTAATCCCGTGGAGCTGGCCTTAGTGGCAGCTCTGAACTGCCTAGTGTAGAGGCTGGGATGAGAAGTGAGGTCCACTTCAAGAGTAACCCCATCTCTGACCCAGCCTTGGAACCATCGCTCCAGACCCCCTCAATATTTTTTAAAAAATTGGAACAAATTACAGATGTCCTTGCACCCTTGCTCAGGGGCCATGCTGATCTATATATTATTCCAGTGTTAGTGCCTGCTGATTAGTTGAGTTAGGTGCCTCACTGGTTCTTCCTAAACTTAAAATCAGAGAACGGAGCTGGGCGTGGTAGTGCACACCTTTGATCCCAGCACTCAGGGAGGCAGAGACAGGCGGATGGCTGTGAGTTCAAGGCTAGCCTGGTCTACAAAGTCCAGGACAGACAAAGCTACACAGAGAAAGCCTGTTTTGGAAAAAAAAAAAAAAAAAAAACTCACCCCCCAACATCACCAGCCTGCTTTCTGGTGGGACACAGAAAGCAAACATCTGAAACGCCAAACCTGAATCTGAACCAGCTTGTCTGTAATCCCAGTTCCCTGGAAATAGAGAGGTTGGCATGTCATATTAAATAACACATAAGTGTATGGTGAACAAAGACAGAACAGAACACCCATGACAGATTGCAAAGTAGAACTAAGACTCTGTAGACTAAATGAAACTGAAGCAATGTGTCCATCAAAACATGCACCTTTTGGCTGCTGATGGCACAGGAAAAGAACCATGGCTTGCTTTTGATAAATTTGTCTGAAAACTAGATATTTGGTAAATAATAATGAACTTTTTAGATTATAATGATGTTGTAGTCTGTTTTCTAAGAAAAATGAGACTGTATCTTATAGAAAGAGTAAAAGTGGGGCCTTCACAGGTTGAAATAGAGGAGCAACTGGGACTGAATTTAAAACAGTAAGTTTGGGAGGGCAGTAGCAGGGGTGAGACAAGTTTGGTCACAAGCATGTGCTGCTGAAACTATAGGATGGCTTCTGTTTTATTTTTCAAGAAAGGGTTTCTCTGTGTAGTCTGGGCTGTCCTAGACTCGCTTTGTAGACCAGGCTGGCCTCAAACTCACAGCAATCTGTCTTGCTCTGCCTCCCTAAGTGCTGGGATTAAAGGTGTGCACCACCATACCTAGCTTTCAAAATATTTTTTAAAACATTTTTATTCAGTGTTTAAATGGCCAGATGCTCACTTTTGCACATCTGTGCTATCGAGTCATCCTTCAAAAGATATTCTCTACTCATTTTTAATATAATATTTATCAATTCTTTGAAATTTTTAATATATGAACTCAATGTCTTTGGATCATATTCCTCCCCATCTCTTCCCATGACTCCTCTCTGATCAGCCTCCCCCAACCCTGGAGTTCACCCTAGCTTTGCCCTAGCCTTGCCCTAGTCTCATGTCCTCTCATTTTTTTCCACTTTTTTTAAAATATAAAAACTATTATAATTTTGTCTTGTGGGCATTTTTATTTCATCACTTTCACAGTTATTCTAATGTAGCTACCCTGTCCCACTCATCACTACTTCCCAGCACTGTTGCAGTGGTCATAGCCAGTGCATGAAGGCAGGAAAGAAAATAGGAGATACGCAAACTGGGAGGAAGACCTAAAATGGGCTTTGTTTGGGGATGGCATGATTGTACAAGAAATCAAAAAGAATTGGCCAAAACACTCTTGGACCTACAAGGCATGTATACCTGGGTTACAGAATACTATAAAGTCAGCCAGCAACAAACAAATGGAGTTTAAAATTAAGAATAATATTATTTACATTTTCACCCAAAGTTAAATACTTGTATAAAAGTTAACAAAGTAAATATAAAAATCCCTATATTATAAAAAAAAAAACTAAATAAAAGACATACCTATAACTACAGCTGCAGAGGATCTAACACTCTCTTCTGGCCCCCATGACTGCTACATCAGGTTGGCCCTGGAAACCTGACTCCAGAGATGAAGGAATGAAGAAAAGACAGACACACAGATAGGCATACAGAAAAGCTAGGATGAGAAGAGACTCACTCTCTGTGATGGAGTGGCACCAATGAGGCAGTAACCCAGAACCTCAGTGTGGCTGTGAGGAGTTAGCTAGTGTCACTAGGAGGTGTTGGTAGGGGAACCGTTTTGGACTGTAAACATGAGTAAGGAAAGACCGCAGTTGCCAGTTCCCAAGGGTCTGAGGCATTCATTTGCTTCTTACACATGCACATTCCTCTGCTCCGCACAGGCAGGTACCTGCACACGCTTGCACAAAATCTCCTGCAGGCACACACATACATGTAGCTTGCCTTTGCTGCTTTGTGGGTTATTTTTCTCACCCTTTATCCCCCTGGTTTTATGCCCTTTCACTAGATAGGAGAGAAAGAAGGATAAAGGAGAGAGAGAAAGGGAAAAATTCTTGAAACTAGTTTCTTTCTTGTTTCTTCTTTGGTTGTAGCTGATCTTTGCTACTTTGTGGGTTCTCCTTTAATCCCCCCACCGCCATCACTAGATAGGAGAGAAAGGGTAGAAAGTAGGGAGAAAGATAGAAATCAAAATCCTTGAATCTGATTTTATTTCTTTCTTGAGCATAACTACTGACAAACTGCAACCAACCCCCCTGAGTGACTAACAACAACCAACCCTACTCTTAGGGCCCTACTATTTATATACCCTCTGAAAAGTTCCCAAAATCTCAAACGTCACGCAATCACAGAAACAGCTGGCAAGACCACGATTCTGGTAGAGCACGAGGCAAAAAATACTCAGCTGCTTCGGACAGTCCAGATCATTCCCACAGCCCCTCACCTGGGGCTAAAGTGAAAACATATTCTTACAATATTTCTGTGTTTTTAAAGAAGAAACCAAAATTCCAAAATTCTCTCTACATTTTCCCCATTTTAAGCCATTAAATGTGTATTGAGAAATTATAAACAGAGACACTTTAACTAAACGCTTTTTGGGTCGTTGGCCAATGTTTTCAGAAGGTCTCTCCTGTTCAATTCTAATCTAAGTTTTGATGGTATCCATAGTTTTTCATTTCCTGTGTAAATATAAACAAAACCACATCCCCAATAAAAACTTTTGTGGACTTCCATTCTTATGTTAACACATCCTTATAGTACATAGACCAATTTAATTCCATGTCTTTTTCTGTAACCCAGTGTAGTGTCTCTTGGCCGCTGTTGTTCCTTTCTCATTGACAAATAAGAAAATTTAAAGTTAACAGAGCACTATTTAGTTTGTACCTCGAGGTCTTTATTCCTCTTTTTATTTTATAAGCATTTCTGTTAAGGTGTGATTAGACGTTTCCAAAACTTCTTGTCTTGTAGGACTGTTTAGTATACCTATAGTCTGGTTTATATTGTAATATGCAAAGAATTGTGTCATCTTACTAGAGATGTATGTGGAGGAATTGTCAGTCTTAATTTGTACCAGTATCCCCATAATAGACATTACTTCCAATAAATGTATAATTACAAAACCAGCCTGCTCAGAAGTCAAAGCAATTATCCATTGAAACCATGAATATGTAACAGTACAGTGTACAAACTTTAACACTCCAAATTTTGCAAAATGAAACACATCCATCTGACAGATTCATTTCTTTTGGTACCGCTAGGGCTCCATCCAGCAGATAATGGAGTTCATTTATGCAAAGAGCAAGTAGGACATATTCTTATAATTTTGTTGGCTTGTTGCAGGCTGATAGAAAATTTTTTCTTTAAACCTTTACTGTTAAAAATGGTGTTTTTTATGAAATGTTGAGGCTTCTAACACATTTCCTATTAATAATTGGTTAACTTTTTTCATTTCCTTGTGCCAATGGACCTGGTAAGCCTGTATGAAACTGAATATGGGTGATATACAATGTATAGTTTCTATTTCTGATTGCCTATTGCAGCTGTACAAATAACAAGGTTAATTCTGAATTCTCCAGAATAAATTCAGCGTTTCTATATGCAGAACAACTTTTCCTGCATATTGAGAGTCAGTAATTATATTAAGAGATTCAGGAATATGTAGTAATATCATACAGCTCTGATTTTTTAACTGAAGTATATGGGCTTTGAATTCCTTTGATCATTTTGTCTGACTTGTGGCCTGTCATTCTCAACTTACTTGCATCAGTATAGAATGTAGGTTCTTCAGGAACTAGCATTCCTTTACAACACATGGGAGAATCCAATTAGTTCTTTTTATAAACTAAAATGCATGTTTTTAGGATATTTATTATTAATTTCTCCCAAATAGTTGCTACAAGCTCTTTACCAGTCTTCATTGATTACCCATAATGACATCATTTCAGCTTTAGTATAAGGTAATATGTTTTCTGCTGGGTTCATTACTGACAGTTGACTTAGTCGTCTTCTCTACCTTTTATGATTAAATAAGACATTTTTTCTATGTTATCTCTTTAATTTTTTTACTTTTTTGTGTGCCTAGAAAATCCATTCCATAAATCTATCCTCCCTTTGCATAATGAGCCTAATAGAAGAATAAGTTGACAGCAAAATAACCAAAATACAAACAAATTTATTTGTGTGCCACATATGCATCTTATAGTCTCTGTTCTACCAGAGTTAACTCTCCGCTTTAGCCGTTAACCATGTTGGACTGTGGAAGTCCAAACCTTCTTGTAACATTTGAAACAAATAACTTAACTCTTGAGTAACTAATCCAATGGTAGACCATAGCCAATTAATATCTCCCACTAATGTTTGAAAATTAAAAGTTCGCAACTGATTTCTTCTGATCTATACCTTCTGTGGTTGAAGTTTTTATTGACTTACTTTATAACCCTAGTAGATAATAGAATCTCTTCTATGTAGTTTTTCAGGACCAATCTTTAACCCCCAGCATGGCAGAATTCTTTGTGTTTCCTTTAACATTTTCTCTAAAGTGTCTGTGTCACACAATCAACCAACAAAATATCATCCATGTAATGGTATATAATGGATTGAGGATATTTCTTACAAGTTCTTTCCAGCAGTTGTTGCACAAAATATTGACAGTAAGTTGGACTGTTTAACATTCCCAGTGGAGGAACTTTCCACTGATATCGTTTTACAGATTGAGCATTATTGTAAGTAGGTGTTATGAAAGCAAACCTTTCCATATCCTGTTCATGAAAGGGGATAGTGAAAAAGCAGTCTTTTAAATCAATTACGATCATGGGCCATGCCTTAGGTAATAGAGAAGGTAAAGGTTTGAGGCTGTAACAGACCCATTGGTTGAATTACTCTGTTCACTGCTCTTAAATTTGTTAGCATCCTCCATTTTCCTGATTTCTTTTTTATAACACAGAGGAATTTCATGGGCTGGTAGACTCTCCCGTATGTTGAGCCTTCAGTTGCCCTTTTAACCGGCTTTCTTAGTTAAGGGTCATTGCTTTAGCCACACAGGCTTGTCAGTCAACCATTTTAAGAATTAGGGTCGTTGGTATTTCAGCATCCCCTCCTCCCTTATAAATTTGGAAACTCGATCCCTGTTATGTCCTGTGCTTGGACAATTGGCACAGCCTGGGGTTGATTTTGATGACGTATATCAGTACCTTCCCCAGGAGCATCTACTACTTCACCCCTTATTTCATCATGGGCTGTCTCTGGGATTGCAGGACTATTAATCTTTTGTTATAAAAGATTCATTCAGCCATAGACTGAATAACTTTTTTTTGACCTTCTGATCCCACACATTTAACCCACTGCACACATTGTTTTAGCTAACTTTCAAATACCTAGAAACTTGGGTATAAACCTTTAGAAGTGGCCATTCTGAAGTCTAATATTTTTGTGAAATGATAGTTATATCATTTCCTATATCCACCAAACCTTCTATTTCAATACAATTTACTTGCAACTTTAATTTTGGCCTCTGATCATTAACAACTGTTTGCTAGTACACATATTTTTCAGACCTTCCAAACCTTCCTGGTTTTTTGTTTGTTTGTTTGGTTGGTTGGTTGGTTTGGTTTGGTTTTTTGGTTTTGTTTTGTTTTGGTTTTTTACTAAAGTAACTTTTCCTTTGATGTAGAGAAACAGCAGCTGAGCAATTTCTCTTTTTTACATAGGCCATAATTTCAATCTCTCCTTTTAAATCTGCGTCTATAATTCTCAGATGCACAATTAATCCTTTGGAAGTCGATCCACTCCTCCCCACAGCATGGGGAGGCAGATCAATTTTATTAGGTGTGAAGAAGTGGGTCAGTGCCATTGGCTGGGGGCTTACGGTACTGAAATGCCTCATTGACATGGAGAGGCCTTCCAGGAATCGCAGGTGCTTTCTGAACAGGTTCCCCCAGGAGAAAGGGAGTTGGAGCTATAATTTCCCTAAGGACTATGTGACATTCCTCAGGTAGAAGGTGTGGGGGTTCAGGCTCCCCAGACCAGGCAGAGAAGAGGGAGCCCTGCCAACAGAAGAGTCCTCCATTTCACTGAGCTCAGGGCTTTTCTGCAATGGCAGACTGTGACCTTAGCAGCAGGGTTTCCCAACAGTCCCTGAGGACAAACTCCAGTAACTGTTTTATAACATTGAATCTGGGGGGGATAGAGTAAATGTGGCCAAATCTAGAGCCACAGTGCCTGCAGTAGTGTGCATTAAATCCCCAGTGCTGCAGCGAGGTTTTTCAGTCTGCTTGTCATTCCTCGGCGGAAACAGATTCTACTTTTTGCTGCAGGGCCTCGATTTAGGCTCCCAATGCCATTTCCCAACAGCAAGAAATCACCTTGAATATCTGTTTTGTATCCATGCTCATTGGTACAAGGACAACCCTTGCCACATCGCCTATACATGCCTGGAAGTCTAGGCCTTCTTTTTGGTTTATATTTAGAAAAATCATTGCCCTTAAAGATGCCTTCTTCACAGTTTTATTGTAAATGATCAAATTTCCCACAATTAAAGCGCTGACATTTTGAGATCTGAGACTTTTAGCAGTTTGGTCACAGTCTCTTTGTAAATGACCATATTTTCGGAAATCAAGGCCCCAGGCATGTTGATATTGGAGAACTCTGGCTGTGGCTTGGCCTATGATATTAGTGTGGTACAGTTGTATCCCTTATCTGCTTGTCCATAGGTGCCGCTCATGCTTCTGGAAACTCCACATTTGTGCCATGGCAGCATGCTCTCCCTAAAAACCTAATGAATAAATACAATTTTTTAAATTAACAATTCTCACTGACATTTTACCAAATAACTTGAAAATATCACTACATGAAAGCCTATATGTGGCTGTTTCTATCATTTCTATATATAATTGTATAAATTGGAAAAAATTGAGTTGTCCCTCAGTAGATGGCTGGAAAAATATACCACGTAACATCCAAACTGGGATGTTATTCACATGTGAGCTATCAGGCCACAAAAAAACATGTAAGGACTCCCTGCGAACACGTGAGGACTCCCTGTGAACATGTAAGGACTCCCTGCAAACATGGCAGACTATGGGCTAATGCTGTGTGAGCCCATGAAGAGGAGAATCAAAACTGGAAAAAAATAGACCTTATCCCATAGAAAGTTAGAAAGAACAGAAATCCAAAAAGGAAGACACCAGAAAGGATCAGAAAACACACATGACATAGAGAAGTAAGTGGAACACAGCCTTGACCGTGAAGATCGCTAGCAGTAGCAAGGGAAGCTGCCTCGCAGGGTAAGCCAGATGAAGATGGCAGTCAGGACAAGCCCACAGCCCTCCCCAGCCTGTCGCAGCTGCAGACGGTAGGGAGGCAGCTTTCCCCTGGCGATGAGTTAGCAGCAGAGTATTCCCATTTTGTCACACTGTTTCAGGGTGCAGCATCTGTGCACCACCTTGAGAGAGAATTGATTGCTGAAAATGAACTACCATGAGGGCCTAGGATCAGGGAACAACCACAAGGGGAGGAGTTTAGGTTGAACACTGACTGGCAAAGGGTACCGGTGACAGGAGACCGGGACTCTTCATGATCAGGAACAGATCTCATCACATGAAAATTACTCTGAAATCTGATGATTCTGAGCCAGAGCAAGTTCTAGAACCATCTCCCTATCACTTACTGCTGTAGCACCCACAGTTCCGAAGGATGATCTGCACTGTTGCATTCCTCCAACAGGGTGAGAATACTCAAGAGGTCTTGGAAGGAGACAGGTAGATCCTCCTGTGCTACCACAGTATTTTGCTTGCTTCCCACGTTCCCAATGCATGCGGAGGCACACCTCCCCAGGTTAAACATGAGTGATCCCAGCAGGTACAATCTAGGTCTTGGGATGGGGAGGGAATCTGACCAGTCCACAAAATGCAAAGCTAAGGTGTCTAGCAGAGACCCATGGTTCACAAATAAGGAAAATTAGCACTGAAGTTGTGTAGAGACGAGACGCTTGTTCAGTGTGGACAAGTGGATTTGGCATAGACTCTAAGAGAGAGAGGAGTCCAGTCGTACAAGTGGCCTTGCCTCTCTATACATCTGACTGATGTACTCCAATTTTTGAGTACCCAGAATGATACTCCAACATTTCATCTTTTTTTTTTTTCAACTGTGACTGCTGCTTTATATTTTACTTTTATTTAGCAGGGCTTTTTCTCTCTTTCTTTTTTTTTTTTTTAGTTGAAAATAGATTTATTCCTATAAAATATTCTGATTGTGATTTACCCTCCCTCAACTTCTCCCAGGTTCTCCGCATCTCCCCACCCTCCCAAATCCACACCCTTTCTTGCTTCTCTCTCTCATTAGAAAACAGGTATATATAAAATAAAAACAAACTGGAATAGGACAAAACAAACAGGAAAGAAAGGGCTAAAGGAAAAGCACAAGAAACACATATAGACACAGAGACACACAATTACACATACATAAATCCCATAAACACAAAATCAGAAACCATAACAAAGACCTGTAAGGTAGAAAAATGCCCAGGCAAAGCATTACGAGACACAAGACCTCCAATAATGCCATGGTGTTCGTTTTGTGTTGCCTCCTGCTGCTGGGCATGAGGCTGCCCTTCGGTGAGGTTTGTATATGCACTGGAAATCCATCGGATAAGACTAATTTCTCCGTTTTGAGACGCTGTCAATTGGAGCTAGCTTCTGGGCTCGGGATGGAGTCTTGTGTCCACTTCCCTTCTCAGAACTAGAACCGTGTTTGGCTTAAACATGTTCAAGCTCTGTGCACACTGCCACAGTTTCTGTGAGTTGGTGTGTGCATCACTTCCTTCGTGTCTACAAGGCCTTGTTTCCCTGCTGTCTTCTGTTCCCACTGGTGCTTAGAATCTCTGCCTCCTCTTCTTCAGAGTTCCCTGAGCCCTGAGGATGGGGATTTGATGGAAATATACCATTCAAGACTGAGCATCCCAAGGTCTCTCCCTCTCTGTACATTGTCCAGTTGTGGGTCTCCATATTTATTCCCACCTCCTGCAGGAAGAAGCTTCTCTGATGGTGGCTGAGTAAGATACCGATCCATGTCAGTATTGTTAGTTGTTTTGCTGTTACATTCTTTAGCCGAACAGTAAGTATTTTGTTTTCTCCTAATGCTTGTCCTATCTAGTCTCAGGTTCTTGGCCACCCAAACAGGGTTGGGCATGGTTCCACCTCATGGAATGGGCTTTAATCCAATTAGGTAGTGGCTGGTTACTCCCAGCACATTTGTATCGCTGTTGCAGCAGCAGATCTGCTGGCAGGTCACCTTTGGAGATCAAAGGCTTTGTAGCTAGCTTGGTGTTTCCCTTGCTTTGGTACTGTACCTTCCAGCAACCAATATCCTAGGTTGCTTGGGTATTTCCATGGGCCCCTTTGGCCAACAACTCAATTAGATGTAATGCATTCTCAGCACTGGAGGTTTCACTTGGTGGCAAGGGATGTCAAATTGGGGCTTTGTCTCTCCTGTTATTTGGTTCTTCCATTTAGATTTCTTTCATATGTGTATATATTTGAAGGCGATTCTTCTTCTGTATTAGGCTTCCATACAACCCCTCAAATGGCCTTTAGTTTTAGTTGTACTTTCCCATATTATCCTCCCCCTGTTGCATTCGATCCTCCTATTCCAGGTTCCCCCCATCCATCTATATTATCTACTGTATTCCCCTTCCTAGGGAGATGTATCTGACCTTACTCTAAAAATAGCCTCCGTTGTTATATGGATTGTACCCACTTACCAAGCACTGAACACCTAAGATCCACATATAAGGGAGTATACACATACTATTTGTCTTTCAGGGTTTGGGTTATCTCACAGGTTGATTTTTTTCTATGTTCATCTCTTTACCTGAAAATCTCATGATTTCATTTGTTAATAGCTGAGTAATGTTCCGTTATATAAGATGTACCCCTTATCCATTCATCTACTGAAGGACATCTAGATTATTTCTCATTTCTGGATGCAATGAATAGAGCAGCAATAAACATGGCTGAGCAAGTGTCTCTCTTATAGGATGTAGAGTCCTTTGGTTATGTGCCCAAGAGTGGTACAGCTGGACCTCAAGGTAGATTGATTCTTGGCTTCCTGAGGAACCTCCACACCAATTTCTATAGTTGTCCTACAAGTTTTCCCTCCACCAGCAATGGATGAGTGTTCCCCTTACTCCGAATCCTCGCCAGCATGAGCTGTCATTTGTCTTATTGATCTTAGCCATTCTCACTGGTATAAGACGAAATATCAAAGTAGAATTGATTTGAATTTCTCTGATGAAATAAAAATAGTGAACAGTCCTATAGGTGTTATGTTATTTTCTGCTTTTATTATTACCCTTTGCATAGTCATCCAATTTTGTTTATACATAGTCCTCATTTGGGGACAACACTTATATTTTATTTGGTTCATATTTACTTTTGTACTGTGTGTTCCTTCCTTGCCCCTGCCCCTACATTCGATCCTCCTATTCCAGGTTCCCCCCATCCATCTATATTATCTACTGTATTCCCCTTCCTAGGGAGATACAGACTCCTAGGGAGTCCTACACATACACACACATTTAGCCATATGTTGGCTTTACCTTGCTAGATTTTTTTTAATACTCTCTCATTGTTAATCTCTTATTCCACTTCTTAGAGGTATATAATTTTGTTTTTGAATTTTTTATTATGGAAAACATTTACTTGCATTTCCTTTTCTTTTTCTTTTTTCTAACATCTTGCTCTTTTTTCTTTTTCTAGATAGCTTTATTTTCCACACTGCTTCTTTCTCCTTTCTTCTATGTAGCTTTGCTTCTCCTCCATTTCTTCCTTACCCTGTCTCTTTTCCTCTCGGTGCCATTCATTTGCTACTTCCATGCTTACCCTCGAGAGTTCTTGACTTCACCTTCCAAAATTTACCACTTTCAGTTTTATGGTCATGCATTAATGCACTATAACTGATTTCCAGGTTGTTTGTGCATCTTCTGTGGTTTGATTTACTGTTAGTGGGAATACTCGCAGTTGAGCCTTCAGAAGTAGGAGAAGGAAGAAATAATCATCAGGCTGTCAACTGGACAAACCCTGGAATCACCTGAGAGAGGGGGCCTCAGGACATGTGGGGATTGACTAGCTCGTTGCTGTGGAGGGAACCATTTGACTTTGGCTGAGACTAGTCCCCAGCAGGGGGTCCTGGATGGTAGAAAATGGAAATAGTGAACTAAGCACTAACATGCTCTTTCCTTCTTGACTATGACCAGCTGCTCTAAGCTCCTGCCACTTTGATTTATCTCCAGGATGGTCTGCATGTCAATAACAGGTTCCTCCCTTACCCTGCTGTTGACAGAGTATTCTGTCACAGCAACAGAAATAGAAACTAAGAAAGTATTCAGATCAATAGATGCAATAATAAAAACATGGAAACATGAGAAAGCAAGGCAAAGGATCCCAAAGATCCTAACTCTTCATCTACCAAATTCAAAGACGATGAAATGAGTAAAATGCCAAATGAAGAGTTCAAACATGTTCTGTTAAAAAAAAAGTGTTAAATGACCTAAAAACAAGCAGGTAAACTAAGTCCAGGACTGAAGAAGAAAGTCAACACCATAGAATAAAAAGACAACAGAATGATAAGAAAGCAATATGAAATAAAAATTGAGCAAAAGAAAATGATATTTTGAGGAAAAAGTAGAAATCTTAAAATGAAAAACTCAATGAATTAAATATATAGTGAAAAAAGCATCCTCTATACACTTAACCAAGAAGAAGAAAGAATATTTGGGATGGAAGACCAAGCTAATGAATTACATTTAAATACCAGTAAAGAAAAATAAATAAACAAACACATAAATAACCATAACATTCCAAGAGCTCTAAGTTCAATCAAGAAGCCAAACCATGGCTCAGCAAGTAAAGGTACTTGTTGCAAGCCTGAGCTGGAGCCCAGTCCCACACAGTAAAAGGGAAGAACTGACTCCTGCAAATTTTGCTCTGATCTTCACATGTATACTGTGATGTGAATGTATGGGCACATACACTCAATAAATAAATATAATAAAATTGTTTTGTAAGTGAAACCCAAGAAGCTATGAGACACAAGGAGCCAAGATAAATGGTAAAGACGTAGAAAATTTGCTCAGTGAAATTATAGCAGAAATTCCCCAACTATAAAGAAAAACATTCAAAAACAAGAAGCATTTAGAACCCTGCTGGCATAACTAGAAGAGTTTTGCCACAGTTCATAGTCAAGGTGTCAAAAATACAAAGCAAAGAAATAAATTTGAAGGCTATAACTGTTTGAAAAAAGAAGCTTAAAGCAAAAAAACACTAACTTTTCTACAATGGCAGACAATCAATAATATCATAAGCAATCTTCAATGCTAAAAAGAAAAAGGACTGATATATTTCTTGTGAAAGTAAATATCTTGCAATCAAGATTATTATATCTGTAACCAGTATCTTTTAAGCAGGGAATGGTAGCGGCACACACCTTTAATCCCAGAACTCTGGAGGCAGAGTTCTGAGTTTGAGGACAGCTTGGTTTACATAACAAGTCCCATGCCAGTAAGAGCTACCTAGAGAGACCCTGACTCAAAAAGTATTTTTTAATTAAAATTTTTAAATATCTTTTTAAATCGACAGAAAAAATAGGATATTTCAAGAAAAACACAAACTAAAGCCAGGCATAGTAGCGAGTGTCTGTAATCCCAGCACTCAGGGAGGCAGAGGCAAGCAGATCTCTGTGAGTTTGAGCCCAGACTGGTGTACAAAGCAAGTCCAGGACAGTCAAGGCTACACAAAGAAACCCTGTCTTGAAAAACCAAAAAAAGGGAAAGAAAAGAAAAGAAAAGCATAATCTAAGGGACCTCATAAACAACGAGCTAACAGAAGATTCCTCAGTGAATACCACAGAGCAAGAAAGAAAAAAGTAAATTCCATGAGAGAAATAGAGAGCAAAGGAAAGTTAGGAAGACTCTTAACATGCCTGAAAGAGTAATCCAGCGAACACCTGATCTAAAAGGGAGGAACATAGATCAAACAATAGCAGGTGGAGCTCTTGCATTTGAGGCTAGCTTAAACTAGAAAATGGTTCCAGGACAGCCAAGGCCACATAGTGAAACCTTTTCTAAAAAAAAAAAAAAAAAAAAAAAAAAAGGAGGAGGAAGAGGAAAAGGATTAGAGGAGAGGAAGAGAAAAAGAAGAAGAAATAAAAAGAAAAATGTAGTTTAGAACTTAAAAAAACACATATCTCAGGAAAATGACCTATTTACATATATATGTTCACAGGCACTAGAAAGGGAGCCATAAAGGGGAAGGAAAAGATCTTCCTGGAGGAGAGTATAGAAAGGGCAATTAAATACATGTAAAAACAGGAAAGCAAATCAGAAAGGGGCATTCATGGAAGGCAGGAGAAGAAAGGGAACTAGCTGGAGGTGCGGAAGGGAGATGAGAGGCTAATGAGGGAAGAGAATGAATAATAACAGAGCATAATGACACACGTGTGAAGATGCTATGATGAAACCCAACTTTGAATGCTAGACCAAAGCAGTAATTAAAAAAATAAAGTCCAAATCAAACGCAAAAAGAAAATGAGGTATTTCTCAGTCTGCAAAAGCATCATCACCAGGTGACATCTTAGTAATGACAGTCTCCACCGAGGACCTGTCTGTCCTGAGAGCAAGGAGCATAAGCCAAAAATCACTGGAAGGAAGAAAAGTAATGCTCTTAGCTATTAAATAGCAGTGAAGATGGGGAACTTGGCAGCCAAACAAGTGAGGGTTTGGGGAGTCAAGTTGCTAATGTCAGTGTTAAGATGTCCCTCTAAAGGCCAAAGAAGTTGGGGCATTTAAAGATGAATGAAAATAAAAAAAGCTATGAAATGACGTATCAGTTACAGACTTGTCTGTTCAAAAATTTCTCTTATGCAAAATCAGTAATGAAGTCCTGTTTCAGAATATTTTATGTTGCCATAGTTATTTGAAAATTTCAGGTAAAACCACATTAAGTTATTTTTGATGGAAGAACCTAAAATACACATTAGTAAGTGAAAGAAGTCAATGTGAAAAGGCTGGATTCTCTTCTGTTCAAATTATGTGACACTCAGGAAATCATCGCACTGTGCACATGAGTGTAGCAGTGCTTTCCAGGACTTTGGGGACTAAATAGTAAGAACATGTAGGAGGTCAGAGTGTTTTGCTAGACATAAAACTATTCTGTATAATACTTTGATAATAGATTTATTGGGGCTGGAGAGATGGCTCAACATTAACAACACTTGATGCCTTTGCAAGACTCAGGTGTAGTTCCTAGCACCCAAATTGTAGCTCACAACTGTCCATAACTCTAGGTCCAGGGTCTGGTATCCAAGGGCACCAGGCACACACACACACACACACACACACACACACACACACACACATGCAGGCAAAATACACATAAAATAAAATTTTAAAAATATGTTCAATATTATTTTTAAAATAATGGTTATATGTTTGTCCAAACCTAACCAATGTCTACCACTAAGGATAAACTGACTTATGTGGGTGAAGTGGGTATCACTGAAAGCAACTGAGGCTTTCTTGCCTCAGGTGAGCATAACTTGGGTTGTCAGAATCTGAGGTGATTAACAGCCACCAAAGCCACTCCAAGCCAGTATATATTTGGTCTTTTCTCCCCCAAACTTGAAGAATGAATGTAATAGGTAACAGGAGGCTGAATTTTAGAGAGGCGTTCTCTCTAAGTTAATTAATGTGAGAGAACAAAAAGGTGAGGTTAAGAGAAAAGAAGCAAACAGAGTTCCTAGGAATTGATGAGCCCTTTGTTTGTTTGTGTTTGATTTAGATATGTAGTGAGAATTTTGGAATTTTGGTTTCTTTAAAAAACACAGAAGTAGCCAAGCAGTGGTGGTGTATATCTGTAATCCCAGAACTCTAGAGGCAGAGACTCGGATCTCTGTGAATTTGAGACCAGCCTAAACTACAGAGTGAGTTCCAAGACAGTCAGGGCTACAGAGTGAAATCCTGTCTCATGTATTATAAGAATATGTTTTTGTTTTAATCCCAGTTGTGGAGATATGGGGCTGCTTCACAGCAGCTGACTATGATTTGCCTCATGCTCCAGCAGAGGCATGATTTTGCCAACTGCAGATAGTTTCTGTGATTGCATGACATTTTGAATTCTGGGACTTTTCAAAGGATATATAAGTGCTAGAACCTTAAGAGGTATGGGGGATTGATTGTTGGTTGCTATTGGTCATGGTTTGTTTAGTAGTCATATGCAAAGAAGAAGCAACAACAAAAAGAAATCAGATATCCTGAAGGCAAAGATCAAACTTTACCCGAGGATCTCAACACCCTTAATCATCAGGAAGAAGTCTAACAATGACATTGCCCCCTTTCTGACCCCTTACATTATTCAAAGGTATCTTTCCTTTCCTTTATATTCTTTTTTTCTCTCATATCTAGGGTTGGGGTTTGAAAGGGGAAAAGGAGTGGAGAAGGGTGGAAGAAAAAAGAACCCACAAAGTAGTAAAAGACCAGTTACAAGTGGTTCCCAGACATGGGGCTAAGCAGAATCAGAAATTTGATTTCAAATGCCATGGAGAAAATGGCACAGGACATAGGGATAGATAATTTTTTTTTCAAGACACCAGCAAAAAAGGTTATTGCAGCTGATACTGTTGGGATATCCCCCACTTTGCTCCCAGAGAAGATTTTCTAATTTTTCTTTTTCTTTTTTTTTTCTTTCGTATATTCTGTTTCAAAACAGGTTGGGAGAATGGCTGAGCAACTGGAAAAAGTTGCAGGTGGAGGTGGAAGCACAGGGGAGCTGAGGAGCCCCAGAAAAGGGAAAACAAAAAGACTCAGTCCTGGTGACTAAGCAATAGAGCAAGAGTTTCTCGTGGGAGGGAAGAGGGAAAGAAACTGCACCAGAGGATGGTCAGGTCAGAGAAAAGATGAAAAAGTGGGAGGACAGTCTGATGAAACAGCCCATTTTGAGATAAAGGTGCTGCCAGAGTGGAAGGAGGGGTAACCAAGGGTTATGAGATCACCATCATCAGCTTGCTAATGGTGAGGAACACAATTATGATGACATCAGATGGTGGCCTATGAAAAATTATAGATTTAAGGCATTTTAAAGAGGCTATGATTTTATATGGGATACACTCACTTTATGTGAAACAAATTCTAAATAACTGGGCTATCAAAGTAGAATTATTCCCCAATACTGGAAGGGGTTGGTGGCCACTGTAGTAGATACCATTCTACAATTATAATGGTTAACATGGTAAAGAGAAGCAGCTGCAGATACTGAACAGTGAAATAGATCGAGGGGATCAATTGCTAGGCAAAGAGTAGTACTTTGATAGACAAGAGCAGAATCAATTTGATGACACTACTATAGAACAATGTTGCTTCATGGCTTTAAAGGCTTGGGACAACGTTGAGGACCCCAGGAAAAGGTCTACGTCATTTACAAAGAATATACAAGGCTCTGGAGAAGCTGATTTTTTTTTTTTTTTTTTTACAAAGATTAGTCTCAGCTGTGAACAAAGCCGTATTAGACCCTGGTGCAAGGCAGGTGTTGATAAAAACCCTGTGTGTGAAAATGCAAATACTGACTATAAAACTGTTATTAAACCATTAAAGGTACAGGCTGTGCCTGGCCTGTGGTTGAGTGGATAAGGGATATGACTGATATCAGTTCTAACACATATCATTCTACTAAGATAGGTCAAGCTATAGCTAGAGTTGTCTGATATCAAAATGCCTGGTGCTTCAATTTTGGGAAATGTGGTCATTTACAAGGAGACTGTGACCAAGCCACTAAAGGTCTCAGATCTCAAAATGTTCAGTGCTTTAATTATGGGACATTTGGTCATTTCCAACCAAATTATGAACAAGGCATTTCTAAGGGTAATGGGTTTTTTTTTTTTTCTTCTTAAATATAAAAACCAGAAAAAAGGCCCAGGCTTCCAGAGGTGGGCAGGCAATGTGCCAAGGGTTTCCACTGGACCAATGGAGGTAGGTCTAAGAGACATATCCAAGGCAATTTCTTACCATGGGAAAACAGGCTTAGGGTTCCAGAGCAAAAAGTACATGCTATTTGCCTCTTGGCAGCCAGGAAATAACAAACAGGCAAAAAGTCTTGAACTAAGTGGTTCAGATTGAATGAATGCTACTGCAGGCAGTGCAGCTCTAGCCTTGGCCACAGATAAACATTTCACACTATCACCAAAACTCCGATGGTATAAACTAACTACTGCAGTGTATGGTCCTTTGTCAGCAGGTACAATAGGAATGATTGGGGAGGAGTCCATGAGGAGTCCCTCATGGGGAGGAGTGGACTGACTTTCCAAGGATTTATTGTGCACCCAAAAATCATAGGTGAGGATTTCAAAGGACAAACTAAAATTATGGCCTATGTAAAAAGAGAAATGCAATTTAACAAAGGTGAAAGAACTGCTCAGCTGCTACTGTTTCCCTACTTCAAAGGCAAATCCACTTCAGTAGAAAACACAGGAGGGTTGGGAAAATCTGAAAAACATGTGTTCTAGCAAACAGTTGTTAATGGTCAGTGGCCAAAATTAAAGTTAGAAGTAAATTGTATTGAAATAGAAGGTTTGGTGAAAAAAGGAGCTCATGTAACTATCATTTCACAATAATCTTGGAATTCAGAATGGCCACCTCAAAAGGCTTATACTCAAGTTTCTAGGAATTTCAAAGTTATCTCAGATAAAAGAAAGTATGCAGTGGGTTAAATGTGTGGGATCAGAAGGTCAAAAAAAAAAAAGGTAAAGCCTTCTATGGCTGAATGAATCTTTTATAACAGTAGGGTACTCAGATTAATAGTCCTGCAATCCCAGAGACAGCCCATGATGAAATAAGGAATGACGTAGTAGATGCTCCTGGGCAAGGTATTGATATACGTCATCAAAATCAACCCCAGGCTGTGCGTTGTCCAAACACAGGACATAGCAGAGATTACGTTTCCAAATTTTTAAGGGGGTAGGGGATGCTGAATATAGCAACAGCTCTACTCTTAAAATGGTTGACTGACAAGCCTGTGTGGCTGGAGCAATGGCCCTTAACTAAGAAAAAATTACAGGTACTGGAGCAGCTGGTACAAGGGCAGTTCTAGGCTCAACATATAGATGAGTCTACAAGCCTATGGAATTCTCCTGTAGATATTATAAAAAAGAAATCATAAAAACGGAGGATGTTAACAGATTTAAGAGCAGTGAATAGAGTAATTTAACCAATGAGTCTTTTACAACTTGAAATTCCCTTACCTTCTTTATTGCCTATGGCATGGCCCATGATCATAACTGGTTAAAAGGATTGCTTTTTTTTTTTACTATAGGTAGGTTTGCTTTCACAGTACCTACCTATAATAATAGTCAACCTATAAAAAGATATCAGTGGAAAGTTCTTCCACATGGAAATGTTAAACAGTCCAACTTAATGTCAGCATTTTGTGCAACAACCACTAGACAATTTCTTCAATCAGTTATTTACCATTACATGATGATATTTTGTTGGCTGATTCTGACACAGACAGAGAAAATGTTTGAGGAAACACAAAGAATTCTGCCATGCTGGAGGTTACAGATAGCTCCTGAGAAACTATAGAGAGGAAATTCTATTATTTGCTTGGGTTATAAAATAAGTCAATAAAAAATTAACTACAAAAGGTACATATCAGAAAAAAATCAGTTTCAAACTCTTAATGAATTTCAAAATTTAATGGGAGGTGTTAATTGGCTACGACCTACCACTGGATTAATTATTCAAAAGTTAAGTAATTAATTTCAAATGTGAAAAGGAGGTTTGGACTTACACAGTCCAAGATGGTTCACAGTTGAAGCAGAAAAAGAGTTAATTCTGGTAGGAAGGCTGCAAGATCCATATGTGGATTGCACAGATCCCAAATTTTTGGTATTTTGGTTATTTTACCTTCAACTCATTCTCCTATTGGGCTCATTATGGGAAGGGAAGATAGTATTATGGAATGGATTTTCTTAGCACAAAAACGAAATAAAAAATTTAAAACTTACACAGAAGAAGCTTCTAATTTAATCATAAAGGGTAAAATAAAACTATATCAATTGTCAGTAACAAACCCATCAGAATTCATAGTACCTTATATTAATGCTGAGATGCTGTCATTATGGATAATGAAGACTGGTGAAGAGCTTGTAGTGACTTTTGAGAAATTAACAATAAATATCCCAAAAGCAAGTATCTTTAGTTTATAAAAAGAACTAATTTTTGTAAAGGAATGCCAGTTCCTGAAGAACCTACATTCTATACTGATGAAAATAAGTTGAGAATGACAGGCCACAAGTCAGACAAAATGATCAAAGGAATTCAAAGCCCATATACTTCAGCTAAAAAAAAAAAAAAAAAAAAAAAAAATCAGAGCTGCATGCAATTCTTACAGTATTGTTAGATTTTTTTCTGAATTTCTTAATTACTGATTTTCAATATGCAATGTGTTTTGCATATAGAAAAGCTGGATTTCTTCCTGATAATTCAGAATTAACTTGTTATTTATGCAACTGCAACAGGCAATCAGAAATAGAAACTATCCATTATATATTACCCATATTCAGATTCATACAGGCTTACTAGGTACATTTGCACAAGGAAATAAATAAACTGACCAATTCTTAATAGAAAATGTATTAGAAGCCTCAAATTTTCATGAAAACACCTTGTTAACAGTAGAAGTTTAAAGAAAAAATTTTCTGTCACTTGACAAAAAGCCAAAGAAATTATAAGAAAATGTCCTACTTATTCTTTATATAACCAAACTCCATTACCCACCGGAAATAACCATAGGGGTACCAAAAAATGAAATCTGTCAGATGTGTTTCATTTTGCAGAATTTTAAAAACTAGAGTTTGTACACAATGCCATTGACACAGAAGAAAGGAAATGTAGTGAGAATTTTGGAATTTTGTTTTTTTTTTAAAAAACACAAACATTATATGAATATTTTTCTTTTAATCCCAGGTTTGGGTGCAGGGCTTCTTCACAGCAGCTGACTATGATTTGTCCAGTGCTCTAGCAGGGCATGATTTTGCCAGCTGCAGCTAGTTTCTGTGATTGTGTGATGTTTGGAATTTTGGAACTTTTTAGAAGGTAGATAAATGCTAGAGCCCCAATAGGTTAGGTGGGTTGTTGTTGTTTGATGGTGGGTATTGTTTGCTGCTCTTTGCTGTTGATCACTGTTGGTCGTGTTTTGTTAGTCATGCACAAGGAAACAACAAGAAGAAATTAGATGTCCTGATGGCAAAGATCAAAAACTTGCCCCAAGGAGCTGGACACCTGTAATCAGCAGGAAGTGGTCTGCTGATAACATTGCCCCCTTTCCAACTTCTCCCCTTTTCTGTCAGATCGAGTGTTAGGGGGTTGAACTGGTGGAGAAGGGTGGAAGAAAGAAGAACCCACAAAATAGAAAAGACACAGGCTAGTCAGTCTGGTTGACCCCCACACAAGATGTCCGTGTGCCTCTTCATCCCAGGAATCTGGAGTGGAATTTTGGTCATACCTTCATATGTATCTTCCAGGAAGCTGGGCAAAAAGAGAAAAATAACAAGAAACCAGTCAAGGAATTAAGGTCCACAGTACTAACGGCATTTCTGCTCTTCAGCCAGATCAGAAGACATTTCCAGCTTCTATTCAAGGACAAGAAGTGAGCTCCCTGCACCTAAAACTGGCTGACAGTTTCTATCCTGTTCACATCATCAGTGTAAACTGGACTCTGGCCTATCATCTATAACAAATGTTCCACTCTGTGTAGGCTGTTGATAGTAAAAGAGACTGCTGTGTGGCAACAAGGGAGCAGCCAGGAAGCTGTTCCTTACAGTGAACATGAAATGTCTCCAAAAGTAAAGTCTCTGTTTAGAATGATTAAATAAATCATTGAAAGAAAATCACCCAATCCTCATTGATACATTGGTGGGACTCTGTCTCCCCTTGTTTGTTTTTCTGTTTTGCAAGACTAGGACAATTTGTGGCTCAGTTGATTCCTTATAAAAGTGAGATGTGCCCTTGACAATACTGTTTCACTAATACAAACGAAGTTGTTGTTCTATTTCATTTCTATACAGGTGGAATACAATAAAAGTCAAAGTAACAGCACAATGTCTACAGTGAAGAGTCAGGTGACTGATGTAAAAAATACTATGTTGAGAAACATGGACACAGTTTTAGAAAGAGAGACAGAAGCACTGAGTATCATTACTGAAGGAGCAGGTGGTCCCCAGGCAACTGTAAGTAACCTGTGTGCAATCTGACCTCCAGGAAACAGAGGCACAGCATTGCTGCCCTGGAGATAGCCCACTCTATGTGAAAACACACAAGGCTGTTGTGAGATAACACTTTGTAACCAAAGAGAAGGAAAGGGAAGTGTAATAGAAATATTAAAGAATAATTTCACTGGACACAGTGGTGCACACCTGTAATGCCAGCACCCAGGGAGTCAGAGGCAGGCAGATCTCTGTGAGTTCGAGGCCAGCCTGGTCTACAAAGTGAGTCCAGGACCAAGGCTACACAGAGAAACCCTGTCTTGAGAAAAGAAGAAGGAGGAGGAGGAGGAGGAAGAATTATTTCAGAGCTGCTGGCTCACAGGCAAAGGTACTTGCTATGCAGTCTGACCTCTTGAGTTTCATCTTCACAACAAAAAAGAGTGGAGGAAAAGATGCAAGTCCAGCAAGCTTTCCTAACTCCTACACTGGCCCTGTGGCCTGTGGGCACACAGTCACATATACATGCATGCATGCAAAATAAGCAACCTGTGAAAAAGAATAATTGGATAGTAAATGACACGCAAGGATTATTATTCACTTTTAGGTGTGATAATGATCATGTATTATGGTTTTAAAAGTCATTTGGAAAGATTCATACTAAAACGTTGATGGCTAAAATTGTATCATTTGCATCAGGATAATGGAGGGGGAAGCAGAACGGGTGGTGAATGAAGCAGAGCTGATGGCGCTCATAACTGCTAACGCTAGTGCTGAGTGCTCATGATTTCATCCTGTCAACTTTCACTTGTCTCCCAAACTTAAAACACTTTGGGAACTTATCTGGACAGTTGCCTTCCAGCATTTTCCACTAATTTTCACTCATCTTTTCTGGAATGTAGCCACCATGGAAAATCAAAGTTCACCCACTGAGTTCTGCTGATTAACACCAGTTTTTTCCCTTCATCCATTTTTTTCTCACATCAGAATTTTTTAAAAATTTTTATTTATTGTGTGCGGACATATCCACAAAAAGGGGGTGGACATATCCACCAATGTGACCAGGGGACAACTTCCTGTGTCATCTCTCTCCTTTCCACCGTGTGGATTCTAGGGACTTGCCATCAAGCGCCATTCTCAGCTAGCATACTGGGGTGGCTGGTTTGGCCACAGAGACAGCAGCAGCCTAGCCTCTGGGTCGTTTTTGGTTGTTGTTCTGTTGTGGGGTTTTTTTTTGGATTTTGTTTTTGTCTTTGGCTGCTTTCACACTGAAATGACAGCCTGAGTAGCAGAGGCCATGGGGCTTGGACCTTCATCAGGACACATTTTCATGTAACTACGCTCCATTGCAAGTGCCTTTGATGCACTGGAGAGTCTGAAAGCACAATCAGGATGTGAAAGTGCCTTTTACTAGGTCGTGTTTGATGGCAGCTACCCCGACTCTTGCCCCAGTGAACAATGAGTCCGTTCTGTGCTCCTGCAGTTTTGAACTGTGACACAAAGTTGAGCTCTGTCGTCAGTCTTGTCAGCAAGCACCTTTGCCCAGTGAGCCAGCTAATAGGCCCCAGCGATTTTTTTTTATACTAATGAAATCTAATTTACCTATTCCTTTCCAACCTGGTTTTGAAGTTCAGCCCTTTTTCTGAAATATGTCCATTTAACCTCTTACAGCACATCATTACTGTTTTTTATAAGTACAGTTTTCTTGTCCTCTGTCGCTCTCTCCATCCTCCTCCTGTGCTCCCTCCACCCCAGGAGCCTCCTTCCACCTTTGTGTCATCGCTGATCTTTTGCTGTTCTCCATTCTGAGTTTTATGTATTGTGAGCAGTATTGTTTTAAATACCATGTCTCACAAAAATAAATAAACAAGTAAAATATTACCAAGAATACATTTAAATATATGCATAAATTATATATACAGTTTTAGAATAATGCAACATGATTATAATAAAGTATACATAGAAACAAAGTTAAAACATAATAAAGGTGAAATAAAATGTTAAACAAATTTTAAGAAAAAATACTCAGAAAAATAATGCATTTATTAATAATGTGATTAATATTACAGCAAATTAAATATTGCTATTTTTACTTCTAAATAAGCAGGCAGAATACTCAGATTAGAAGCATATATGTATATATTCTCATCATATTGTATGTGTCTATATTTTTTCTTACTTACATTCGTCAGGAACAACATAGGAATGGCAATATCTGAAATAGTCATTTCATCCCTAAGGGAGTGACTACTGAAACGCTTCCCAATCGACTGTTGATTTTATATTCAGATTTTGGTCCAATCCATTTACCAGCTTATGATAGTTCCTCTCCACTCCTGTTTATTTGATAGAAATTTTATCACAAATAGTGTTAAATGTTATCAAATGCCTTCTCTACATTGATAATGTTTCTTCTTTAATCTAATAACATGATAAAATACTGTTTGGATTCAGTGTACTTGGTTGGATGCCTTGTAAGATTAAACATTTTATAATTTAGTGGTTATTGTCTCCAAAGACTACATCTAATCATGTATACAAACTATTTATAAAATGCCATGTGGTATATTTCCATATTATTTGGTCTGTGCTCTGCCCATTGGTGGTTATATGTTTTACTCCTAACCTTTTGTGACTGTAACTAGCTGGAAGCAAATGGCTTAATACTTAATCAGATCTCTGCCACAGGTTAGAATTTTTTAATAATTATGTATGTGTGCACACAGAGAAGCCAGAAGAGGCCATCAGCTGTGCTTCTTTATCACTCTCCTCCTGTTCCTTTGAGGCAGGGTCTCTCTGAACCGGGGGCTCACCTTTTCTCAGGAATTCTGAAAGCCAGCGAGCCCCAGTGATCCTATCTGCACCCTTATCCCCTCAGAGCTGGTGTTACATGGGGTGTGCTGGACATGGGTGGTGGGTGACTGTGCAGTGAGCCTCCAAAATATTATTCTCAAATGAAGGTGAAATGCACTTAATATTAGCATTTTGACGTAGTTGAAGGACAGTACATTTATAGTGCTGTCTACACATCATCTCTATCTAGTTCCAGAACATTTTCACCTCCCCTAAAAGGAAATCTCACCACTTAGTCAACCCCCCAGCCCAAAGGAGACTACCTCCTGTCTCCATGGGCCTACACATATCCTAAACTTTTGTATTTGTCTTTTTACTGTTGCGGATTTGAATTTTATCTATGTTGAAGCATGAATAACTTCACTTTTTTTCATACTGGAAAATATTCCATTATCTTAACATTCCATATACCCCAATTTGCTTATCCATTAATGAAACTGATAAACATTTGCTACTTTTTAAGATTTTATTTATGAGTGTTCTATAAACATGTATGCCTGCATGCCAGAAGAGGGCATCAGATTCCAGGATAAATGGTTGTGAGCCACCATGTGGTTGTTGGGAATTGAACTCAGGATATCTGGAGGAGCAGACACTGCTCTTATCCGCTGAGCAAATCTCTTCAGCCCAATTTGGAACTTTCTTTGTGTTGTTATATTTGGTGGTGCTGGAATCAAGTCCAACGCCTTGCATATGATAGGCAAGCACAGCACCACTGCATTATATCTGCAGCTCTTGTTTTTTTCAAGACATGGTCTATGTAGCTCAGGCTAGCCTCATGCTTAACACTCTTCCTGACTCAGTCTCCCAATTGCTAAGAGTATAATCATATGACATTGTATCCTCTATTGTGAATAATAAAACTACAAAGTTTACATACAGGCTCATTTTTAATGCATTTACTTGTATGCATGCATGCGTGTGTGCACATGCATGCCTGTGTACCCGTGCATGCATGTGTGCATATGCATGCACGTGTGTGTATGCTCCTTCTGTCATATGGGCTCTGGGGGTCTAATCCATGTTGCCAGACTTGGTGGCAAGCACCTTCACCTTCTGAACCCTCTTGCTGGCCCCACAGGTTCATTTTTTTACAGGACTTCCTTCAAAATTGAAAACAGTATTCAAATTACCTTTTTAAAGCAGGAGCTCTCTATGTGGCCCTGTCTGTCCAGAAACTTGCTCTGTAGGCCAGGCTGTCCTCAAACTCACAGATATGCCTGCCTGCCTCCAGAGTGATGGGATTAAAGGCATGTACTACCACACCTGGCTCCCAAATTGTTTTTTCATATACATAAAAATCAAATTGCTGGGTCCTGTGGTTACTGTTTAACAACCAAAGGAACTGCCCAACCATTTGCCACAATAACTGAATCATCTCACCCTCCAACCATATCACTTTCAATATTTGCTTCCTGTTATTATTCCTGGTGTTGCTACTATATTGACTGTGGTGCCTCACTGGGTTATTATTTCAAATTTCCTTAATGACAACGGTGTCAAGTGCTTCCTTGTGGACTTGCTATCCTCTTGTGTGTCAAGTTTTTTGTTTGGAATCACATTGTTTTTGAGGCACGGTAGACTTAGTGTGCATGTTTAATTTATTGGCCTTCAGTCTTCTTTCCTATTGTTTGGGCCAGAAAGTCAAAATCTTATCCAGTGTTTCGATACTCCTTCAAAGGGGTGTATCCGAAAGGAATACAGACATATTTTAAAACGAGGAAGGAAAATATCAGCAATAGAGAAAGTACTGATGAAACAGCAAAAGGCAGTCAGAAAGAAAGGACCCAAACTCTAGGTGGAGGGAGTTCAGCCTTGAGAAATGGGAGGTGTGTAATGAGAATTCTGGAATTTTGGTTTCTTCAAAGACAGAGAAATATTATGTGTTTGTTTGTTTAAATCCCAGGTGTGAGGATATGGGGCTGCTTTGAAGCAGCTGACTATGATTTGCCAAGTGGTTGGCAGAGGTGTGGTTTTGCCAGGTGCAGATAGTTGATGAGGGTATATAAATGCTAGTCCCCTGAGAAGCAGAGTTGGTAGCTGGTCATTCAGAGAGGTTGTCTGCGATTTGTTAATAGCTGTGCTCAAAGAAGAAACAAAAGAAAAGAAATCAGATTCGGCGATCTCTATCTCTCTCCCCCTCTCCATCTTTCTCTTTTATCTAGTGATAGGGCTGAAACCAGGGAGTTAAAGGTAGCAAAAGGAACCCACAACATAGCCAAGACCAGCTACAGAGGTGGAATCCAAGAGCAGAAGAGGGAGGATGAACGGCCCTATTCCTTATCATCTGTACTTGCAAAGCTGCCACCAGTTGCTAACTGTAATCAGCACCCACAAAGCACAACCACAAAGTTTCCATCCTTTTCTTCTACTGGGACATTCTCAATTGGCACTTGGTGTTCAAAGTTGTCACAGATGATTTTAGGAAACGTTTGCCCTCTGTGGGTCTTCATCTCACCTGTGCATTATGCCTGCATGCTTTTAGAGTTCTGTAACGAGTACAGCTCATCTTTAAAAGCATTTTTTTTCTTAATTATCTGTTTTGTGTGCGGTGTCTGCACATGAGTTCAGGTTCCCAAGGAGGCCACAAGAGGGGGTCAGATAACCCTGGAGTTACAGGTAGTTGTGTGCTGCCTAATATGAGTGCTGGGATCCAAACTTGGGCCCTCTGCAAAGACAGTGTGTGCTCTTAACCACTAAGCCATCAGTCCAGTCCATGCTGTCTCATTTTACACCACTTCAGTGTTAGAGAACCAGTAGCTGGCATAGCAGCGTGCCTCAGAAGATAGAAGGAAAATAAAAAAAAATTACCTAAGAGAATGCAGAGACTGCCTTTATCTTAATATTTTCCTAACTTTTGTGGAGTCATGCAATTCAAGGTTTGAATTCTAGCCCCATCACTTACTATAAAATTTTAAGTAACTAAAACCTCTGCCTCATTTTCTTCACCACTATAAAACAGGAATACTTGGGGGATTATCCAGTATGGTGGTGTGGATAGGTATAGCCCCCCCCCCCCATACCTAATTCAATGCTTGGCCATAGGGCATGGCACCATTGGGAGGTGTGGCTTTGTTGGAGTAGGTGTGGCCTTGTTGAGGGAAGTGTGGTCTCCTCTGCTCAAGCTCTGCCCAGTGTGGCACCCTGTCTCTTTCTGATCTGCTGCCTGCAGATCAAGATGTAGAACTCTCAGCATCTTCTCCAGCGCCACGTCTGCCTGCATGCTGCCATGCTTCCCACCATGATGACAATGGACTAAACCTCTGAAACTGTAAGCCAGCTCCAAATAAATGTTTCCTTTTTAAGAGTTACCGTGGTCATGACGTCTCTTCACAGCAATAAAACCTAACTAATACATTGAGTAACCCTTAGTATAAAAACACATATGAAGCTGTGCATGGCGGCCCACACTTTTAATCCCAGTTTTTAATCTCAGGAGATAGAAACAGAGGCAGGCAGATCTCGAGTGCAAGGCCAGCCTGGTATATATGGCAAGTCCAGGACAGCCAGGCCTTGATACACAGAGAAACCATGTCTCGAAAAACCACACACATACACCCACACCCACACACGAAGCACATTGTGTAGCTCTTACATCTTAGTACCAAGTAAATTCTAATACATTGAAAAATGACTAGTCACCTGGCTTCTCCACAGCGGATGCTTAGAAATAACCATGTTATTTATTTATCTTGGTACTTAAGCCTGGGCTCTCTCTAACCAGTCTTACATTAGAAATATGAGGCTGTGGCTGGAGAGATGGCTCAGTGGCTAAGAGTATTTGTTGCTTTTGCTGAGAAACTAGCCATGATTCCCAGCACCCAGTGGTGGCTCAAAACCATATGCAACCATAAATTCTAGGGTATCTGCCACCTTCTTTCTGACTTCTGAGGGCCCCCAGGCACACATGTGGTATTCAGACATGCGGACAAAACATGCACATGCATAAAATAAATCTAAAAAACAAATTTCAAAGAAAAATAACTAAAGAGCATGAGGTCAGGCTAGAAAAATGGCCCAGAAGTTAAAAACACTTAATTTCAAGAAGACCCAGGTTCAATTCTTAGCACCCACATGGCAGCTTTCAACCATCTCTAACTTCAGTTCCAGGGGATCCGATGTCCTCTGGGAGCCACAGGTATTATGCTTACAGTGATACACAAACATGCATGCAAATCACCCATCCACATTAAATAAATATATATTTTTTAAATGCCATATATCTATGATAAAGCACTGAGCATAATTCACATCTGTATTTCTAGATCTCTGATCACCTTACCTGGCAGAAACAAGGAAGAAAATTCTTGGTTTTGGCTGACAGCTCTAGTTCAGGAGTGAATTGTGGAGCAGTTCAGTTCAGTGACGTGTGGGAAAGACAGCCAGCAGCAGAAGCTGGTATAATCTCCAAAAGGGTCTCCTCTGAGCACCTTCCAGTAGTGCTGCCACCTCCCGAAGACCCCCACCCCCACGCTTACCAGTAGCACCAGTAGCTGAGGAACAGCATGAGTGTGTGGAGGACATTACAGACTCAAATTCCAACAACATCCAACTAGATATGAAAATGGCTAGCGAACAACAGAAGGCGGTCATCTCTGATGTGCTGTAGTCACTTCCTCAGTTAATCGATAAGCCTGTGGGACTGCACAGCAAATATTATTGCCCCCATTTAAACTGTCATTAATTCAATAAATACTTCGTTTACTGTATGCCCTGCACTGTCCCACACTGAGAATATAAAATGAAACAAAACAGGCAAGAATGCATGCCATACTTCTTTCTCTTCTGTTTGAGACAGGGTTTCTCTATATAGCATTGGCTGTCCTGGACTCACTTTTGTAGATCAGGCTGGCCTTGGCCTCACTGCCTCTGCTTTCCTGAGTGCTGGGATTACAGGCATGTGCCACCGTGCCTGGCTTAAAGGGTCTTTTTTTGGGGGGAAGGAGTTCAAGACAGGGTTTCTCTGTAGCTTTGGCTGTCCTGGACTGGCATTGTAGACCAGGCTGGCCTCTAACTCACAGATCTGCCTGCCTCTGCCTCCCAAGTGCAGGGATTACAGACAAGCATCACTTTCTCTTATCTAACATCACATGACTGATTAACTGAATTAACTTACTGATTAACTGGAAAATAATTGAGAACAAGAGTGCTCTTCTCAATTCTCAGCAGTTAAAAGTGTTTGCAGCTCTTCCAGAAGACCCAAGTTTGGGTTCCAGAACTCCCTGTAACTTCAGCTCTAGGGAATTCAATGGCACACACAGACAATAAATCTTTTAAGAACTGAGAGCAAGATGTGTAGGACAGAAATGTGGTAGAACGTAAACTGAGTTATAAGGTAATTCAGTAAAACCACAAAGAAAATGGAGATGAGAAAACTTGTTCAAGGTCCCAACCGTGATAGCCAGAGCTCAGCACAGGCAACTGGAACTGTGGCACTTCCCTTTCCCAACCTACTGGGTCCTACTGACTCTTCTTGGAATTGGCTAACACTAAGCTAAATCGATTCTCTCAGATGCTTTTCATCAGTTTGAGTGTGCCATTAAGTTCAGAAATAGAAATTTCTAAGTTTGTGTTTATTTTTATTTCAGGCAGAAGAATTTGAAAACACAAGGAAGATTCCCAAGATATGGTGGAAATGCTTCAAGATTATAATTACCACCCTTGCAATTCTCCTGTCAATCATTATCATTCTTTTAAGTACACACGTAATACCCACCTGACCAATAAAGTGTTACATGGAATTACAGAGTTCTGCACGCAGTAGCTATGAGCTCACTTAGTGGTAGAGATGGAGAAGAGGATCGTTTCCTGGCTCTTCAGCATCTTCTGACTCTTCTGTTTCTGTACGTCTGTCTCCCTAACAGTGCTTCGTTACTGCTGCCCTTCCTCCTTAGCCTCCCTCACCCAGAAGATTGAGTGATGGGATGCATGTTAACCCGAGCACTCAGGAGGTTAAGGTGGGCAGATCTGAGATCAAGGCCAGCTCATCTACCTACCAAGTCCAGGCTGGCCAACCTGTATATACCAAGATCCTAGCTCAAAACAAAAGACAAACAGCATGGAGACTCATGCCTATAATCCGAGCACTGAAACAGGAGGACCACTGTGAGCTCAAGGCTATACCCTAAGGGGCATAGTGTTTTCCAGGGCAAACCTGAGCTTACTTACAGTGTGGGGACGTGTTTCAAAGGTAAGCTCTTTAAAAAAGCACAAACCCTGAGATTCCATTACTGAAGCTCAACTCAGCTGTGCTACCTGTGGTGACCTATGTGTCTTGGGACACTTTATACCATGTCCTGTTCCTCACCTGGGGGCTGATACTGTCTGAATAGTCATGTTTCCTACATGGTAAATGTCATCTAAGTCTTTTCTGTTAATAGTGGGTTACTGAATTAATGCATTAACTCAGATAATCATACTGAAATCCACAATTAACCCCATAATACCCTTAGAAATGAGAATTTTAACATGTGCATAGTTTCATCTTCATTTGAAATGAAAATTCAAACCACTGTGTTTTATAGGAGGCAATTCCTTATGTAAGGACCCAAAAACTCCTAAGCCAGATTCTCTTACAGGCCACAGGCTTTGTCCTGGCTTACCACCCAGAGAGCCCTATGGTGATGCTTAAAGGACGTCTCACCCAGGAACTTCAAGTCACTAAGACTTGTTGACAATCAGAGCATCCAGCTCTACTGGGCAACTTATTCGCAAGGGGCTTGAGTGGTGTCCTCCAAATGGAAACCAAAGTCCTTTTCCTTTCACTTTTGTTCACTGTGTATCTGTGTGTGTACATACCAGCGGCTATGAAGTTGGTCAAGCGGTGGCTTTGAGCGCTGGTTCTCTCCTCCCACCAGACATTCCAGGGACTTAGGTCATCAAAGCTGGAAGCAAGCACCCTTCCCCGTTCAGCCATGTCACCAACTCAAGGTCTCAAAAGTCTTCAAAGTCGTTTCATTTCATGCATGTAAGTACAGCTCTTAGAAGCCTGGGAAAAATCTGTTATTTTAGGTCAACCTAGGCAGCATAGTGTCGCAAAGAAAATTTAAAAAGAAAAAGGAAATAGAGAAGTAAGCCAGGCATGGTGTTATATTCTCTTAGTCCCAGCATTTAGGAGGCAGAGGTAGGCAAGCTCTGAGCTGGAGACCAACCTGGTCTTCACAGTGAGTTCCATGCCAGCCAGGGCTAAAGAAAAAAAAAAAAGAAAAAAACTTATGAAAATGGCACAGTGAGTGACAGGGAACCAAGCCAGCTGACTTTAAAGAACTGTGGGAATGAGCAGTGGCTGGCACTTCCAACAGGTGCTTTGCTTGTTTCTCCCTTCAGCTAGAAAAGCACATTCCATTCACAATATGTAATCCTTGATAGTTCACATACCCAGGGAAAAGTGTTGCTGCTCAGTACTGCCTCTCATACATAGTAATGGCTTGGGGTTGCAGGACATCACTGAGTTGTACTGTGACAGTAATACGCTTTACACATAGTATCAGGTAAAGACTATATATAGCTCACTGGTAGGCACATAAAAGCTATTTTTTATTTTAGATGAAAAAAAAAATGCAGACCTAAAGATCTACTCAAGATCATACAGCTTGAAAGTTATTTCCTGAATCAAGCATTCACTGGCATATAACCACAAGACCCATTTGAATTATGAGTGTTCTGTATGACTCCTTAATTGTGGGTCAGATAGGACAATTCAGTATGGTTTGTTGCCTGACATGTTGTTTATAGGTGAAAGAATTTGAATAGTAACAAAAATTGCCAGGCTTAGTTCAAACGCCTGTAATCCCAGTACTCTGGGAGGCAGAGGCAGGTGGGTATCTGTGGATCTGAGGCCAGCCTGGTCTACAAAGTTAGTCCAGGACAGAACACAGAGAAATCCTGTCTCAAAAAATTAAAGAAGAAAAAAAAATTGTCACATATATCACAGACATTATACAAAACTGGTCAATTACAATCCTATAAATATAACATGTATTCTAATAGCACATACTAGCATATTATTGCCAAAAAGTTAAGCACCTAACCTAGTTCCCTCATTTTATATACAAGAAAGCCAAGAACCAAAAGCCTCAAGGAATGGTGAGTCTTTTAGGAGGTGGGGTTAGGGAACAAACCAAGGGCCTTGCACATACCAGGCAAATGCTGTCCCCAGGCTACAGCCTGTCTTGAATTTTGAGGTCTTTAAGCTCATCTCCATTAAATAGCACGGTAAAAACCCATTATCACCCTGGTCCCAAGCTGAAGGAGTGTCAATGCTTCATTTCCTACACAATCAGGCATAGTTTAAGGATTTTTCAAGACAATGTGAATGTATGAGTTGAAGAAAACTGCCTAAAGAAAGCATTGCTTAGAAATGACTCACTCTCTGGTTTCTGGGCTTAGACTGCCAGAAGAAACCTTAGCAGAAACAAGTATCAGGGCATCACAGACCACCTTCACTTAGGTTCTCAAGCTGGCTGTGGCCCTGCTCTGCACCAATCAGCTTGGAGGCATTAGCACAGAGAAATCATGTCAGAAACAGGATGATGCCGGTACATACAAGTTGCTGTATATAATCCTAAGAAAAGCTTGCATTAGGGTTTCCTTAATTTCCCTTAAGGGAAGTAGAAAAATGGCATCAACATGCTCAAACGGCACCTCCGTAAGTAGCGTACTACATAACAAAATAAATTCAAGGAGTGACCAAGACAGGCACACATCACATCATGAATTACAAAGGAGTTGGGACTTGAATCCCACAAGCTCTATTTCTATCAACAGTCAAAAGCAGTCAGCAGTGACAAATTAATTCAGCACACAGCCTGCTGGTAATTAGACTCTTAATCTTCCCAACAACTCTGAGACCATTTCCATTGTCCATCCAGGAAGACTGAAGCCCAAGTTGTCAGAGTCCCTTGGAAGGAAACCAATAACGGAATGCTGCTGGAGATATATAGTAGGCCTTCAGTCTACAACATGGCCCAACTTTTGGCTTTTATTTCTGATATCCCAAGGTGCATTTCTTTGCTCCCCTATTGCCCTCTGCAGCTGTAGCCTGAATACCAACTTCTCAACTCCCAGTTACTACAGCCACTTGAGTATCAGTGCAGGCACCTCAGATTTTAGATTCCCTAACTAAACTCTATTTTCCTTTCTACACAAACCTACTTGATTCTACTTATTTCTAGTTTCAGTACACACAATTTCAGCTAGCCAGTAATCTGAAACCATAAAAACCTTCAGCTCTTCTTTCCAATTCACACAGCAACATTCCAAGACTTCTTTACCCATGTTCTGTAAGTTTCGTAATTCAGAGAATCCCACAACTACAGAAACAAAAGCGGAGTTCCTTCAGAGTGCCCAAAGGCCCTTGTCCTGTTTGTGTGGCACCAACTATACATTATATTCCTCTATTCTGTACCCAGAGGCACTTAACATCAGCTACTTTCTCACTCATAAACTTCATAGATATACACAAGAAAAGTGAAGCTTCATTCCCAAGCCTCAGCATTAGAATCAGGAATCTTGAGTTTTACTATGCAGCCCTAGCTGGCCTGGAACTCAGGTTATCTGCCTCTGCCACCCAAACTGGGATTAAAACAATGGCTCTCAAACTGCAGTCAAGACCCCTTTGGGGGTGAACTGGCCTTTTCACAGTTGTGTATCAGGTATTTACATTATGATTCATAGCAGCAGCAAAAAATTTTAATGGTTGGGGTAAACAACATGAGGAACTGTAGGCTGCAGCATTAGGAAGGTTGTTAAAGGAACATGATAGAAATCTTAACAGGTACCTGGACTCCACCTCTGAAGATACTGCTAACATTCTGGGATGGAACCTGAGTGTTTCATCGTGAGGCAGAGAAATGCTAACTTTAAAGATTGTAAGTATGCCTCAGTTATGTCCATAGGCAAGGAAGTTACTATAATTTTATAGCCAGAAAACAATGGATGTCCAGAGTTTAATTTAGCCAACATCAGTAAGGCAAACAACAGGACCTGTACACAATTCCCATTCAATGTGTTAAACAGGAAGCTTGACAATCCAGAGCCATACTCAATAAAACTCACAAGCCTCTAGAGAGGCTCATGTGTGAATTATGGCAAAACCTATTTAATTCTGACTTTTTTTTTTTTTTTTAATTTAAGAAAAGGCTAGTTTCCAGGCATGGTGGCACAAACCTGTAATCCCAGCACTCAGGGAGGCAGAGGTAGGCAGATTGCTGAGTTTGAGGCCAGCCTGGTTTACAAACCAAGACCAGGACAGCCAAGGATACACAGAGAAACCCGGTATTAAAAAAAAAAAAAAAAAAAAGGAAGAAAGGAAGGGAGAAAGGAAAAAAGTTTCAAACAGGTCATTTGTTAGGACTTGCAAAGTGGCTTGGCAAGGCTAACACTAACCCACACTCCTGTAAACACATTGGACTAATGGTACATGCCTGCAACCCCAATGCTTGGGAGAGGCTGAGGCAGAGCATGCTGTTTAGGCCATCATGGTAAACAATAAATTTCAGGCCAGCTATGAATGATACAAAACAAGTCTCAAAAGAAGTAAAACACAAGACACAAAAAGGAAATGGGAAGTACCATTTTGCCTCCTGGATTTACCACTCTGAGAGGACTTTGGCCAATACTGCTGCCATTAAGCATCTAATCAAATTTCCTGTTTTCCAAAACTAGAAGCCAAAAGCAGAAAAAATCTCACCACTCTCATAACCTTCCTCATTAGTGTTCTGGGAAAAACTAAAACAACCCTTGTCTATCAAATTCATTGATTCTTCAATGTGTAATATTTTTTGACTCCTTGTATATAAACCCTTAATTTTCAAAGGATCCATCATTTAAAGTTCTTATGTGATGCTTGCAGTTTCTTACCTTCTCAACTAAAGACAAGATCTTCATTTAGAGACTTTTATTTAAAGGCCCAAGAGAATAGCTTAAACAGGGTGGAAAAAAGACAGTGCAAAAAAATGCATGAGTGCTATAAGAGTTTAATTGTAAAACAAAAGCACTACATTATAAACATAAGTGATCTTTCAGAAAATAAAAATTAGTGCAAATTAAAACCCCATGAAAGCTTCATCTGAAGAATCTACAAGGAAGCTTCTACAATGGAAACAGTCCCAATGAAATTTGCCTGGGAAGAATAAGTATTGAAAATGTTAAAAGGTACAGAGAACATCTTATAATTTAAAATGAAGTCAACCAAGTACTGAAAGACATGCTGATAGGTCTTAATACATAAAACTGATTGGCAGTAGCATGCTTTATAGACCAGTGATTGTAGAAGCAATTTACAATGTTTTAGTTTATTTTCCTGATTTAGCCATCTCTATTATAATACTCAAAAGGCCATCTTTCAAAACTTTTAATAAGGATTCCACTTCAATCTCATACCTGTTTTATAAAAAAATGTGATTAAGCTCAGTATAACCACTCCCACTCATACAACAAAAAAAAGGCAATTATGTAATTCCTTTTCTCAAGTATTTATTCAAAGCAGTTTCCATGACATGTTAAATGTCACATTCAGGTACTGGCATTAACAGATCTCTTAAGTTTCTTCCAGTATTTTTTTTTTCTAAAAGAAATTAAAAAGCAAGGAGGTAACCTTGCCTTCAAATTTTAGAGTGCAAACAGAATACAACCAATTCAATTACAAATATATACAAATTAACTTGGAAGCGTTGTTGCCAACATTGTTTTCCAAAATAGAACTCTAAAACCTTTATCAGCGACTACCTGCATTTTTGAGAGCTTTAAAAATTCTTCCCATTGCAAGTTTACAAGCAAGTTTGGAGTGCTTGAACACCCTCACATTACATAGAATCTAATTCTGAAACAATTGTTAAGTACTTTCTTAAACTGGGGAACTGAGAAATGAGCCCAAGGCTTCCCTCCTTAGGCACATGTCCAGCCCTAATGTAATTTTCTAAGGTCTTTCCCCTGACCTTAGAAATACCATCCTTCACCTTCCTAAATCACATAGTTCCCTGGAACCCGGAACTCTTAATCTAAGGCTTTTGACAATGAAGGTACCACAAGACATCCTTGAGTCTAAGATGCTGAGGACAATGGAGTAAATGCATAACTAGCCCAACTCAGCACTTGAACAGCAAGACAGTTTCTGTTAGTTGTTAATTCATAATACAATGGATGGCAACATCAGTGGTGAGAGGGTCAAGGCGCATACAGTGTAAGTGTATACTGTCTGCAGAGAATTTAAAAACCACTAAGTCAGTATGTCCTCAACTATGGCCACGCACTGCTGTCTTCTTGCATTTACTGCTGCTGTCATCTTGCATATTCACTAGAATGCTATCAATCATCTGAATATTTTCCTTCTCTGCTAAATGTAGGATTCATGATTAAAACTTTATAAAATATGTGCCCTTGCCTGTACAGGAGATAAAAGCAAAAACTGGAAAGCTTTATGGAACAGCGTAATTATTCTAGCTTTGAGCAATGGTCTTTAATACATTAGCATAGCTAAGAACACTTGGGGGGGGGGAGTTAAAATAAAAATTCCCAGGCAACACTGCCTTACAATTGATGCAGAAACAGATGGTCTACAAGACCTCTTTAAAATACATTATAATCAACCTTCCCCCAATTTACTAGATTATAAGCAATTGGGAAGAAATTATGACAACAAATTGAATTTGCAAAACTGGGTATTTAGCTGGCTAGAATCACTTTACCCAAGGAAATTCAGACAACATTTCTAAACTAAGATAAGTTAACTGCTTTAATGTGGCCAGCAGTGAATACAGATGTACCCTACACTTTCAGCCTTACCAAAATTTGGTTTAAAAAAAGGAAAAAAAAGCATATATGCCCTTAATCCCAGCACTCAGGAGACAGAGGCAGGCGGATCTCTGGGAGTTTGAGGCCAGTCTGGTCTACAGAGCAAGTTTCAAGATGGCTACACAGAGAAACCCTTTCTGGGTGGTTAGGGTGAGGGGAGGGGGAGAAAACCCAAATCAAAAAAGCACACATTTATAGATCAATACAGATACTCTGTTAAGATATTGGGTTCAGTCCTTCTGATTGTTATACCTCAATATCCTAAACATAAAATACAAAGTTAATCTAAAGAAAACCATTCTAAAAAGCATAAAACAAGTTTTTAATATACAGAACATAGACCTGGTAAGTGGAATTTACCATCTACATAACACACTGAATTCTAACTTGGGAACGGCATATAATGAAGCAATTGTCATGTAAGTGAGCAAAGAGTAACTAGACTGAAAGGGCCTAGCTTTGTAATACATATTTTAAAGAAAGGAAAAACAGAAACCCAGAACAACTCACCTAGTAGCACATACCTAGTAAACCAAGACCCAAACTGATTCTGGACAACACACCTAGAAAGCTCATTGCCTGAGGATTGACAGTACCACCACTATAAAGAACAAAAACCAAAGCTACCTAACAACCTAATAGCAAAGGTCTCTATACTGAACTACAATCCTAAAAGGGTAATGAGCTGTCAACATTTTAATCTACCTGCTTTATCTCCCTCAAGCTTTTCACCAACCACACACACATGCGCGCACGCACACACACACACCATTACTCTTCTGAAATTCTAAATATCAGAAATTGCGAAATGAAAACAGGGAGGGCTTCAAATAAGAGAAAATAAGCTTTACAAATTTATGAGCAAATGTAAGAAACTGAATGTTGTCGTCATGGAGAGGATCTCAAAATACCCCTAGAGTTCCCAATGGCATACGTTACCGGTAGTCCAAGTACCAGTAGACATATGGGTAATGAAGAAAGGCCTGGTTTAAAGTCTGATGACAATGTAAGACTGCCAGGTCTTCCAGGAGCCAACGGACTCTCCCATCCTGGCAAGAAACTAGTAGTCTCTGAAGCAGTTGAAATGGTTCTCTGGATATATCCATCTACCTTCTTCCCTCTTTGAGAAGACTGCAAACCAAATCTTTACCCTTCGGACAGGGTGGAGAACTCCAGTAACTCAGACCAAAGAATAAAAATTACCTATCTAGAGGTCCATTTTTAAAGTGCTCCACTCCTCAGTGTGAGCCAAGGATCACTTAGCAGCCGATGAAAATTCTGCACAGGAAGAAGTCCGAGCAACAGGACGTAAGGTAAAGCACCGTGCATGTTGTCTAAGCTGGGTTCTTGCCAATGCCCAGGTCAGCCTTGAAATGAGCTCAAGTGATCCACTTCAGCCTTCCCAGGGTTGAGATTACAGGATTATGCTATCAGTAAAAGCCTTAGAGGAGGAAAAAAGATGAAAAAGGGTACACTTAAGATTGTATAATAGGTTGGGAAAGAAGGTGAGAAATTCTAAGATGAAATTTGTTTATTTAAATCATAGAAACTAGGAAGTAGGAAAAAAGCTTTTGCCCATAGCTTATGACCAGCAACAACAGAAAACAAAACAAACCCAACCCATCCCAGAAAGCCATTCATTAACATTTCCCAGAACTTAAGAATAAGTTTTACACAACTGAGAGGCCACTGGGTACTTAGACTAGACAGTTTAGTGACAAGGTAAAATCCTACTTAAAAAACTTCTTGTTAAGACCTAGATTCAAATTAAAATCGAACTCCCTCACCAAACCTCTCTCTGCAACCTAACTAAGAATGCAACTATGGTGTTGGAGACACCATGGTCTCAATGCTGTGGGAAGAAGACGTGTCAAAACAAGCAAACTTAGGAAATAAAGGAGCTAATTGAAAGGAAAAAGGCATTCCTGAAAAGGCAGCTAGTTCAGACTGGAAGATGTAAAATGAAGAAATAACAAAGCCAACAGTAAGATTCAAACAAATGGCGAAGGTTCAAGAAATAAATCAGTGGCCAGAAAAATAGGTCTAGGTCATCAGTTAATACCTAAAATGAGTATGAGAATAGAATTTTAAATGACTTAATGGAAACAATATTAAAATAAAAACCATGTTATTTGTCTACAATTTTTTGTGGAGGATTTATATAGTTAGGGGTGCAGTGACTTCCAAAATGTATGAACAGAAAGTCAAATCTGAACACAATGGCTTTCTACTTTCTACTGTCGCAGCTGTCTACACATATAGCCTATTACAGGACAAAGGTGAATCTGAAGTTGCTCATAAACTATCCTAAAATTGACTATTAACCTCAATCAAGTTTTGGGCTGGGATACTTATGTATATATAATAAGCATCATATTAACATATTCAACTGTCAAGTGATTTAGAACCAGGATTTCCAACTTTGTGCATTAGGCCAGGTAATTATTTGAGGGTTTCCAGGTTTAAGTATACAACTCTGCCACTGTAATACAAAAGGAGGCATATGCATACAAATAAAGGTACTTTTGTATTGCAATCATTCTTAAAAATGGGCCACAGGCCATTTTAGATGTCCCTCAAAACTTTCAACTTGACAACACTGATTTTTATCATTAAACTATCTTGTGGAGAGGTCAAATTCTTAAAAAGACACAATTAAACACCACAAACTCAAAAGGCATTTGACCGCACTATCACTGTACCATTTCTCAGTGACTTTCTAACAGCTATTAACATAATTTTAGCAGTAACTACAAAGAATTTCCATCCAAGCTGACAGTATTAATGCCCTGAATGCTAAAAGCATGACAGACTTACCAATGTGAATTAATTTCACACTTGAGACAAATGACCCTGACTTGATCCTGCAGTTTTCACTGACACCTGGCCACACTGCCGGGGTGACAAAACTTCTAGGAACATCTTACCTTCAAAACCCTAGACTGTTAAGAGCCCTAACCCAAAAAGTTAACTTTGAAGAAAAGAGCCAAACAAGAGTACACAAGTAAGCACAGTATGCATTTTTAAATCTTCCCTCAACACTTGGCAATGTCTAAGTACACCAAAGCTCTACCAAGAAAACAAAACTCTGAACTAGCTGCATTT